>NC_034595.1:66150454-66193009 GCF_900095145.1 Mus pahari
AGATAGGAGGACCCTGGAGGTAGATAGGAGGACCCTGGAGGTAGAGAGGAGGACCCTGGGACTTTTGGTCAGCCAATTTAGAAAACTAGTGAGCTCCAGACCAATGAAGACCTTGCCTCAAAAAAAAAAAAAAAAATACAGTGGAAACTGAGAATAAGACACCAAGCATGTATTCCTGGTCTCCATGTGCACATATACATGTATACAGCAAACACATAGACATCCATTCAACACATACAGCACACACACACACACACACACACATATCATCATCATCATCATGATCATAATTTGAAATGACATAAAAACCTTAGTGGGAGAAAGGACGAAGTCAGTAGAAGTCAGTGTACTTTATTGGAATCATTCAGGAGGCAAAACGCTAAATGAAGTTCTCGAATTCTGACAAGCACAGTGTCATGAAAAGGTGACGATGATCAAGGGTGAGATTTAATCTGTTTCAGATTCTTGAACTAGTAATTTTAATTTCCTAGAGTGTGAGCTCTGCAAAACGGGTTAGTTCTCTGCTTGTTTCCAAAAGGATGATTTGCCCAGGGGAGAGGCTTTGCTGTCGTAGAGGGGTGCCTCATTCATGATTTGGCTCTGGCTCCCCAAGACTCTTACACGAAGTTCCCACAGGAAGACCTCAAGAAAGTGGCCAAGTGGTCAGTCCTTGCCCACTCAGACAATTACTTTCAAAGCCACATATTGATGTGTACAGAGCTTCGCCTGGAGCCATATCAGAAGGGCAGGCGTCTCGGCACAAGGAGCCACCATCCTCTGTAGACTTGTGCTTAGAATGACTCCCCTCAATACTTATAAGCAGGGAAGGCTCAGAGACTCATCCAATGGAGCTGGAATGGAGAAACGTCTGTTGCTTCCAGCCAAGCACCTGTAAGATGCTATGGCTCTAGGGAAAACTTTCCATGGGTAAACCCAAAGCCCAAAGGCCACCCATTGGAAAACAGCAGGACCCCTTCCGGGAGCACCAAGAAGGAAGTTCTTTTGGAAGATGGAAAGCTGCAGAGGATCACAAATGTCATTTTTGCTATATTCACAATCGTTGTCCTGAAGAGAGGGAACATAGAAATTCAGTGTCTCCTTACAAAAGGAAATATGTATCCTGGTGACCACCCGTTGACTTGAGTCTAGGGGACAGGATTACAGAAAACATCTCTTTAAACATCCTAGTGCCCTCCTTCCTCAAATCTGAAAACACTGAACACAGTGTGTGGAGAAGGAGATGGGGCTGCAAGGTGAAGCAGAGCAGGCCCATTAAGAGGAGTTTGGCTTGCATAAGTGCTGGGCCAGCTGTGGGTGCAGAGGTGTGTGCTACTCTCTACATCTACTTCTTCTAGAATTTGAAGGTTGCCCCCATAGGCTTGTTGTGAACCTAAATAATGAGTAAGCACTTAGCACATAGTAGGTACTCAGGAAATCTGGTATACTTTATAAATATCTGTTCTTTTCAAAACAGATAGGCCCAGGACATTCCTTTCTTTACAAAAGAATTCACCGTGGGGTCCCTTTAAGCCTTTAGCCTTGTGAGTGCGTTTTAAATGGAATTGTTTGCAGAAATCCATTTACACATGACATTTTAAAAACACAGCCACTGCTCTAATGAAGGCAAGCGGATGGAGCTCCTGGGGCACACTCTCTCAGCCTCAGATCCTGTCCAGCAGGATTCTCTGAAATACTGGAGACTAAAAACATCTTCTCTGAAAAACTCACAAAGACCCAACTGGTCACCCTCTGGGAAGTCTTTTTTCCATGCATATTTGGAAGGACTGTGGTGTTTCCAGCTATGGGTCCAAGATTATGAGGACAATAGCAATAGCAATAGGCTAAGGACATTAGCTAACATTTATTGAGGCTTTCCTATGTTCGAGGCACTGTGCTAATTCCCACACATTATCCCGCACAGGGTGAAAGAGGCTAATATCTGTAGAATTGCGACGTGTGCTTGTAGATGAAAAAAGTTCCCATAATTCCTCACAAAGAAAAAAATCCCACAGGCTATTATCTTTGTTGTTTTTCTGATAGGGAAACAGAGGCAGAGAGTAGGTACGTCATGTGCCCAAAATTGCCCATTTGTAAATAACGAGTTATTTTTTTAACAAGTCTAGCTGTGAAGCACACCCTGTTACATACCACTGCTCTTTCTGTGTCCACATTCTCTCCCCACCAGCCAGGCATCCAGCAGAGCCAGGACTGCTAGGCAGAGGGTCCCTATGGGAGGCACTGGCCCTCCTTCTGCCCCCTCCCCATCTCACTTAGCCCTCCACAAGCTGTTGTCAATTGCACTGAAGTATTTACAGCAACCAGCAACCGCTGACACCTCTGTCCACGTGGGCTATAATTTGATGCTCAAGTTGTTAAGCAGCGGCTTTCCAGCAGCAGCTCTTCATACATGAGTGTCTCCCCCAAGAGCCAGGCTCTCTGTCTCTCCACTACTCCCCACGCCTGCACACCTCTCCTGCTGGCCCAGAGTGTGTACACATATGTTCACTTGCCAAATGCATCATCACCTACAGAAGCATGTGGGTGCACATACATGTACACGTGTACACACACACAGGCACAGACTCCATCATAAAACCATCACAGTCTCTTAAGGACATACCTGCTAATACACACCATGCGTACCACAAATTACTGACCTCATCCCATTCACACAGCTTGTATCACCCACACACAGCACCACAGAGGAAATGGCTGGGGTGCCCTGTGAAGTAGTATTTGAAAGTGATGGAAGCTAGTAATGCCAGCCCAAATACAGTCATGGGAAATATATTCTTCATGTAATAACTCATCAGAAAATTACTCTTTATTAGGGAAAGCATATAAATATTCAGCATACTTTTTTGGGGACTTGTGTTAAATTGCAGCTGTTGCTCACATGTGTTTGCATCTGTTTGATCCCAAGTTGGTGTGTCTACCTACACCCCTGGGCAACAGAGACCATGCATGTACATCCACCTCACAGCACTGTGAGCACAATGTGAGGCGGGGATTGGACAGTGTTCTCTGGCAATGTAGATGAGCCTCCACATCAACCAAGATGGCCAGGAAGAGGCCATTACAGCACAGCGAAGAAAATGACTCAGTTGGATTTTACCATTGTCACTCTTCGGGTGTGTTCTGTCCTACCTCTTTGCCCGCAGGATCTGTTGTTGGCTGACAGGGCAGGATTATGAGTCTGTGTCTAGATGAAGAGATAATGAAGACAGAGGCAAATAAAGGGGCAAGAGACCCCAGGCCAAGAAGACCATTCACAAAGACTTTCAGTAGGACACTTATTCCATGCACATCTACTATATGTTAGGTACTGTTAGTTTAAGTCATGGCTTTGGTAAGTAAACACAGGTTACTTTACCTTGAATAGGTATCTGCCAACCTGTGTTTATTCCTCTGCCTTCTACACATGATCATGAAGCCTCTTTTCTCACCCTATGGCCCCCATTCCAAAGAACAGCATCCCCCTACCCCAGAATCTAGCAAAGAGAAAGAATTGTAGATAGGAGATGAGTCACCCCATTGAATAGAACTCCATCTGGTGATCTCTGGGCAGCCAGCAGCCAAGGCTGTCCTGAGTGATATGTTGGCATAGAGCGGGCCATGGAGAAAAGAATGAGGAGCAACTGTATCCAGAAGTCATCCAGCACAGGTGAGCTCAGACATCTCTGTGTCTCCCCCTGGACTTACTATGCACAGCATACAGGCATGTCTGTTTCCCTCAGTGCACTCACCATGGGATGGGCACAGTGCTCTGTGGGTTGCCAACAAGCCATGCACAGCCTCTTAAAGGGATGTTAAGACACTGAATGGAACAAAAGACTCAAGGAGACTTTGGTAGCCAAGGCTACATTGTCACCAAGCCACACTCACGACTTCACTTGTACACACAATCAGACTCCATATGGGCAGGTGGAGCCAGAGGACTGGGTTTGGGCAGAGAAATATGGTCACAGGTGATATTTGTCACCTCCAGTCTATATACACGGCCCTGTAACAAATATGGCTTTCAGAATCCTCTGTTCCCTCTGTCTCTCTCCTCACTGAGTTTAGAAGAAGCAATGAACAATGACAAGAACCTAGAGCTGAGGTCCACCATCCCCAAGGGGCCCGTGGATAAAATCTGTTGGGTCACAACTCCGTAAATCTGGCTGGCAAAACAAGTTTATCTTTATTTTGAGAAACTTCTAATCTGAAGTACAGCATTCAATTCAATAACGGATGTAATAGATTCTGTCAGTATTTTCTGTACCTATATAAATAAGTTCTTGCAAAAATGTCAAAATTCTCCTGGTAACCACTTTAAAATTATATTATAATATCACTACTGTATTATATTCATATGCTACATTTGTTTCTTGTTTTTCTCTTGTTGGATGGAGTCTTGTTGTGTTGTACAAGCTGGTCTAAAGCTAGAGAGTACATGAGCCTCAGTCTTCCAAGTAGAACTATAGGCATATAACATCATACACAGCTTTGTTATTTTAACATCACAAACTATCTTACCATATGTCTTATTATAAAACATTTTTTAATAATTTGATATTTGAATCCCAGTAGGATTCATTATTTTGTAGGCCTGTAAATTTGATTACTTGCATTTAAAAACCTTTATGGTTAGGGGTCTGTGGACTTCACTAGTCTGCCCAAGGAGGCTCCATGAGATTTTAAAAATAATTCTCTAGGGAAGGATAGAGAGCCCTGATGGAGAAGCCATGGACCTGTGGATGGTTGTGTGTATTGGACAGATAAGATAATAACTTTTATTTGTTCAAAGACAGAGAACTTGAGGATCTCTTACAATGGAGAGCCCACGTGACCACAGAGAACAAGCAGGTGGGCCTTAGGCTCATACTCTCTCCTGAACATCCTCACCCATCAGGACGGGACATCCTGAGTGCTTCTTTCTCAAACCCAGCCTTCTGCTATCCAAATTGTCCCCAGCCTTCAAGGCCTAGTTCAAGTGCTACTATCTCTGGGAAGTCTCCTGGGCCTCCTCCTTCTCATAGAAATTTTTGTCCCAGACCTGGACTACAAAGCTATCAACATCAGGCTAAGAGCTTGTTGAGGAAAATCAGATACATTTCCTTCTTCTGACCCAGCCCTACCTCTGCTACAAGCCTGTATCAGGGATGCCTAGTCATGGCAAAGTCAATAATCCTTTACTGCATGGCAGGTAGGGGGGTACTCAAGGAGCTGTATGACCAAGCTCCGTTCCCAGGAGCCCAATCCAAGACCAGGGTGGGGACTTGATTTCCCTTCTCTGAAGTTATTCCTGCTCGGGATGGATTTCCAACCAATGCATACTGACCTTTAGGTTTCTGAATAGGAGTCTCACCTTAGCTTCAGTTTCCTTTCCATAAACTCAATTACCCATGCTCAACCACAGTCAAAAAATATTAGATGGAAATTTCCAGAAGTAAACAATCCATACATTTTAAATCACTCTTTCATAATATATTTATAAGTATTTTATTGTCAGCTATTGTTAGAGACTCTTATTGTGCTTCATATATGTTAAACTGCATCACAGGTGTGTATATATCTAAGTTAAAAAACACAGAGACCCTGGTACTATCTAAGGTTCAGGCTTCCACATTTCTGGACAACACAAACTCGTAAGACTTTGGGCAATACAACAGGCTTTGTGAAACAGAGAATGCAACGGGTCTTGGAAAGTATCCACCTCCCCCCACCCAGAGTAAGGAGGAACTCCTGTTGCTTTGGCAGCCACACTAGGAGTCAAGTAAGGATGAGAAACACAATGGGTCCTCTCCAACCCCTGTGAGTGACCCTTCATCCTGCAAAATTGGAATCTGAGGCAACCTCTTTTTCCCCAATCCCACCCTTGAAAGTCACACTCTTAGCCCACTGCAACCTTCTTCTCCCACTTTACCCTATCCCACCCTCACCCAGCCCTTGAACTGGGTCATTTATGTGCACACAAAACTGGAGAGCACCACAGACACTGTGGCTCCAGGAGGTGTATGAAGGTATGAGGAAGACAGCTCTCTGGCCTCCTTTAGAATGTAATGTGCCAGCCTGAGCACTTTTTGTCTAGAGGATGGAGAAGCACTAAGCCTGAACAAAGGTTGTCTGGCAATTCTGGTTGCACAGTGCTGTTCCCACTTCCTCTCCCCCCCCCCCAACCATGCCAAGGACCAAAGGTCCTTATTCCTCAATGAATGGTCACATTTCTGAATAATAAATAAATGAATAAAGAAATGCTCACAATGCAGCACACTTTTGGAAGCCTTGCACCATGTACTAGAAACAGAAAGATGCAACATATTCAACTAGTGTTCTCAGGTGCTCCCAACATGGTAAGAGTGGTGAGCAGAAGGTAATACGTCAAAGTTAATTCATTAAAGTACTAACAGGCAGGGCTGTAGAGATTACTACGAGGTTAAGAGTACTGGCTGCTCATCCAGAGGTCTTGAGTTCAATTCTCAGCAACTATATGGTGATTCACAACCATCTATAATGGGGTCTGATGTCCTCTTCTGGCATGCAGGTGTACATGCAAATGGAGCACTCATATACATAAAATAAAAAAATATTTTTAAGCACTAAAAGGGCTAAGGATGTAGCTCAATGGCAAGGTACCACCTGGCATTTGCAAAGCCATGAGTTCTATCACCAGTCAAAAATTATGCAGTAGAAATCACAGCAGCATGGGGGATAGACTCTGACCATAGAGGATAGAGGATAAAGCTGGGGTGGGAGTGGAGTGGACACATCTGATCAGAGGTGAGCCAAGAATAAGAGAAAGAACAATTAGATCCATAAACTATAGAGTCATTGGCTGTTGGATTCATTGAAAGGTATGCCCCTGAACTTCTAGAATCATGCTTTTAACCAATGGTTATTTATTTTTACAAATACCATGAAAAAGAAGTTTCACCATTGAAGGACTCTCCTAGCCTAAGGCTAGGCTGGTTTCCATACTCTATCCATGAAGGCCAGGCTGTCCCTTTCAACTTTGAGGTACTAGGGAAAGACGTGAGTCTGGAGAGTCTGTGTGTCAGGATGAAGGCTAGGCCCCCTCCTTGCTGTGTTTCAGGAAGGCCGTGCTGTTGAGAGCTGTGAGGGACAGTAGAGCTCTGCAAAGGATCCTAATTCACTGGAGCTGAGTAGTGGCTGAGCAGCCCAGACACCAGAACTGCTGAAGAACTTGAGTCAAACAGGATACAATTGTGTGATGTACTCCTCTCCATCATTCCAACCTTCCAGAGTTGGAAATGACCCCCACCCTTAATGATGCCCTTCACCTCTTCTCCCTAAAAGTCCAAGGTATTTGTCCTCAGAGCCTACATCTCAGCTTTAATTAGATCTGCATCGGTGTGTGTCTTTATGGTGTTAGATTGTCATCATCCTGAGGACAGGAACCACACATGATCTGTTTACCATCATATCTCCCATGTAAGACAGAAGACCAGGCACAAAAATGGGTCCTAAAAGACTATCAAGATTGAAGTCTTGGGTCCAAGGAGTGGGCATGGGAGCACGGTTCAACAGATAACAGCAGCTTCAACATGAATGCTTTTTGTCTTACAAAGAGAGGGCCCAAGAAATAAGAAAAGATGAACTACTGTTACATTTCTTGGGCCCCTGCTTATGCATGAGGCCCCTGAGTGTAAGGGAGTAGGAAAGAAGGATAAAGGAAATAAAGAAAACTAAAGATGTTGTGTCTGTAGAGGTGAGAGCATGGCAATACAGGCAAGGACCAGCACCACAGACAGAGAACGCCACATATAGTCCTGGTCCCTGAGGCTCTTCTTCCTAAAAACATTGGTCTCCTTAAGAATTCTCTTTTCCCTCACCCTATCCCCAGCCACTTTCTTGAAGGTATAAACTGTCCCAAAACTGTAGGGAGCACATAGCCATGCCATTTTCTCTCAACCAGGTGTCCCCCAAAATTATGAAAGGGCAGAAGAGCTGGGCGGTGGTGGCACACGCCTTTAATACCAGCACTCGGGAGGCAGAGGCAGGCGAATTTCTGAATTAGAGGCCAGCCTGGTCTACAAAGCGAGTTCCAGGACAGCCAGGGCTATACAGAGAAACCCTGTCCTGGGGGGGGGGAGGGGGCAGGGGGAAAGGCGGGGCAGAAAAGAAGAAGAGTGAAGCAGTTAACAATGTGGGGGGATGCCCTGCTAAGATACAGGAGCCCCAAGACAGTCTAAGCCTCTAACCTGCACAGGACACACATTGAGGAAGAGGAGGATACAGAGACAGCTCAAGCACATGCCTATTAGCATGGATCTGCTTGGGGTCACTTTAGGGTCATCTCTGTAAGCAGAAGGTCAGACCCATTTGTTTCAGGGTCACCTTTGTTGGCTTAGGGTCATCCCTTTTTAGCACTAGGTCATTGACTTTGGGGCAAGGTGCTCCTGGCTTACAGAATCATCCTCCCAAGGAAGGGCATTCTGAGGTGAAGCAGGGTCACCACCATTCGGAGAGTTATCTCTTTTAGCTCAGGAAGTCCTGGGTTGAACAGGATATGCTCCTGGACTTTGGGGCCATCGGCGCCCCCAGGTGGCTGGGATTGGCCAGTAAGCACTTGGATTCCTGCCAGGCAGGGCTTCAGGAGCCCTTAGCCTTGAGGCTCTACTCTCTGTGTCTCTCACAGTAGGGGGAGGGACAGAGCCCACTCGGACCCTGGACCCTTCAGGAACTGCACTGGTACCAAAGATTCTTGCACACATCTTTGGGACTCCTGCTCACAGAACACAATTTAGATGCTGGAGCACATCTGAGACTTGGAATCTGCCACCGCTAATCTATGATACAAGCCACAGGTAGAGTCATATGGTCAGGCCACACACAGCCTACTCCCCTGGGTCTGGGCACAGACACTCTCTCTGCCAACTATCCTCTGAGAGTCCCACCCTTCCTCTTAAAAGGTGAGGAAATCTTAAGTTCTCAAGTTTGGTTTCAGTGAAGACTTTGTGGAAGAATCGGGTCACACCCACTTCCCTTCCCAGGCTTTGGAATGGCTCTTCTCTGATGCTCTCATCCTGACCCATGTGTTTCTGGGAGGACCCCTCCTCGCTCACATCCTGGCTTGGCTTTGGGAAAGAAGATGCTTGGGACATGTATAGAAAACCCAGTGTGAGCAGAGACTCCCATTCACACTTTGCACTGCTGTAGAGTTCATGGTTGGTGTTGGGTTCAAGGACTGCCAGGTGACCACTCCTCCACATTTCAAACAGACTCAGTCCTCCCTGGGGACCACGGCTTCCACTCAGTCCTGCTCAATTCTTTAGGGCTCTGCCAAGGGAGAAGAAAACCCAGGGTCCCACGTAAAAGTACCACACCACCAAGAAAGGAAGAGAGCCACTCTCTCCTCCATTGCTGTACCGCTGGGCACAGGTGCTGCCAGGATCTTCTGCAGAGTCCAGCACAGTCAGACCCTACATCCTCACCGTATTAAGAAAATTTGGTTTGGAAAAAGACTCTTAAGCCTACTGGGAGAGAAGAGCTAAGACACTAACCCCAGAGCAGAAATCAGGATCTGACTTATTCCAATTCTGTTCAAACAAATAAACTGAGGCCCTGTAAGAAGTCTTAGTCTAAGGTCAAAAGAGTCAGAACCATTGCTAGAAATGGGAATCGTTTTTTCTCCCTTTCTACCCCTAGTATAGATAGCCATCATCACAGTAGATGCTAAGATGAAGCCCCCAGAAGAGAGAGAAAGAAAACTAAAGCCTACCAGACACTAATAGACTGAGTATAAGTCAGAATTCCTAGTACTACATGAGATAAAACACACGTGTATTCACACACACGCACATACACACACACACACACACACACACACACACACACACACACACCAGCAAGTACATCCAACCCAAGAAACAATGATTACAGACAGGACCATTTTTATCCCCCACTTTTTGAAAAGTTGGACACAGGGTGAGGCAAAGCTTGGAGCATGTAGGTGGTCCAGCAGAATTGGAGTCGGTGGGATTCATCTAACTGGGAGAAACAGAGGGGGAAGGAAGCCAGTATCTCCAATGGCTAGCCGGAAAGAGATGGACTGGCTGGCAAATGGTGATCACATCTTCTCCCCTCTAAGAAGGTAGAGGACATGGCTTCTCCCCGATGCCAGGGTGGGGCAGCATTTTGCTCACCTGCACTCCTCTCTCCTGCCATCCGCACCTAAAGGCAGCTTATTTCATCTTGGTTTTCCAGAATTGCTGACTGTTTTACTCTTCCTCACGTCCTGACTGTAGGGAGAAAGATTTAAAGGCAACGATAACCCAGCGTCTTGGGATTTCCCGGGCATTTAAGGGCAGTTGAAGAAGTTTAAATTTCTTCATGATATCCAGATGAGTACTTTGTCTAAGCTGATTTATAGAGATTCACCTGTAGACCCCAGGATGCTACCAAGCATCTTTTTGTTTGTTTGTTTGTTTGTTTGTTTGTTTTTTTCCAGACAGGGTTTCTCTGTATAGCCCTGGTTGTCCTGGAACTCACTTTGTAGACCAGGCTGGCCTCGAACTCAGAAATCCGCCTGACGCTGCCTCCCAAATGCTGGGATTAAAGGCATGTGCCACCATGCCAGGCACTGCCAAGCATCTTTAGGCAAACTCTGGTCGCCATCCTCCCTTCACTGTCTAGACCTGTTTCCACAGCCAAGAGTCAGCCTCGGCTCCTTTGTAAGCTCTAGCGGCTGTGCTGTCTGCACTTGCACCTTTGACACAGAAAGACAGTTTCCTGAGAATGAAAGCAGAAACTCCAAAGACACCAAGGACTGCTAGCCAAGGTCTATACAGGCTGGAGTAGAGGAGGCTGTCTGGCAGCCCTTCGTGGGAGACAGGCATAGGCTGGACAATGGTACCTGTTAGTTAATCTGGAACAACCAGGACCTAGATAGAGTCCCGGTAAGATACAACTGCCCATAATGGGCAAGCCTAAGGAGAAAGTCAAGCTGCTCCTCTGCTGACCAAATCATGGTACCTTTAGCAGTTTTGCTCCATGCTCCAGATCTCTAGCTTTGTCTGCATCTGGGGAGGAAAGTGGGAGAAGATAAAAAGGTCTGGGGAATAAAGGGCCAAACCACCATTCTACCCCAACTCGCTCCACCCACATATTTCCAGTCTCTGCCAAGTCCTCCAAGGACATTCATTCTCCACACTCACAGAGGCACACTGAAAAGGGTCACAAACATCTTCATTAGCATACGCAAATTAACAAATGCTTGTAAGCACAGGAGCAAGCGGGAGAAGAATGAATATCTAACCCCACCAACAGAAAAGATCACATAACCTCCCCCCCCTCAACAAACGCTACATACATACCTATTACATCTTTAATCCAACTCAAATGGGGGTGGGGGTGGGGGCAGGAGAAATTGCTCGGCACATCGGAGCTCAACTAGAAGTTGTTTCAAAAATCTATATGCTTGTTGATTTGGGTTGGTTTGATTTGGTTTGGCTTTTGGTTTGGTTCGTTTTGTTTTAAGAGTCTCACTATGTAGCCCTAGCTTGCTTGGAAATCACTATGTTTACCAGACTCGACTATGACTCAGAAATCCATCTGCCTCTGCCTCCGAAGCACTGCGATTAAAGGCATGCTTAACACACCCTATCAATGATTCTAGAAGCTCCGGTGCAAAGCAGGGCTGGCTGAGGAGGTCAGGAGGGCGATGAATGGACGCAAAGCTGGCCCACCACAGCGTCCGACACCCGTTATCCACTCTGATTTTCCAGGTCCTTGACATCTCTTCCCAGGTCCGCGGCTAATTCTACTCGGTGACCTCGGACTGGTCCTTTCAGCTCCGGTCTCAGAACCCTTTAGCTCCAGAATTTGGGGTCCGAGGCTAATTTAAGCTATCGCCCCTCCAGCGGCTTTCTTTAATATAAAGAAGCGGGAATCATTCCGAAAAGATTGGAGAATGTGAGAGTAACCTGCAGGTGCGGCATAAACCCAAAGGGCACAGAAGAGGCGGACAGGCGGGAAACTAGGTTAGAATGAGGGCATAGGGGTGGGCTCCCTACTCCCAGAGGAGCCCAGCGCATCTACATCTGAATGGGAAGCCCTGAAGTCCGCTCCGCACCGACACCTGCTGGAGGTGGGGGCCTCAAAGTAAGGGTCTTCGGTTACGGTAGGCTAATTAATTTGAACAATAAAGTCCACTCCAGTGTCCTCAAGGCTCCGAACACACCGTACCCACTCCACTCCCAAACACACACACACTGGCAGTTCCTACACCGATAAATGGAAATACACTTCTCAGGTCCGCAATTAGTTTTAGGACTGGGTTTAAATGTTTTGTTGCCCCACTGAAGAATTCGTTCTCTCCAGTCCCAAGCAAAATTCATGGAACCCCAATTCCAAAGATATTTCTGCCTCAATAGACAAAAGTAACCCACAGGGTGAGCCAACCCTGAGACAATTTTCAGCTTCCGAGGAAACTGAGCACAGACCTTCAAAGATGTTGCTGAAGCTCGCAGAACCCCAACATCCGAGACTGAGTGCATCCTTCCCAGTGGTGTCAAGTCTAATGCGGGCTTACAGAGATTCTAGGGTCTACGAAAGATTGGGCAGGGATAGAGGGGTGATGAAGACTCCCACCGACGGAGTTCCTCTCGGACCACGAAATTTAAACCAACAATGGGGGAAAGTGAACATGGAGAAAGGTTTACCGGAAGGAAAACCCAGCTGACTGAGAAACGCGAAGCAGCGACTGCGAGCCGTTTCTACTCGAGTCCGCGTGGAGCGAAAAGACCACGTTGGGAAGGGACCCCCTGCACAGAGCACTGAGCACAACGACGGTTGGAAACAATCCTGAGGAGATGGCCAGCAGCCGAACTCACAGCAGAAGCCTTCCTTCTCGGGCTGACCCAAGCCTCCCAGGTCTAGCGCGGCTGCGGTGGTGTAGCACCGCAGCGCCGGCTGGAAGGAGGCGGTGCCCGCTCCGCCCCACGGCGCGGCGCGCCCTCCATCCAGCCCGCGGAAAAATTCGTTCTCAAAACCAGAGCCCTGGGACCTTTGTCTTTCTTATAGAGCTCTCGATTGGTGCGCGTCTTACCAGCCTTTAAAAAAAAAAAAAAAATCTGAAACGCTAACTCCAAACTCCAGTCATTTGTTTGTTCTCAAACACTGTATTTGAACGCTTAAGGGACCGCAATCTCCCACCCATCCTTGTCCACCTTTAAGTCTCTCCAGAAACCTCACAGTTCCAGCCCCAGGGACAAATATGGGCTGGGTCTCACCGTCCTGGTTAGCCCTCCCGGACGCCTCCCAGGCCCCAGCCTAAACAGCCTTTGAACTATGCATGGAAATAATTTAGACACAAACCCAAACTCTCCTCGCCTCTCTTCCGTGGAAAGCGCAGGGTTGGGAGGAAACTCCGAATCCTGTCCGTGAAGACCTGGGCACACCGCCTCCTCCCACCGTTTCCTAAGCCGCAAGCTTAGGAGGCACGCTCCGCACTCCAAATCTTTTCTCTCTTTCTCTTGCAAGGACCGTCGTTGAAACTGCGTCGGCGCCTTTATTCGCCTGACCCTGGGCGCAGGGAAACCAGCCTAGTCGGTCATTGTCCTTACTGGACTGCCCCCACCCCCGCCCCAATCAGTGTCACAAAACTCCCCTTTCAACAGATTCCAAACCCTCTTCACCTCGGCTCACCGAGCCTTCAACTTCATTGAGTGAGCTCTACGGCGGCGCTGGAGGAGGCGAAGTTTAAATAAACCGGAGCGCAGAGGGAGGAGGCGGGGGTCGCGGAGGGTTGGTAGTTGAAGGGGAGGGTGGAGGTAGAAGTGTTTTTGAAAAGGGGAAAAAAGTCATCGGGGAGGGAAAAGTGCTTTGTAACCACGAAGACGCGCCTGTTGTGGAGAGAACAAATTGGATAGGGAGGGGACGTGTCCTCCTCCAACCCTGGCTCCTGGGTGGTCTAGGGGGGAGCCCCTAGAGAAAGAAAGATGGGGAGGAATACGTGGTGAAAAGAATTAACCACTTTAATTGGGTCGCAACAGAGACTGGGCAGCAGGCTCACGGATGGGCCTCGATCACTCAGACCAAATATTGGTCCATAAAATAAAATGTCTGCCCTTAGTCATGCTGGAAAAAAAAAAGTGTATGTCAAAGTTGGAGAATCAAGACTGTTCTTCACAGCTGTAGAAAGTAAATCTGCAAGAGGGAGAAATTCTGTCCGGAAAGGCCCCCTCCCCCCTTCTTATGGCCTCGGGCCTCCCGGCGCCGGATGAAAAGGAATGAAATTGAACGAAATTGAACGAAATGAAGTGAAATTGACCAGTGAAATTCGCCAATTTTCTTCTCCTTTAAACCGCCCGCTCTCGACAGTACTCTCAGAACCTCAGGCTGATTTCTTACCAATTTTTTTTCTCACCTTGGAGAGATCAAGGTGTGCCCTGGATATTTTCTTATTGTCACCGATTGTTAGTACCTGTGAGGCGACAGACCTCAGCTGCCTCCACCCAAATAGGCAGAGAAGTCTAAGGAGCTGTTCAGATGGGGAGACCTGTTTCACCACCCAGGAAGGTGGGCTCCTGAGCCCACACCAGTCCTAAGCACCCACAGAACTATGGGGGGGGAGTCGTGGTGTACCTCCAGACCTCCAGGAGTCTATCTAATGTACAAACCCTGCAAACACTCCCTTCTTGCATTCCAGTTTCTAGTTCCTAACATCTTAGCTCTGAACACAACCTAACAGGGAGTCTAAAATTTCAAACACCTCCCCCTCTCCCTTGCTTTTAAAATCTGGAACCTTCCCTAGAGCTGAGTGTGGGTGGTTTCTCTGGACCAGGCTTGACCTGTTGACTCATTGAGAAGCTAGAGTTTGAGTAGAGGGTCTCCTTGGGGACCTCAAGAGCCCTAGAGAACTCTTATACATCTCATCCTTTTCTGCCCAAACCCATATTTCTACCATTGGTATACACACACACACACACACACACACACACACACACACACACACACACACAAATAGCAATTCATACAAAAGAACCTTCCATTTCCCCTATAAGTAGCAGTTGGTTATAGCCAGCTCACCTACCTATCTACCATCCAAAATGAAGTCTGTCTGATTTTATCTCTTCGAGACAGGGAAAAATTTAACTTTTATTCAAAACTCCAAACTAATATGTAGAATCTAATATTCCAAACTAATATCTATATTTAATTTTCATGGCAGAGGATTGTGGAGTTGAAAGATCTTTTTCCAGAGCAAACAATTTCCCCAGCATGTACACACACACACACACACACACACACACACATTCACATACACCCCTCCTCAAGTAAAAAGAAACAAAACCATTCTCATCAAATTTGGAACCATGCAAGTCAGTGAAGCAGCAGGTCAGAGGCCATTATTCCAGTACTGGAGGATATTCCTCAATCCAGATCTCTGAAGCTAATCTAATTTCTGGTCTATTTGGTAAGATGGTGGGAAGGTAGCATTCTATTCCCTGACCTCTTAGTCTTTCAGAGATGGGGGAGGGGAGACTCTTGGCATCTTGACAGAAGAACTATGTTCACCACTCACACCTGAGCCTTATCTCCCTTCAGACCTTTAGTGAGGAGGAACTCTTGACACCTCAACAATCCCAGTTCCAGTGTTTCCCCTTCGAATCCTGATGCAAGCCTCTTCCTTCTTTCCCTGTCAGCTAAGGGATACTAACGAGTTCTGGGTGATTTCTTTTGGCCACACCCCCAAGCTCTTTGCATCTGGGTCTCGGACAACTGTCTTCTACTTTCTCTGTTGTTTATCCTCATTTAGAGATAAACAGAGCCTTTGCTCTGACTCTTGTCAGTTTTCTGTAAAGGCTGAAAGAGTTGCCTCTTCCTGCACTTCCATATGCCTCGCCTACAAACTCAGTGGAATATACAGAAAAAGGGATAACCATTTCCCACTTCACCCAAAGCATTACCCTCACCCCTCCCATGTTTACAGATCTAGCTATTGGGAATCACAAGCACAAGGCAGAGTGCACAAGGGTCCAACGCACTGTGCATAGTCTTAATCCGACCAAAAGGTTTGTCCTTAGGCAGGAGTTCCTGGCTGTGAACATGGCTCCAGGAACCAAGACCTTAGCCCTAGCAGAGTGAACTCCCCTCACTCCCTCACTGTTTTGTTGATCATATCCTCTAGCCCACACAAGCTGGGTGAGGGTGAGCTTTCTAACTCAGTTTGTAGAGTCCCTAAATAAAGCCTTCCACTGTCAGAAGTGTGTGGGAGTGGGGGTTCGAAAGGCCCTCTAGGGGCCAAAAGAAATGCCCTCCTATTAAAGACAGTGACTGATAGTCATAGCACCTATTCATGGACACACATAGAAACAAAAACTCAAACATGCCTGAAATACACTCCACACACACACACACACACACACACACACACACACACACACACACAAATGAACGAACAAAAATCCCAGGGTGACCAAGACAAATACAAAAAAACAAGCCACCAGAATCCCCATTGAAAGGCCCCTGCACACACAGAAAAAGAGAGTCATGCAAAATGTGATTCAAGAGGCATGGACTTGTACTCAGCAGGCACGGTGCTCCAGTGCTTAGCACTGAAATCTGCCCAGGCCACACTAAAATCTATACTAGAAGGTGAGGCTTCTGGGGTGCAGTAGAAAACAGAATCCCTTTGCCCAGCCCCATGCTTTTTGCCCTTCCTTGTACCAGAGTGAAAATGAAAGTGGTCAGAGGCTTCCAGAGACCTGGCCCAGTTGGAAGCAGAAGGCCCCAGAAGTGTACAGAGCCTCCTCCACCATCTGACTAGCTCAAAGCTTCCTTAGCTTTGAGCTTCACATCTAGCTCTTTCTCCCCTCTCCCTCTGCTGGGGAGCTTGAGGTCTTCTGGGAGAGCCTCGACAATGACAAGGGAGTTCAGGCAAGCATATTGAACCGGTGACTGCTGCTAAGTTCACATACATTTATTCAATTGACACCAATGAAGAGGGAGAGGGAGACATTTTTTTTTCTTCCATACAGACCATCAGACGATTTCACAGAGTCTCCACTAAGTGGATAAGTCTAAATCAATGCACACCAGTGGACAGAGAATTCGGGGGTGGGGGGAGGGGGCAGCCCGCTGTACAGATATTTACACACAACTATAGGACCCCCCCTGCCACAGCTCTGTGCCCTTGCCCACCCAATTCCCACCTCTCCAGACCCTCTCCTCCCACCCACTCTCACTGCCTTTAACTACAATAAATATCACAGGGCCTGGGGCAGAGAAGGCCAAGAGGACCGCTAGCCCTGGATGGCTGGGCCTATGGACCACGGGAAAAGCCAAAGCAGGGCTCCCTAAAAAACAGCCAAACACCAGAGAGAAAACATTTTCCTGGGGGGGGGAGGGATTGGCTCTGCGGTTTCTTCAAGGATTGTGGAGACCCCGTTTCACTTCTCTTAGCTTCCCAACTGTGAAGAGCCTGCCTTAGGCTTGGAGGGAACCAGCTTCCTTGAAGAACAGCAAAAGGAACCAAAAAATTTTCTCTTAAGCACAAAGCAGATAACAGATGTCTTTAAATTATAATATTGGACAAGCGGGTCTCAACGTTGAAGAAGGAATGGGGCGGTGGGTTTTTTCAAGCCATAGATGATTCAGGCGCGATCCAACAACCGATAGGCATTAGGCGTATCTCTGCCAAAGCATTCTCTGACTGTGAGAGGCGCAGAGGCAAGACACAGAGAAGGTTCCTGCTCTCCTTTTTGCTGCTCAAACAGAAAAGCTATCTCCGCTTTAAACCTATTGCGTAGACCAGGGGAGCCGGGGAGCCCGCTTCGTCCCAACTGCCGGTGACATTCTGAGCTTGCAGCTTTAAGTGCCCGATCGTGCGCGACGGCCTAGGTCTGGAGACTCTTCATAAATAGACTCCCTGAATTCAGCTGGGACCGGCCGAGCTCCCCAGAGAGGTTAAGGAGTGAGGGCCTAACTGGCCCGAGCCCGGTGCGGTCAAAAGTGGCAGCCACTGAGGCCCGCGACTTTGCTGGCAAACGAGGGCCCTGAAGACAGGAGTGAGTCCCCCGGGTGCGAGAGGCGGATATGGCCAGCCACCGGAGTCAGGGCCGGGGCAGTCAGCATGGCCAAGACTTGGGCTTGACTCCCAGGACCTGCGGCTGCCGCGAATGGCGATCCCGGGGAACCGTCGCCGCTGCCCGGGGGTGCGGCCCCGCCACCACCGTGGCCCATGATGTGGTCTATAGAGAAGGAAGGCCTCTGGCCTGTCCCCGCGCCCCCGCCACCCGCACCACCGCCGGCGTCCGTCTTGAGGCCCTGACGCAGGAGTGCAGTGGACAGGCTGGCTGCTGTGCCAGCTGCGGGCGGACTCAAGGACGCGGGATAGAAAGCCTTGGCGCAACCCAGCTCTGCGCCTAGGAAGGCAGGCAGCCCTGCGGGGCTCGGGCCAGATCCCGGGGCAGGCGCAGGGGCCGGCGCCGAGGCCGCGCCAGCGAAGACAGTGGCCGTCGGAGGTCCGGGTGGAGGCGCCGCGGCGCGGCCCGGGGGAACTGACAGCTGGCAAGGCGCGGTGGCGGCGAAGGCGAAGGCGTGCGGGTGTGGATGCGGGTGTGGGGCCGGGCCCGGTGGAGGTGCACCATAGGCCGGGAGCGCCAGCCCGTAGCCGTAGCCGTAAGCGCCGTAAGCGGCGAAGCCCGAGAGGAAGGCGCCTGGGTCCCCGGCCGCGGCAGCCCCGCCACGCAACAGCAGCTCCGGGTGAGGATGCGGGTGTGGATGCGGTGGCGGCAGAGGTTGCCGCTTGAAGCGCTTGCGGCGCCGCAGGAAGCTGCCGTTGTCGAACATGTCGGCCGACTCCGGGTCGAGCGTCCAGTAGTTGCCTTTGCCTGGGTTGCCCGGCTCGCGGGGAATCTTAACGAAGCAGTCGTTGAGGGAGAGGTTGTGGCGGATGCTATTCTGCCAGGCAGGGAACTTCTCCCGGTAGTAGGGGAAGCGGCCGCTGATGAACTCGCAGATTTCGCTCAGCGTCAGGCGCTTCTTGGGGCTCTGCAGGATGGCCATAGTGATGAGCGCGATGTACGAATAAGGTGGTTTCACCAGAGGGCTCCGTGTCGCCGCGCCCCCCGACGGCGGCCCGGGTCCCGGCCCTGGTCCCGTTGCGCCTCGGGCTGCTTGCACGCCGGGCCCCGGGCTTCCCGCTGCGACCGCCGCCCCCCGGGGCGCTAGAGCGCGGGGCTCGCAGTCCGAGCAACCTCCCGACTCTTCCTCGTCCTCAGCCACGTCCGCCTCGGCTTCCTCCGGGGGAGGCTCGTGGCCGTGAGGGAGCACGTCCCGAGGGGCGCGGGGCCCGGAGCGGGCTGTGAGCTCCCCCCCACCGCTGCCGCCGCCCACCACGTCTATGTCTGCGTCGGGCTCGGACAGCGCGGCCGGGGAGCTCTCGGAGGACATGATCTCGCAACAGCAGCTGCCCAGGGTCATGGTGCCGCCGCCGCCTCCTCCGCCGCTCTCCGGCTCCGCTCGGCCCGCGGCTCCGGCTCCGCCGTGCTGCCTCTCGGACCAGGGTGTTTTGCGCGCGGGCGGGGAGGGGGCGGAGGACAGGGAGGGGATGTCCCCTAGCTCCTCAGCGCCCCCTGGTGTTGAGACTCTAGGACTTTCACCCTGCAGGGCGCACCCAACCGGTGCTGCCCCGGGACTAGAAAAGCAGGCACCGGAGAAGAGCAGTGAAGCAGCCCGTTACTCGGTCGAATCTGGGCTTCTGGGCTCCTAGACACATAAGTGGGGCTTCGGGAGATTAGTCCCTCCCGCCTGGTGGCAGCCTAAGGCGGAAGAACTGTGGTCCCGGGGCGGAGCTCCCTGGGCCGGGTGGGGCGGGGAAGGAAGGGGGCGGGCAGAGGTCCTCTGCTCCCGGGCCCGGCGGGAACAAACTGCCGCGGTGGCGGGAGCTAGGCTCGCTTGGCTGGAGGCGGGTCATCCTTCTCCTCGCAGCTCCCGCAACCCCCGTGGCTCCCTGGAGCCACCACCTTCAGTGCGCTCAGTCGCTGGAAGTCAAAGCTTATGTTCTGGTGATGGCAGTGACTACAAACCTCCTCTCCTCATCTCCCCAAGGCGGCGCCCGGGCCACCCGGGCCGAAGCGCGGATGGATCGCCAGTGAGCCCAGACGCCCAGACGGACGCCGCAGACAAGTACCTACTAGAGGCTAAGGGGGTTCTGGACGACTAGTGAAAAGAGTGATCTGGAGGGCAAACTTGGCGCCGGTAGATCCTATTCAGAGAGGTGAGAAATGTCTGCGGTGGTCCTCTCCTTCCCCTCCAAGGCCCCGGCCCTGCCACTGTCCCCAGAAAGACCGTCTGCTCTCACTCCTCTTAGTGATTCGTCTCCGCATTCGCCGCATTCTCCGCACGCCCACAGGTACTTAGCTTGGGTTTGCAGGGTTGATTTTTTTTTTTTTTTTGTCTCAGCATCTCAATCTTTGTAATTGTCTCTCTTGACCCCCATGCATATCCTGCGGAAACTGAGTTTTCCTGGATGTTTGTTCCTAAATCTAACAATCCCGCTCTTAATTTCCGGATTTAGAGGCTCTTACAACAGAACTCCCACGGAGACCTCTCCGAAGAAACTTAACCTCAGCTCTGGGCCAGTGTTGCCTTTTTATCTGGGTATTTTCTCCACAGAAGGTTGATCCAGTATACTTTTTCTGCTAGCCGGATTCTTGCCCATCTTCTTAATCCCTCTTCCCTGCTCTTCTTCTAGGACCCAGAAACAAGTTGCTCAGGTTTATACTGTGCCCATTTCAACCTCTTGGGGCTGGAAGAGATTGGGAGAGGGTAAGAACTGGGCAGAGGCTGACTGTTGCCTCAACAGCGCCTCACAGTGGCCAAGGCTCCAGCATAGGGGGCCTCAATACTTGCTGTGCACCATAGTCCCAATGCTCTGTGACCCTCCTTAGGTAACTTCCTTTCAGGGTCCTACTTTCCTGGTGTGCACCGCAGGATTAAGAGCAGGGCCGGAGGACTTAAACTGCTGGGATCCCAGTTTTGGTTTCACCAGTTTCCAGCTGTCTCACCTGGCTAATTTTAACCCTTTTGCCTGATTCTTTCTCTAAAACAAAATTTAAAACACCTACCTCAAGCCTGACATGATGGTAAGCCCTTGCATAAGTAACTTCAGCATTCAGAATGCTGAGGTGGGCGGTTTGCTTCTAGTTCTAGGCCAGTCTGAGCTACAGATGAGACTCTGACTCAGAATCAAGTTAAGTAAATAAAGTAAGATGAATCTACCGTGTGACCAATATGTAAAGGCAGCCATAGCAGGCCACTGATTGCGTAGACTCTAGGTGCCCTATTCTCTGGGAGGGGAGGTGGTCAGGGAAAATGTGGTCTCCCACAGTAACATCTCTAAACCATGCATGCACCGCGCGGAGGGTGCGTGGAGGATAAACTCAGAGTAAGGCTGTGAGAAGGAGATTTGCTGAATGTAAGCAAAATACGTGTAAGGATGGGTGAGCACCTTTATCTAACAGCAACCTTCATTGATGAAGGCAGGGATTCTCCAAGCCCCCTCTGGGACCTCTGAACAAGGGGACCACTTAGTGTGCTGGGTCTGCATAAACCAAGTATTCCTGGGGAAAGGAATAGGTCCAGCACTCAAAACAGGGACAGTAACCTGAACGGACTAGTGGCCCTGAAAGTGCAATGTTCTGGCAACCACTTGCATACTTCAAGTTTGCTTTGCTCAAGGGAGTACCCTCTCTCCCACGAGATTCCACTCAGATATGCCACACCACCAACCACATCCTTACTCCTCCCAGATCTTCTCTGCCAGCATCCCGATAAGTACAGAGAAAACCAGCTTGGGCATCATCTAGTCTGTTTCACCTCCACTTCAAAACTGGCAAACCTATGAATAAGTTCTTGCTTTTCCGGTGCCCTCCTGATATTTCAGACTCCAGCTACATGTTCAGCTTCGGGGTAGGGCTGGCTAAAGCATTTGTTTCTCAGATCTCCTTTAGGGCTACCAGTTCTTGCTGCCAGCCGCTGCACTCTCGCCCTGTCCTGAGACTGGAACTCTAGCTGGGAAAAGCGGTCCAAGAACCCCCCAGCTTCTATTCTTCAGTGCAGTAGTGGGGCACCTCCTTAAGGAGTCATCCAAACTTAACACTAACAAGGATGGAAAGAAAGGGCCAGGGCAGGATATTGCTTGCCAGATTTTTGAGGTATTCTACCTTATAGCCCACCCACCCCAGAACTCTTCTCTTTATCCAAATCATTGCTTCCCAGGACCCACCTTGCCTCGGGGGGGGGGGGGAGGTGGTCTTTGCTTAAGCCCCAGAAGCCTCCATCTGTCTCACTGCTTAGCCACCCAGCTTGAGCAGCCTGGAACAATTGAGAGGGGAACATACTCCCGAGGAGATGGTGTGTCTATTGCAGGACCTTTCATTCCAAAATGTTTTTTATAACTGGCCAGGAGTTGTGCTCATTGCGATGTATATGTGGTTCCCACTGGCTTCTAAACCATCTACCTCTCCAGTTTCTCTTAAGAGCCCCATAGAGAAGCCATTTTGTGGATCTGGGAAAGAAAAGCCTTCCTGAGATTGTATGGATATTATTAAGTCAGTGGCGAAACTGCTGAAGTCCTGAGCTGCTGATGGGCAAGTTTGTCTCTAGACTCCGAAGAGCCTGCTGTCTTAAGAGTTTGGAGCTTGAAGAGCATCCTGGTCCGCCTCAGGCACTTCTAGCCTGTGAAAAGAGGCAGGAACTAAACAGGGCGTACCATGTCCATGCTCTTTTTACAATTTTATTTACCAACCGGCTAACCTTGGGGAAAGCTGCAGAGCCGATGCTAACCCCCTCTCCCTCTCCAAGAGGCCACAGCCCCTTTTTGAGATCTAAAAAACAGCTGCTACAACTCCTGTCTCTAAACCTGCCTTGGAATCTAAGTTTCTCTTAGCTGAATTTGGAGGCAGAGACTCAAAATCCTGTCCCTCAAAGATGGACTTAAGATGACCGGGACCCTAGACACAGAGATGACAGATAGCTGAGATTCCAGTGTATGCATCATGATTTCAGCAGCCCAACCCCAGCCGCCTCTCCTCTATCCCACAGCTAGAGTGACACCCTTTTCCTCTGGTTCCACAACTCCTGGCCAAGGACCCCTCCATCCACAGACAAAGTAGTGGGAGACTTGCTTAAGCACCTATGACCTACTCTGCGGCGGCGGCGGCGGCGGTTGGGACCAGAGTAAGCTATGGATTCGTGGGAAGAGGGTTGCAAGTTCAAGAGAGGGTACAAACAGCACCACCCCCAAGCCACGGAGCGAAGGCGCCAGCTTAACGTATCCGAAGAGCTCAAAGCGACTGGATTAGGCCAAGCTTTGCAAGAGAGCTGAGATTCGGCAAAGCCAGTAAGTGAGGACAATTGCAGGTGTGCTGGAGCCCGTGCTCCGATTCTACACTTTACCTGGTGGATTCTATGGGCCCTAGGTCCGAGGGTCTGTTTATCTGACTTAGTATGTTTCTTTTCCCTCGTTTAACTTGCTCATTGTGGTCAAGAATGCCGCAGAGTGGCAGACCTCTTACAGATTTCCACTACCGATCTCATTTGATGTTCACTGGGTCCCGGTGACCTGAGACTTCCCTGGAATGCTGGCTGTTCAAATCTGCGGGAGCAGGGACCTGGTGTGGGACTGGCCACTTGACCTCAGAGGGAAAGGCTGTGTGCTAGCGTGCAGATCGGGAGGAGAGATGAAAGTCGGGAGACAGAAGAAGGGAGACAGACGAATGTGGAGAGCTACGATGCTGCCCTAGAACCTGGTGGGCACGGGCCCGCGACCTCCTTCGTACCAATCTCACACTGCGTCTAGAACAGCGGCACTCTGGGAATGGACCGCGCTTCTAGGATCCTAAATTGGATCCTAGAAGGGAACTGTGCCTAGCCTTAGGGACTAAGGTCCCCTGTGCATTGTTACATTTCACTTTTCCAAATGATAGGTGAAGTAGTAGGTCCTCTAATGGGCAGAAAAATGCTGCAGAACTCCCAGGCTGGTGGAGTACGTGCGGAGCCTCTTAAACCTAGAGGAAGCTGCATGAGGGACCAGCCAGAGCCCGGGCCCAGCTGCTCAGAAGCAATGGGTGGATTCCTGGAGAACAGCGACCTCTGGAGGACCGTCGCATCCACAAAAAGCCAGGAACAACACACTTGGTTGAGTCTAAACTGCCATCTTCCCACCCCACACTCCTTTGGCACTCATCCAGAAAGCCTCCACTCTTCTCTCTTCGCTCATCTGGGCTGCCTTTCCCTCTGAAACCTCCTCAGAGAAGCCTTCCCAAGTCAAGTCCGTCCTCCCTGTTTCTGCTCTGAGCTTCTCAAAACCTAACTGAACAACAACTCAGCTCTGCTCACAACTGCGGAATACACCTGCTTTCTGCCCCAACCGTTAATTCGCTCCACATCCACCCTTTGTTAACCGTGCTGGGGTGTATTGTGTTGTTGTTGTTGTTGTTGTTGTTGTTGTTGTCGTTGTTTGGGTTCTCTCTCCCCCCTCCCTCCCTTCCATCCTCCTTCCCTCCCTCCTCCCTCCCTCCCTTCCATCCTCCTTCCCTCCCTCCTGTCTTGATAAGGGAAAATTGAGGTCTAAAACTGGACAGTGACTTTTCCTTTCTTTTTTGAATTGTTAATGTGTTTATTATTGTGAGGTAACATGTATTTATTAAAGAAAAATAGAGTGCTAAAAAATAATTCCATATGCTCATAAAGTGATGTGTTTTTCAGGGGTGAAGAGAGCAGCTAACTTTATTTCTCTGGAGGGGAAATCCCCATGGTAAGCTGGATTCGAGGGACCTGTATCCACAGTGCATTTAGAGACAGGTTCTTTGCACTGTTTCCTGTGGGGCTGTGAACTGTGTTAATTACGTTCAGCATCCTCAGCAGCATTGATGGGTCCTTCTCTAGCGGTCTGTCACAGACTGTGTCATGCTCTGAATTTCCCTATGGACTATAGATTTTTTTAAAGCTCATTTCTCACGTGGGGAAATGGAAACACAGAGATGAATGCATTTCCTGAGAGTCACACAGCAGATATGTAGTAGAAGTGAGGACTGGAAATGTAATACCACTTTCCCAGGGCAGTGTTGTCTTTGTCTCTCCTGAAGGAAAAGCATGTAATGTGTGGAAGGGGTCATTCTGATGGGGAATTGGAAAGGGGATTTGGGGCTCAGGAAAGAGGAAATGAAGAGGGAACTGGAGAGGGGGCTCACTGCTCCAGAATGGGACCATAAGGAGAACAGACAAGAAAGTTATGCTGTGCCTCAGATAGCGTCTACTGTGGTGGGTGTGAGCTCCCTATTACTGAAGAAGAGACTAGACAGTCCCTGAATAAGTGTCTTAGTGGCCTCCAGGCAAAGCAGGAAGGGCTGGGGTCATTGAATCGCACTCCTCCTATAACTCTCAGATAACAATCTCTAAGGTCTCCATTTTCTTGCTTGTAAAATAGGAAGCTGGGTTTTGGACTAGGACCAAAGAAATTTCTAGCTAGTCATCTCAGAGACTCCTGAGCAGTTTGAAAAACTCTGTCAAGAAGGGTCCTTCTGAGAAATAAAAGGAAGTAGTTATCCAAAGATCAAGTACATAGGAGTGTGATCTCTTAGCAGGAGATGAGTAGAAATTTACTTCTATTTCCTGCTTATGTGTGAAGTACATGCAAGGTCTCCTTGTGGCACTGATTGAAAGGGCTAGAAACAATATAAATGCCCATCAGTGAGAAGATGGGGGTGTGGGGTGGCCAAATGACAGCAGTCCCTAGAATAGAAGAGTGTGAAGTGTACAACGGAATAAGGAAGTCCATGCCTTAGTCTAAAAGGAACTCCAAGATACATTGTTGAGTGAAAGGGATTATGGAAGAGTAGTAACACTTGAGTCTCCAACTGTGGTAGGTTTTGCTTGTTTGTTTCATTTTTAAGACAGGGTCTTTCTATGTGGTCTTAACTGTCTTATAGCTTGCTATGTAGATCAGGCTAGCGTCACAGAGATCCGCCTGCTTCTGTATCTGGTGTGCTGAGATTAAAGGTGTATGCTATCAACCCTAGCTGTGATGGATTCTTTTTCCTTTGAGGATAGTATATATGTGCATTGGTTTGTGTGCACAACCAAAATACCTGGCAAGCACTCTCCCCACCGAGCATCTCCCTAGCCTCAAGGAAGACTTTCCGTGGGATGCCTTTTAAAGGCACATGAATATATTACATATCTGGCAACAAAATAAAACAATTTAGAAAGGATAATTGGATCATGTTAATAAATGAGGCTTGTGTGCAGAACATGAGAATAATAAATCCATGAGCGAGTGCTGGACATTTTCCACGCAACTTCAACCTGACAACATAGTTGCTTGACTGTGTGTTGGTTGACTTGTGTATATCAAGACAGCACATTGATAGCTAGGTCTAGCGTGTGACAGTGACTGTCCAATGACATCAGGAAGGGAAACAGACATTTCTAGACTGGAAATCTTCTGTTTTCCTCCTGTGCTGTTCCTTTCCCTCTGTCTTTAGCTCTTTCTTCTCTTGGCCTCAACTACATTGAAAGTTGCCCCCTTTTTCCATCCAATTTTCTAATCTAAAGATTCCAGTGGATGGAGGAAGACAGTGGCTTCATAGGAACTAGAACAGCTGTCAGCTGCAGAGTCAAGCTCCTCCAGGAAGCCTTAGTCATCCTGAGTCCCCCCTCCCATCTCAGAAATGGTGACTGCTCATGGTGGGGGCTGTTTTCCTCAAGTAGGGCCCAGGCATTTTCCCCTTTATTCTCCTCAACCCTTGAAGAAGAGATGTAGCCCGGGCCATGGCCTTCACATGTCCCCCTCAAGCTGCCTCATGAGAAAGACACTAGAGCAGAAAAGACAGGAGCCATGTTTTTTTAGGAGTTGGTTCTCTCTCTCTAACACAAGGATCCCAGGAATTGAACTCCGGTCATCAGATTTGGTGGCAAGTGCTTTTTACCAGTGAGCTCTATCATCAACCCCAATTTTGTTTGATAGAGGTCAGAAAACACTCACCTGCCAATTACAGAGGTCATCATGCCATGGTAGAAAGAACTAGATCCATTCTCCCTGTTTTTATAGGAGGTTTAGGCTAAGGCCAAGGTAGAGTCTTGTGAGTGATCAGGTTTCCTCACAGCTTCCCCATGATATATGACTGTCTGCCAAAGTCTGTAAGCTGAAACAGTATTTGATTTGTCTCTGAGCCCTCACTGTGGAGGAGTACAGGGCCTGGCTCAATCTGAGAGTTTAGGGGAATTAAGAATTGCTATAAAAACCATAGACAGGGAAAGACTTTTGGCTGGGCATTTGGCTTGGGACTAGACCTCATGTTTTCCGCCTCAGCCTCACACCCGTTCCTCAGTTTCCCTCTTACAGTGTAAGGCATCTCTCTACACCTAGAACTACACTTCCCAACCTCCTTCCTCCTTCCTTTGCAGTAGGGCAGCTGCCATGCACTGCCAAGAGGAAGTAGAGAGGAAATTGGAGATCTGGGAGGGATTCACAGAGAACGTGGGAACTACGGCCAATTTCCTATTCCACACCAAACAAGTGGGTTTCTGACTGGAACAAGGACCTGGTCCTCCCCAGGCTAGTATGTCATCCAAGAGAATCCTGGCTTCATTCCAATGATTTCCCTCATTGGATTTCCTGCATTTCCTTCAAATAAGTGCATACAGCATGGCCAACAGGTGGCACTGTTGTCCCCACAGAGTTATTGGGGAAGAGGAAAGAGACAGAGGAGGCAACCTAGACAGAGGGGAGAGGAAACTGAAAATGTGTCAAGAAAAGAGAAATATAAAACCTGTCACTTGGCTTGAAATGACACCTTCCAATCTCCAAACTGGGGCTGGGTACCAGGGTGAGGACTCGGGTGAGCCAAGGCTTGTTACTGGTGGCTGGGGCCTTCCATCCAAACTTTCACGTCTACTCAGTTCTTTCTTGGAGGCAGGAGATTGGCTTCGGAGTTAAGCAGACCCGGAGCCAAGTCCTGAACCTGTCAGTCACTATTTAGCTTGATCTGGGTAAATGAATTAACTTCTAGAAATTTCAATTTCATAATCTGTAAATGGTATGATTTATAACCCTTATAAAAGGAAGCTAGAGGCTGGAGAGATGGCTCACTGGGTAAAAGCATTTCCTGTTCTTCTGGAGAACCTGGGTTTGATTCCCAGAACCCTCACAAACACCTTATAACTCTGGCTCCACTCAACTCTTTGGGCATCTGCACTCATCTCTCTCTCTCTCTCTCTCTCTCTCTCTCTCTCTCTCTCTCTCTCTCTCTCACACACACACACACACACACACACACACACATAAAAAATAAATAAAATAAAAGGAAAAATATTTCCAATTGAATTTTCTGGAATTTTTTGTGAGAATTTTGTATCTTTCATATGTGACCATAACTTTGAGTTTATCTGATCTTTGTTAGAAATTTTGTTTTGCCAGGTGGTGGTGGTGCACACCTTTAATCCCAGCACTTGGGAAGCAGAGGCAGGTGGATTTCTGAGTTCAAGGCCAGCCTGGTCTACAGAGTGAGTTCCAGGACATCCAGAGTTATACAGAGAAACCCTGTCTTGAAAACAAACAAACAAAACAACCAAAAAAAAAAAAAAAAGATGTTTTGTTCCTTTTTCTCTTCTCTCTCTCTCCTTCTCCCTCCCCCCCCTCCCTTTTCCTCTCACTAAGACAGGATTTCTCTGTATAGCTTTGATTGGCCTGAGACTCACTTTGTAAATCAAGCTAGCCTTGATCTCATAGAGCTCCACCTGCCTTTAATGGGATTAAAGGCATGAGCCACCTTACCCAATTTTTTTAGGCTTTCATAACCTCCTAAAGTAGACTGAATTGGAATAGGGTCTATTTCTTCTGTATTTTGGAAAAATTTATATCTCTAGAAAATAGTTTGTAAGATCTATTTATGTATGTATGTAAGTAGGTATGTAGGTATGTGTGTGCTATGTCTTCCTGTACATCCCCATGTTAGAAGACAACATCAGATCACATTACAGATGATTGTGAGCCAACATGTGGTTGCTGGGAATTGAACTCAGGACCTTTGGAAGGGCAAGCAGTGCTCTTAACCACTGAGCCATCTCTACAGCCCTGAAATGGTTTTCTTGATAGTTTGACAGCATTTAAGGGTAACCAGCCTAGGTACCCTCTGTGGGAGCAGTTGAGGAACTGACTTGAAGGGTTTTTTCTTCTGTGCTCATAGATCTACAGAGCCTAGCACCCCCTGAATTCAGTCACTGTAGACCTTAGTCAATGGTTGGTTCTTTCTGTGACTTTGTGCATCTGCTTTTCTCCTCCTCTGAGCAACATTGTTTTCTGCAGTATCCCTTTAAGTGGTCTCCCTGATTCACCTGGGTCTCCTTGAACACCATTTACATAACTTGTGACTACAAAGATTCTTCTGAGCACAAGTTTGATAACATCTCACAGATTTAAAGGTCTATATTTTTAAATGTATGGTTTTCAATTTTTATATTTATAAGCAGTCTGTGATATTAACTCTCTCCTTGCCTAAGAGTTATTTATTTAAATATGGTTTCCATTGCATTTTCACTTAGACGTATATTAACCCCTGTATCTTGCAAAATCCTCCCTGTCGCTCTACTATTAGCATCTCTCAGAGAGGCACTTCACATGAGCTTATATAACCCAGTCACACCAGTAAAAGGCCCTCCATTTTGTTCATTATTCTTTCCTAGGTACATCCAAGTTACATAATGGTGGCTTCCTTCTTGAGCAGGATCTACATACCCTCAAACTAGCTTAGCATCTTCCTAAGTCCAAAGCCACCTGTCACCACATCCCAAGTCCTCCTATGTCAGGAGTCATCTCTGTCTGAATAGTTTTCCTCCAAGCTCCTTCTCAGATGAACAACATGGGACAGTGTGTAAGGGGCTTGCCACAGGAACCTGATAATCTGTTTGATCCCCAGAACCTAATATAGAAGGAGAAATTGACTTCCAAAAAAAAAAAAAATCTTCCTCTGATGTTCACATGCATGCCAAGGCTTATGCACATATTATGGTACACACACAAGAGCACACATATCACACACAATAATAATAATTAATTATTATTGGTATCAGGAACATCACTCACAGGAGATAGGGACCCGCCCACGTGTTGCCATGGCAATCGGCATACATTCCCAGAATCCACTTGGCTCACCTCCCAACTTTACCTGCAAGCAGTTAGTCACAACCCAAATAAAAGGCAGACCCTTCTGACCTCCGCTCTCTCTGTTTCCCCTTTGTCTTCATTGCCACCTTTGCCCTCTTCCCCCATAATAAACCTCCACGTGGAACCGTATTGGCCTGGTGTGATCTGTCCAGACACAAGCCGTGATTCTAACATAACAATAACAATAGGAATGTTAATAATAACAATAAAGAATTCTCTGGCTAGAGAGCTGGCATAGTAGTTAAGAGTACTGACTGCTCTTCCAGGGGTCTTGAGGTCAATTCCCAACAGCCACATGGCGGCTCACAACCATCTGTAATAGGATCTAATGCCCTTTCCTAGTGTGTCTGAAGGCATTGACAGTGTACTCAAATATATAAAATAAATAAATCTTTTTAAAAAATAATTCTCAATAGTTCATCTTTTTAGCCAAACACTTTCTCGTGTGCTGTGACACCTTCCCAGCTTGCCAGGAGGTAACTTATACTAAATTGAGAAAGCTCCTCCCATCCTCTTGCCCTCCCGCAGTGAAAGTCTACAGAAACAAAGCTTTGACTCAACTATTTCACTGTCAAAGTGCATATTTAGCTTCTCATGTTAAAATAATCATCTTAATTTCAGATGTGTAGTTTCCAAAACAATTTATCTCTACTGGAACAAGGAAATAAACAAAGAAAAAGGAAGATATAGAATCCAGGAAGCAGAAGACGTAACACAGGACAGAGATGAAGGGATGGTGAGAGAAATTCCAGAGTGACATCTGTACAGCAGACGTAGAGAACCACCAGACCAGACTGGAGCCAGAGGACAGAGAAAGCTGGGAGAGCGATCCCCAGGAGGCAGACATGCAGCAAAAACAGTGCTGAATTTCCTTATACCTTATACATTTGCTCTTTTGAAAAATTGTACTGTTGGAAAGAGAGGGAAAATTTAGCAGTAGATAGAAGCTGAGCAAATGAAAGCAAAAAGACATAGTTAAGGACAGGAAAAATTTAAAAATTGAACGCACAAAAGTCAGGAGCACTGTATACTCATGATTTATCAGATAATAAAATGCATACAGTATACAAAACAATAATGTAAATGCTATTGTAAAAATTAATTTAACCTAAAGTTAGTGGGGTTTGGTGGCAATGGGAAGAGGAGAAGATTTCAGAGGTAAATAATCAGGTGTCATAATAAACAGTTAATCATTAGAGCTGAGGGTGCGTTTTTTTGTTGTTTTTTTTTTAGTGACAGAACACTTGATTGACATGTTCATGGCACAGGTTTCATCCCTAGCACTGCAAAACAGAAAGAAAGAAGACAAAAACACCTCACCCATTATTGTTTCATGAGAGAAGAATATAAACATGGAAATATATTCCAAAATAAGCAAATGAGAACTGTAGTTGGAGAACTGCATAGAAGTTAAGGCTTGCACGGCTAGATGCAGAGCTCCGAGGAGCAGTGCAAGGTATCAATCATGAGCTTTTGATTGCTATTTGACTGGTAACATGAACTTATTTCAATTGAACAAAAATTTAAAGAGCTTCCGATGTAGCTTAGAGGTACAGTGTTCGACTAGGATGTGCAGTTCCTAGTACCAACAAAATAAACATTAAAATGTGCCTTCAAATTAAAATGACTTCTGATTTTCTTTCTTTTTTAAATATTTTTTAGGGCTGGAGAGATGGCTCAGTAGTTGGGAGCACTGAGGTCTTGAGTTCAATTCCCAGAAACCACGTGGTGACTCACAACCATCTGTAGTGAGATCTGATGCCTTCTTCTGGTGTGTCTGAAGACAGTGACAGTGTACTCAAATACATAAAATAAATAAAAATTTAAAGTTTTTATATGTATGAATATTTTGCCTGTGTGCATGTATGTAAGCATACCACTTGAATTTCTTATGCCAAAAAAAGAAAAAAAGTTAGAATAGGACATCAGATCCCTGGAATTGAAGTAGAAATGACTGTTTAACATGTTAGTGCTGGGAACCGAATCCAGGTCCTGTCCAAGAGCAGAAAGTGTTCTTGATTGGTGAACCATTTCTCTAGCTCCAACTTCTAATATTTTTTCTTTCAACTTACCTGTATGAGTGTTTTGCCTGCATGCATGTCTGTACCATGTACATGCCTGGTGCCCAACGAAGCCAGAAGAGAGCATCAGATGCCCTTCGAACTGAACTTAAAGACAGTTGTGAGCTACCACATTGGTGCTTAGAATTGGACCTGAATTCTCTGGAAGAGCTCTTAGTCATTAAGTCATCTCTCCAGGTCCATTTACCTTATTCAGACAAGGTTTCTCAGTAAAAACGTAGCTCCAGTTTCAGCTCGACTGACTGAACAGTGAGGCCCCAGGATCTACCTGTCTGCCTCATAGTGCTGGAGTGACACGGATAAGCCAGCCAAATGCTGGTGATCACAGCTCAGGTCCACATGCTTGCACAGCAAGCCCCTTGACTGATGAGCCATCTCTCCAGCCCATCTCCAGGGCTTTTAAATTGGAGAGCTGGGTTACATTCTAGTTTTACAACATCTGCCAAAATGTCAAAATAGTCAGGGCATTATTTGGCCTATGGCTTTTTAGACTATAAACTCCCTGGAGACATAAACAAGTTTTCTTGTTTGTATCTCTGTTGGGCACAGCTTATGCTTGATGCTGTTGAATAAAGACCCTGTCTCAAACAAACAAAACAGAAAAAGGGAAAGGAAAAAGAAACTGAAAATAAGTTTGGGTTTCCAGTTCTACACTGATCTTGCTAGCATTTCCCAGAATGTCCTCAAATCCTGGAGAGTGAGATGTCTAGCTGTGGCAACAAGAATGGAATTGAGAGTTGAGGAAGTGCTTTGGTCTTCAGGCTGGCAAGTGGGTTCTTCCCTTCCCTGGGAATGTTGTGAATTGAGAAGATATTTGTGTACAGATGCTAGGAGGCAGGAAGCTGGGCAGCCACACCATTTGAAGCAGAAGAAAATTTGCATTTTGGTCTTTGTGGCTCCCTTCCCAGAGAACAGTGTCTGCATTTCCCGCTGCCTGCTGGGTCCAGGTGGACCCGTTTTTTCTCAAGTGAGAAGCAGAAAACTTGCCTCCATCTCTACCTCATTCTCCTTCTTATGCCCCCACAAGTCACTTTGAGAATGGCAAAGATGAATGGACAAGAAAACAGTGTCCATGTATTCATTATTCACTAAGGCAGACAATGAGTTAGACATTAAGCAATTCTGTTGTTCAGCCGGCCAGTCCACAGATGCTAAGGGCTGCTATGCACCAGGCAAAGTGACTCTGATCCTTGTTCTAAGCAGCTAACAGATGGGAGAGGGCACTTGTCAGCAGATTCACCATCCTACCTCCAAAAAGGGCCTTCAGCCTTCTCAGATTCCCCCACACCTTTCTCCTCTGAGCTGTTTCTTGTCCACCTTCAACTTCCATTGCCTCCCTGATGCCTCAAACACTACTATCTAGGAGAGGAGCATCAGGCACATCCATTCAGCAGTCACTTGGGCTTTTAACATGACTGTCATCCTCTCCTCTGCTCTTCCCTATCCGGAGTTAAGATCAATGAGACTGGGACCCCTGGAGCTGGAGCAGGAATCTTGGGGAAGCTCAGCTTCATGGATTAGCACCAAAGACACACAAGGTCACAGGCCAAGACCTGGGGCAGCGGTGTTGCTGCCCTGTCCTTGGTGCTGGGCATATCACGAATCAATTCAGTCAATGCCTCTCTCATCATCTAGCAGGGGACACTAAATGAAGGCCAGACTGGAAAGTGTGACTTAGCCTCATCCCTTAGAACAGGGAGATTTATCTTTTAGGCTGAGCCCCCAGCTCAAGCCAATTGCTTCTCCTCCATCTTGGTGGTGCAAGGATTCTGTTAAGATGCTGAGTCTGATGATTTAATAGTTCTGTGCTGGGGCCTGAAATCCTGCATTTCCAGCAAGGATCCAAGTGATAAGGTTCTGTGGACCTCGTTTTGAGGACCTCGTTTCTCTTTGCTGAAAGGTGATGAATGGATTAATGCTAATTAACGTGCTTCCTTATACTGTGGTACTGGAAATGGTCTCGAGGGTCAGGCAACCTGCTTTCTAAATGCACTCAGCCACCCCATACCCCATTTCACCTCTACCATCTATGAGATGCAGGTGGCAGCTTTTGACCAGGCCAGACTATGTGGAATCACCTCCTTGGTGCTACTTCAGGAGAATCTGCCTAATGGCTTAGAAGGAGATCCAGCCCACATGGAATCCCCGTGAGGCAAAATGTCACCCACTATCCTTCCCAGCAACTCCCCAAGTTCCGAGCCAACACAACAAACCCAGAAAAGGGTTTCTTTGTTTGTTTGTTTTAATTAAACCAGCTTTGATTGAAAAATAACAATAAACAGATACGTTCTGTGCTTTCCGTGGGGTGGGGCAGCCACGGACGCCCATTAATCCCCCCATTCAGTCAGGAGATCCTGGTGCTGTGTAACCTAGAAAAGTCTGAAGAACTGTTCTCAGACCCGGAGCAGAGCCTTCAGGTGAGTCTTTGTGGGGCGGGTCTCGGTAAGAAAACAAGCACAGACAGGTAAAGCTAGGGCAGGGGACAAATTTGCCCAACTTATTGATAAATGGAGGAAGATGGGGTAGAAGTAATGAACCCAGGAGTCTGACCTCTGATGTGTTGGCAAAACATCAGAGATGGAGGAGGTGCCTTGGGACGAAAAGTTTCCACAGACTGGAACTCACCGGGACATTTGTGGCTGGAGTTCCAAAGCACCGAGGGTGCTTAGGTGGGGAGCACAAGGGAGGAAAGACCTCAAATTGGAGAGGGCGCTTCAGTCTGGTGTTGAGACAGCCAGGGTCTCCCCAGGGATAGAGGAGGGCAGGGAAGGCTTAGCCCCAGGCAAGGCTCGGGGACCCAGCGAATTGCGCCACGCTGCGGGCGGGCGGGTACCACAGGCCAAGCTCGCACTGCTCCAGCGCGGGACGGGCAGAAGGCTCCGCCAGGCGCTCCCGCAGCGGAGAGCGACTCACAGGTAGCGCTCCAGCCCCGGCGGGAAGCCCGGCTGTCTCAGGTAGGCTTCCCCGGTTCCGAGCGGCCCGAGCGCGCCGGCCGATCCCGCCAAGGCCAGGAGAGGCTCGGCGGGCAGCGGCGCGGGCAACCCCAGGCGCTCGGACGCGGGCGAGTAGAGCGGCGGCGAGGCTGCGGCGGCGCAGGGCGGGAAGGCGGCGTCGGGCGCGGCGCAGCAAGGTGGCTCGGGCGCCACGGGTCCGGGTGGTTCAGGCTGCAAGCCCAGCAGGCTGTCCAGGCGGAAGAGGCGCGCGGGCGGAGCGGACGCGGGTGCCGGCGCGGGCGGGAAGGTCGCGTAGGGGAAGGGCGGCGGCGGCGGTGGCGGTGCGGGGAGCTCGGCGCGCTTGAAGCGCTTGCGGCGCCGCAGGAAGCTGCCGTTGTCGAACATGTCTGCGGCCGCGGGATCGAGCGTCCAGTAGTTGCCCTTGCCCGGATTGCCCGGCTCGCGCGGCACCTTGACGAAGCAGTCGTTGAGGGTGAGGTTGTGGCGGATGCTGTTCTGCCACTTGCGCGGGCTGTCGCGGTAGAAGGCGAAGCGCTCAGTGATGAAGCGGTAGATGGCTGCCAGTGTGAGACGACGGCCCGGAGCGTGCGCCAGGGCCATGGCAATGAGCGCGATGTACGAGTAGGGCGGCTTCCCACGCTGAAGTGGCCGCCGGCGTCGCCTCCCCGGGCCGGGCACGGCCGTGGGCTCGGTGTCTCCACCACCCACCACTTCCTCGGGTTCGCGCCCCGGTTCGGCTCCCACCAGCATTGGCGGCTGCGGCCCCGACGGCGAGACGGAGGGCAAGGCCGGGAAGCCCGAGAAAGCGATGGTCGCATCCATGTGCGGGGGTCCTAGGGATGCGGAGCCCCTGCCCGCGCCCCGGAGAGCGGGGGGTCTCAGGTTCGCCTTATATGGACACACACTCCCACCTCCCGAGGAGAGAGCCCTGTCCTGCCCTGTAATTTGCTTTCCCAGCCCCCTTCCCGGGCTGGCAGCCCACCTCTGTTTCTCCCCCTCCCTTGGTCTAGTCCCTCTGGGTCAATTTTTTTCAGACCCTCCCTCATCCCTGAGTCAGTCTCGGGCCCCATCCCCATCCCGTGGTATTAGGACGTATTGCTCCTATTATCCCCGCCCCTTTGGGTCAACCCCAATCACAAATCCACCCATTCAGCACACTCTACTTCCCTCTCCCCATTTTTTGCCTTGTAGAGGTCAGATCCCCCCTAACCTTCCCCATGCTTCTAGTTCCCACTCCAGCAATCTTTGCTAGCCTCCGTGCATCCTATGCAGCTGGTCAGGGAGGCATCAGGCTCCTTTGGACAGCAGAGAACCAGAGTGAAGATAATGGAGGATAGATAGCACAGAACCAGGCTGCCTTCGCTGCAGGGGAAGATGTTTGGAAGCCCTAACTCCTTTCCCTGCTGCACCCCCTTCATCCTTATCCATCCCTTACTCCAGGCCTTGTAAACTTGTTTCAAACACACATAACTCTACCTGCTTTAAAGGAAGAGCGCCCCCTCTCCAAAGGCTAAAGGGTGAGAAGCCTTGTCTTAAAGCAGGCCGACTGACAAGATCAAGGGAAGAAGGGGCAGAGCAAGGAGCACAGAGACAAGAGAAGGTCTTACTGTGACAAGTCCCAGAGGCACTTACTTGCCAAGGTCTTGTAAGTACAGCCAGCCCTTGAGAAAATGTGGGCACCCATCAGACTCCATCTCTGATGAAGCATACCTTATCCCCCACCTCCCGAGGAGAGGGCTCGGGCCTACCCTCTAATTTGCTAGTCTAGTGCAAATGCCCAAAGCTAGATTCAGGTGGCCTCTAGCCAAGAATCCAAAATCCAAATTCAAGCATGGGGCTCAAGGACTCCCCTCCTGTATTCAGCTGGTAACACATCACAGCCACCACTGTTTAGCATTTTGTATTTGGTAAATACGTACAGTATTTCACTGGCATTTAAGCTCCACTGGGAGATAGTACCATCCCTGTTTCTTGACTGGGGGAACAGGTGCTCTGAGAGGTTAAGTAGTGTACCTTGACTCCCACAAGGTGCACTAATAGTGGCAGAACAGAGACGAAACCCTGTGGTCAGAGCACCACCTATCACTGCACCCAGCATAGTGGCACTGGTCCCAGCACTGGGGAGACTGAGGCCATTTATAGGCTAGGCTAGGCTAGGCTAGGCTATGTAGTGGTACTCCATATCAAAAATATATAAAAGGGGCTTGATGGCTTGATAAAAGAGGAAGATGACTTGATGAATTAAGTTCTTGACGTGCAAGCATGAAGTCCGGAGTTCAGAACTTCATAACCAACATGAAACTGGACTCGGCAGTGTATCAGTAGTCCCGGTACCCGTATGACAAGACGGGAGGCAGAGACAAGGGAATCCCCAGAAGCTGGTGGGGAGCTGGCCTACTGTAGGCAGAGGTGAACAAGAGACCCTGTCTCAAAGGTGAGGACTGACACTCAAGATTGTCCTCTGATCTCCACACATGGGCACTTCCAAATGCGTGCATACCCCTACACATCATTTATATAACACCCGCACAAAGAGAGATAAGACTTCAGAAATGAATTACAGTAGAATTTCTCCAGTTTAACCCCACTTCAGCTGCCAAAGTTACTTCCCAGTCTCTCTCATGAACTCCCGGTCAACTGATGGAGGTGCCCATTGGGCATTACCTCATAACGTCTCAAAGCACCTCGCTCGAAATGACTCCCTCCCTAGCCCCAGCCTGCTCAGCTATCTCCTTCCCAATCTTGGTAAGTACCATCCCTTCTTTGAATGAGTCCCTATACCAGGCCACTGCCACATCCTGTCAAGGCCACGCAGATTCCAAATCCATTTCTCCTTCAGTTCTGTACTCAGTTCAGCTGTCTCATTCACCAAGAGCTTCCGAGCCAGGCCTTTTGCCAATGCTCAGGACCAGATAGAAATGAGATGGTTCAGAGGAGAAATGGACAGTTACATACAGGGAAGGGGGTGGAGGGGACTGGGGAAGCAGACAGGAAGATGATGACACTTGCAGGTCAAGAGACAATGTCCCAAACAAAACAAGGACGACTGTGTTAGAACAGACCCTGCTCCTCTGTTCATCCTGTGTCAGCACAGGCCACCTGGAGCACAAGACAATGAAATCGCATCACACTGCTCACCACAGAAGAGGACAAGGCAAGCCACTGTGGTGGCAGAGCATGGCTCCCAGAGCCACATGAGCAAGGTCACCTCTTGTTCAAGCCTGCCAAGTGGAAGCAATGACATCTCCACAGTAAGGGTTGTATGGAGGGCCCGGCCTGCTATGGATCTTGATAAGAAGCTTCCCCCCACCCGCCCACCCCCGCTGTGTTAATCAGGGACAGAGGAGAGCCATTGGGGCTAACTTTCCAGCCAGCCACGTATAGTGTTATCCTGCAGGTGGACTCAAATGCAGAACTAGTATTGACAGAACCTTAGCCTTGCTCACTTTCCCCTAGGGATGAAACTCCTATCATAGCTCATAGCTTCTATGTAATACCTCCAAGGAGGAAATTAGTTGTTATTGCACTCTATGGCTGACTACAGGGGTTGTTTGTTTGTTTGTTTGTTTTTCGCTTGTACCTTCAATTTCCTAGGCCATGTGTGTAGTCTGGGACGTAATATATGTTCAATAAATGATCCTGAATGTGTGCCTGGCTATGCTAATTCTGAGAAGGGTGGGGATGAGGAGCAAAGCCAGAGGGGTGAGAACCCAGTTCTTTGTGCCTGCCTCCCCCGCCCCACCCTCCATTGGGCCTGCTTCCCAGAGTGGAGCAAGCTGGTGTCAGGGGGCGGCCCAAGGGCTAATCCGTGTTTTCAGCGTGGCTGGGCCCTCTTTTCACAGGCCCTGGGCCGGACGTGATGCGGCTGAGCATCCGGGCATAAGATGGCCAGTGAAGGTGGCCCCTTTCTCATGGGCCTGGATTCCAGGCGGCCCAGCGTCTGAGTGGAGGCCCTGGGGCGGGAGGAACACAGTAGCTGGGCTGGGCAGTCCTTTGTCTGACCACACTGGGTGGATATTCGGGCTGGCAGGAGGGATTAATGGCCAGGGATTGGCCCTGGGGCCGGCCTTCCCACTGCCCTTTGGAGGCCAAAGGCCCAGGTCAGGGCACACAACGTTGATGGCTCTCCAGATAGGAGTGGAAATTCCCACCCTTGTCCAAAGCTATTTGTGCTGGGCTCCAAGACCCTCTGCCTCAGTGCTGGCTTGAGAAGACAATTAGCTTAGACAGACTTGGAGGCAAGGAATGGAAGTGCAGCTAGAACTTACCAAGTACTTTCCAGGGGTTGTGGGGACGGGGTGCTGTGACTGAAAGTCATTTCAGGTCCTCGGATAAGACTCACTCTATCATTGCCCATACAGTGCTCTGGAAATCGCTATATTAACCCAAAGAGGTCTCAAGAGGCCAGCCTGAGCTGTCCCCAGACCCCTCACCCCCAAAGGTCTCTTGTTTGAGGTCTGATGTTTATTTTAAAGTTCTATTATCAAAGCCTGGAGATATCCATAGCATAGGGGCAGCAGGAAACCCAAGGCAACCTCAGATCATCTCTGGCTCCTCGTGTGCCTGCGGGTTCCATATTAGAGCTATGCAGGATATGGTTCATTCCTCGGGCATCAGGCAGGCAGCTGGGACAGTCTGGAACCACACTGTAGGGATGCCCTTTCTTACTTCCTCAGGCTGCCACTCCATATATATCCCAAGGATACATGCCCTGGCTACTTGGATGCTGGGTCCCAGTGAAGAGTTAGTCTTTCATCTGCTTTCACTATGCTAAGGAGGAGGCAGGCAGGCAGATGTTCTCTGTACTCAGTAGCAAGTTTATGAATCTGGCAGAGTTAGGGCAGCAGAAACACAATAGAGCCTCACCCAGCCTGGCTGAGTCAGGCTTCCTGGAAGGGGCAAAGCTCCAGATGGCCAGGTGGGGAAGAATGGAAGCTGGCCTAGGAGATCATTCTCACACCCCACATCTCTGCCACTGTGCCGACTTACTGTGTCTATCTCCCTTACCAGGCTTTGTGGGCACAGAGGGTGCATCCCACGTCTCATATGTGGGCCCTGGCAATTAGCCAAGTGCCTTGAAGGAGTAGCTGATCAATAGATGTCTGTTGGATGGTGAGACCAGGGTAAGTACTGAGGTCCAGAAGCAAGAGTATCTGACCCATCCTGCAAAGTGGAGAGACTTGCTGTTTTCCTGAGCATCACAAGGGTTGCCAGCATACTCTAGGGCTGGGTGTCTATTTCCAGTTATAGTTATTCCCCATGATGGCTGGTGTTCAGGCTCATGAGACTGAGACAAAAGAGACAGGCAGGTGGGGTTGTCGCTGACCTTTTTTGCCACGTTGGGGGACTTTTGAAAAGGTCCCAGCAAGGCAGTTACCAGAACTTATTTGGTTCCTTTAGATTCTGGAGGAATGAGTTGAAAGCAAGGTCTGCCCTGTGGTGAGGTGTGCACCTAGGGAGAGGCAGTGGGGGAACAGAAGAAACTTTGTTCCCATTAGCTGAGTGAGGGAGACCCTGGAGCTGTCTGTCTCTCTTGATGGCTTATACACACCTGGACACACAGTCCAGCAGCCGCCACATCCTCCACTCCTTTCCTCCCTCCTACAGCCTTTTCCACTGACTGAGGTCCATCACTTCTCCAAGCTTCCTCTCAAACTCCTCTTCCTGCATCCTTCTATCTCCATGTCCATTCCAGCATTTCCTCTAACTGCCTCTGAGCAACCTCTCTGGTCTCCCAGCCTTCCTTTTCTTCCAGTAAAAGAGCCATACCTCAACTGTGGTTGCAGAAACAGCAGCAATGGATCCCTGCCTCTCTCAGAGTCCCAGATGGCCAGGATTCCCCTGGCTGGCACCACAGGATAGGCCTGTGTGCCAAGACGGCTACACCTTCCCTATCTCCCTTCCCTGCTTCCTCACGACACACACATTGCCGCAGAGCCAAATGGAGCTCCTGTCAGTTGGAGCCAAGTCCCTCTCTTTGCTAAACAACATCACAACAGCCCAGTTTGGCAGCTAAGGTACAAGCCAGGCCCCATCTACTGTTCCAGAGGGACCACAATCTCATATGTTCTTTAACACAACAAGTTCCGTCTTTTTCCTCTGAAAACCTCTACTTCTGTGGTGTCAGGTCACCAACAAATAAGCACACAAGAAACTGCAGGAATCACCTTGCTTTCTGCCCTCCAGCCAAGAGAGGCCCTTCTTCCCTAACCCGCTAGCGTCTTCCTTTTTGTCCTCTGAGAGATGCTATTGTAAAATAACCATTTTGTCTTCTAGAAACCATTTCCCAGGCCCTTTCTCCTTTCCCAGACAACAGGCCTGACACCTCTGATTTGCTGGCATTCAAAGAGACCTCTGCACTTGTTCTCAAGGTAGAAGGATGTGTGTCTGCAGTGGGACTGGGTCATTCAAGGTCCAAGCTGTGCAGAGCTGCACAGCTCAGGAAACATTTGGTGAGCCCCTTACTGAATAAACAAGTGAAGCAATGACCACCCATGTCCGAACAAATGAAGGGCCCCTGGTTTCCAGCTAGGAAACCCTGCCCTTACTGCCTCTTGGCATAGACCTGTAGCCAGAAGACTGAGACCCCAAACACAGTCCCTGTCTTAGCAGGATCCAAGCTCAGCTCAAGCTCAGACCAAGCTGGTTCAGCCCCGAGGGTGTAATTCCAGCCGTTCCTAAATCACACACGCAGCATCTGAAGTATGCTCCGTGCCATCCAGGACTGTCAGCATTCTGACACCTCCCTCACTTCTGCAACCTCACAGCCTCAGTGAGTTTAGGTCTTCCTGGTTTCTCAGGCTTTCCCTAAATTTCTGGGGAAGTCTAACAGGCTGGCTGAGCCAGAAGAAAGATAAATTGGAGCCCAGATTCCTGACCCACCTACTCATCTACTCTGCATTCCATACAAGTCATCCACCATTGCGGCCAATATCATACATAGGCTCCCAGCACCTGGCAGTTCCTGAAATGATCTAGGCCAGCGATTACCAACCTCCAGGGCCCTTAGCTTAAAGCATCTGGAAGCCATGTGGTACCCAGGATTGCCTGTGAGTTGGATACAGTGTGCCCCACACATCAGTACAATTGTTTCTCAAATGCATGTAGATGTTGCTGTGATGGATAAATAGAACCACATTTAAAAGCTTTGCAGTTGTTTTTATTTTTGTCATAATTTTAAACCCATCAGCGGACATTGAAAGCACAACTACTATCATATGGGGTGGCAAGGAGGTTGGGTTTTTTTTTTGTTTGTTTGTTTGTTTGTTTTGGTTTTTCAAAACAGGGTTTCTCTGTGTAGCCCTGGCTGTCCTGGAACTCACTCTGTAGACCAGGCTGGCCT
>NC_034595.1:66193034-66212454 GCF_900095145.1 Mus pahari
GAACTCAGAAATCCACCTGCCTCTGCCTCCCGAGTGCTGGGATTAAAGGCATGCGCCACCACGCCCAGCTTAGGAGGTTGTTTTTTAAATTCCCATTCTTAAACTACTACTAGACTGCAACGTGCCTTCTTTATAATTTTGGGCAGTGAAGTCCAAAATGGGGACAGATTTGGCTGAAGTCTCAAAACAAGTTAATGCAAAATCAAAAATAAAGCCCAGGCATCCAACACCCAGCACCTTTTTCCTGCATGCACCCAACGCCTTTATACAGCATCTGACTAGTATGGGCTGGCCTGAGCATCAAAGCCAAAGATAAAGGCCGAAGGTCCTGCCTTCGGAGGCTGATGGTGGATTAGGGGGTGTCTATGAATGGAGATAAATGCTGAACAGAGACGTCATCCTAATTACTAAAAGAAGCCGTTGAAGGACTTGCATAGGAGATATAAGGGTCCTGTTGCACAACAAGCCCTCAGTTGCTATGTGGGGCACCGTCTGGAAGTGCTTATCACTTAAAACAACTTGGCAGCATTCAGTAGAAAACACAAAGCAATTAAAGCTGTAGGGAATATTGTTTCAACCTAATAAGAGGTCAGAGGTAGGATAGGTAGCGTCAGAGCTCTGTCTCAACTTTCCCTTGATGCTCGTTGCTACCAGTCATGAGTGGGGCTCATCTTCTGGCCGACACAAGACAGGAACACCCAGATCTGCAGCTCCTAAGTTCCAGAACAGAGTTAACACTTCCATGATTGTTTTTTTACAGGAGGAGAACGTTCCCATTCACTGCTCCCAAATATCTCAACTCCCATTGGCAGATACGGATAACTCTCCCCTTCTTGAACAAATCACAGTGGGGAGGAATGAATGCCTTGTTAGCTTAGAACCTTCATACATCTGGGACTGGGGATGGTTCATTTACTAATAAAGCAGGTTGCTGTGTGGAAGAGTAAATAGTGACAAATGAAAATACACACACACACACACACACACACACACACACACACACACACGGAAAGAGGAAGAGAAACTCTCAGTGGTGTCTGCTACTGAGGGAGAAGAGAGGAAGCTGAAGGCCACACGCTGGAGTTGACTCAACAGGGAGGTGACCATGCTGCACTCGTATCTGCCATGAGTGAGTGTCCTTGCTGCCCTGGCTCGCTTGCTTGTCCTTAGCTCCTGGGAGCAAGGCCAAGGACAACTGTTTGTGAACCTAGGATGGACCATTAAGAGGGAAAGACAGTACATGTCCTAAATAGAGAGCACTGGCTTCTATTTGAGAAGTGTTCCAAATAGGGACCAGTAATAATAGCCCTGAGGGACTGTCTGGCCGAGCAATCACAGGATCAGTCACGCTGACCATCGTGAGCCTCAGGCCTTCCTTTAGAGAATTGGGAGAGGATGTTTGTTTTCTTTAGCCACATTGACCTCTCTCAAAGGAACCAAGTGTCTATCACCTTGAAGAGCCAGAAGGACCAGATTAGGACAGGGAGAGCTGGTGGACCAGGGCAAGCCAAGATGGTTCAGTGTGTGAGCCAGCCCCAGCTAGCCTTGCAGAGTATGTTCACCTCATCCAGGCTCTGCTTTTGGTGACATCATGTTGACAGTTTGAAATGAACCACATGGGAGTATTATACCACGAAAATTGGCCAGTGCCACAAATCAGGGTGTCCCTGACAAAGAACTAGCCATTAAACATTCCCCAGCTCACACCTTGGCAATATAACCCACATCAGTAGATAAGGACACTTTCCAGGCTATCTCAGTGGGACTCTAGGGGGAAAAGGCCAAAGGAAAGTCTTTGGGGACATGGGAGAGTAGACATCTGTTCTTTCTCTTTGGCTCTGCCGGCTTACATTCACAGATTGAGCATTTGCCCTAGCTAGGATTAGGTCAGAACTGTAAGGAATGTCTTGAATCCTTTCTGCAGCTCTATTAGTCAGGCGAGCCACTCTTTTATACTATGTTCAAAGGAGACATATGACTCCATTGGTTATGTAATTCCCCCATACTAGAAATTTATCTTGGCATGTGCTCAGTAATACAAGGATAGTCATGACTACTGTTTATCACAGAATAAAGTCAAATCCAATATTCTATAGTCAGGATGGATCTGTCCCTTAGAACATTAGGTAAACTTTTAAAAAAATCAAACAAAAATGTTTTCATCCTGCATCGTAGTACAGTCTTTTAATAACAGCATTCATGAGGCAGAGGCTGGTGGATCTCTATGAGTTTGGGGCCAGCTTGGTCTATATAGCAAGTTCCAGGCTACATAGTGAGACTGTAATTGAAAAACAAACAAACAAAACAAAACAACTATTTTTATTAGTTCCTCCCCTGTTTCCTACCACCCAACTTTTGTATACTTAAAAAAAAAAACCTTCAAGAATAATTTGTGCTGCCCAAATATTCTTAGATGGATGGTCTTCCAATGACAGTGGTCTACTTCTTAGGGGGTTACACTCATAGAGAAAACTACCTCTCCCAGCAAGTAGCTAGCAGTTGCCAAAAGCACCATAGCCTAGGGTGGGGTAGTAAGTTAAACTCCCCTCTCCACGCTGGGGATTTAGTCTGTCTTGGGCTGGCACAGGTCTTAGGCATGATGCCACAGCAAATGTGGATGCATATGCAGTTTCCCTGTTGTGTCTAGAAGACTGTTTCCTTGTAGTCAGTTGCCTCTGGCTCTTACACTCTCTCCATCTTCTCTTCTTCAATGGTCCCTGAGCCTGGAAAAGGCAGGGGTGCTATAGATGTTTCCTTTAGTGATGAGCATTCTTCAGTCTCTTGTTCTCTGCACAGTGGCTAGCTGTTGATCATCATGTTAATTTTAAGGAACATTTAATGAGGTGATGAAATGTGATGTGATAAAATGAAAATGAAAATGAGCTATACACATTATGCACATGGTTGGAAAAAAGAATGGTAAAAGTACACCAAAATATCATTACATTTTATCTCTAGGTGGTTTTAAATTTTAATTTGCTTAAAGAATTAAAACTACCAACTGGGGGCTAGATATGTAACTCAATAATACATTGCTTGCCCGGCAATCATGAGGTCCTAGGCTTAATGCCCAGCATTTGGAAAAAAAATCCCACTCTCAAACTATGAACATAATTCAACACACTGTGCTCTTGTAATATACAACTTCACTGTAAATGTGTGAATAGAACTATGAAAAGATTCAAAAATCACATGCACTATGACAAATAGAAAGAAAATAGGGTGATTATTTCAAAGTCTACTGGGTGTGGTAGCATATTTCTGCTGTCCCAGTTACTCCAGTGACTGGGGCAGAAGATCCCCTAAGCCAGAAGAAGAATAGAGGGAGAAGGAGGAGGAGGAGGAGGAGGAGGAGGAGGAGGAGGAGGAGGAAAAGGAAAAAGGAAGAGGAGGAGAAGAGGGAAGAGGAGAAAAAAGAGGAGGAGAAGGAAGGAGAAGGATGAGGATGAGGATGATGATGATGATGATGATGATGATGAGGAGGAGGAGGAGGAGGAGGAGGAGGAGGAGGAGGAGGAATTGACCGGGGGTGCTTAGCTCTGTGCTGCATTATTTACATATCCTCAATCTGGAATCACATTTAGTGTATACCCATTCGGAAATGGCTTGATTCAGAGATGGATAGATGGCCAGCAGTTAGGAGCACATACTGCTCTTGGATAGGACCCGACTTTAGTCCCCAGGACCCATGTCAGGCGAGTCACACTCCAGCTCCAAGAGCTCTGACACCCTCTTCTGTCTCTGGTAGTACCTACACCAATGTGTATATAGTCACCACACACACACACACACACACACACACACACACACACACACACACGGGTGCACATGATTTTTAAAAGAATCTTTTTAAGCGGTTTGTTTCCCTTTTCAAAACATAAATATTAAACATACATGAATTAGTTAACTAGAAAAGATGTTCATTTCAAAAACTATCTCCAATTTACAGATGAGAATGGAGGTTCATGGAGCTGAACAGAACAGCCGGAACCTTCAGCTGAAACCGGTCCTGACTCCAGGCCTGTCCAGGGTAGCACCACTAAGTGAATTTAGAACTTTCACTTTGCAAATTACTGCTTCCCCGGAGAGTTCCCATTTGACCAACAAAGAAACAGAGAACATCCAAGTTGTGAGGCCATATCGTCTGCCCCCTGGGTATCCAGAACCCTGCTCCTGGCTTGCCATTCAAGTGTCTTTTCTACCACTACCCTATGAGACCAACAAGTATTATGTTTACAGTAGTCCCATACGGCAAGGATGGCCTACACTGCCCCATAGGAACGAGACAAGGCAATCATTTGCTCTAAGGCCTAGAGTCGATTTACATCTCCCAGAAGACTAGAACCCTAGGAAGTGTACAGAAGCTTGTGGGGAGGGGGGCAGTGAAGAGGGCTCTGTCAGTGACTGGAGGCAGCATCTGGAACAGCTGTGCCTCTGAAGCAGGCATGCAGTCATTAGCAGAGCTTTGACATGTTTTGGAGCCAATAATTGCATGTTGACTCCGCGTCCCACTGTGAGCAGCCACTGCTCAGGATGTAATGAGTATCTTTCCTACAGAGGAGGGGCATGTTCACGCTCCTCCCTGCCCTCCTGCCTGCCTGCCTGCCTGCCTGCCTGCACTGCACTTAGGCTGGCTGCTTGTCTGGTTGGCATTAGTCATGCCTGCTTTCCTATTTTTAGACTTATCCCGTAGTCCTAGGACCAGCTGTTCCATGCCACTGCGGGTAAGGATTCCTTGAATGGGCCAACACCGGCCTGGTAGGGGAAAGAATCATCCAGTGCAGTGCTTTGCTGTGGCCAAACTCACTTCCTTTACTCTCTCCGAGACTCCACCAAGAGATTTTTCTGTCTCTTCCCCATCCCCCTCCAAGAAGCTAAGAAGAAAGAAAAGGAGGAAAGAAAAAGATAAGAAAGGAAGAAGAAAATCTGATAGATCAGCCAAGAACCTGCAGCTTCGTCTTTCTTTTCTGTTTGTTTGTTTTGTTTGTTTGTTTGTTTTTTGTTTTTTTTTAGATGGGGTTTTAAAACTTGTGTAGCCCTGGCTGTCCTGGAACTCACTATATAGACCAGGCTAGCCTCAAACTCAGAGATCTGCCTACCTCTGCCTCCCGAGTGCTAGGATTAAAGGCGTGCACCACCACGCCTGGCCAATTTTACCTGTCTTGCCTTGTCTCCCCATTCTACCTCCTCAGGAAGCTTTCCTAACAGGATAAGTCTCCTGACCTCTCCACAGTGCTGGTGCTTCCCTCGGTCACAGCTGCTGTCACATGAGGTGTTGAGTGCTTGCCCAGCTCCCTCTCCTGCCTTACAGGGTGCATCCTGAGAACGGAGGGCGTGGCTTACTCCTCTAGCAAGATTCCCAGTGTCCAACATTAGGCCAGAGACAGAAAGATATGCAATAAATGCAGATGAAATGGCCAGCTGAGTGAAGAGAGTGATGGATGATATAACAGAGGAGGATGGTCCAGAATTGGAAAGAAGATTTAGTGATATCTGATTACAGGTGTGCAATAAGTGTCCTCAGAGATCTACCCTGCTCTTGTTAGTTTTGCTTCTCTTGAAACCACTAACACATCTATCCCGAAACTCTGTGTGTGTGTGTGTGTGTGTGTGTGTGTGTGTGTGTGTGTGTGTGTGTGTGGACAGCATTTAGTCAAAAACGAAAGTGATATGCACTGCAACCCTGTGTCAAAAAACAAAATACAAAATACACAAATCTACCTTTTAAATTACTGATGTGTATCATAGACCTTTTTTTAATTCATCAAGTGTGTGTATCTGTGTGTTTGTGTGTGTGTGATGTCTGTCTGTCTTCCTGTCTGTCTGTAACGCTCAAGATTGAACACAGGAGTGTGTGTACACTAAGGTAATGCTCCATCACTGAACTATATCCCCAGTCCAACTATCAATTCTTGTTGTTTTTTGGGTTTTTTTATTTGTTTGGGTTTTTTTGGTTTGTTTTTGGTTTTTGTTTGTTTGTTTGTTTGTTTGTTTGTTTTCGAGACAGGGTTTCTCTGTATAGCCCTGGCTGTCCTGGAACTCACTCTATAGTCCAGGCTGGACTCTAACTCAGAAATCTGCCTACATCTGCCTCCCAAGTGCTGGGATTAAAGGCGTGCACCACCACTGCTCGGCTCAATACTTTAAAAAAATTATTTTAAATTATGTGTATGTGTGTGTGTGTGTGTGTGTGGTTCTATGCATATTGGTAGAGTGTGCACAGAGGTTAAGGGAGGACATTAGCTCTTCTACAGCTATAGCTATAGGTGGTTGTAAGCCACTCCACCTAGGTGCTGGGAGTCAAACTCAGATCCTCTGCCAGAGCAGGATGCACTCTTAACCACTGAGCCATCCCTGTAGCCTCCTAACCATCAAATCTCAACACAGTGATCAGATACAAAAATTTTGAACTGCAATCGTGTGGTGTTATTCTGTGTCACTCTCCAGTGACCTCCTAATTAGAGACAGGGCAAACCCTCCAGTGCCCAGCATAGCTGTCCTTGCTCCCGCCACACTGGCCTCCTGGGCTATTATTCCTGGAAGACAGTAAGGATCATGCCCATTCCTACTCCCTCCCTCCGAAGTAGACCCTCCCACCAACTGGGAATACTTCCCCTCATATATCCATGTGGGCCCTTCCTTGGCTTGCTCTAGTACCTTTAGTGACCACCCAAAACAAAATTAGGCCCCCTCCTTTTGTGACCCTTCCCTACTTTAATTCTGTTCGTAGTGCGTGTGCCCTTATGAGACCTATCTGATATGATCAGCGTTCAAACTGGCTCCCAAAAGCTCTGTGTTTGAATACTTGGTCCCCAGATGGTGACTATGCTCAAGGAGGTTATGAAGCCTCTCTGGGGGAGAGCTGTCTGTGATATGGCCTGCTTGGATTCCCTCTCTGCTTCCTAGCCCACTGAGACACAGGGAAGCTATGTTGTAAGCTCCTTATGCCACAGATCTTCACTGTGCCTGTCGTGACGAACTGTATCCCCTGAACCAGGAGCCAAGATAAACTTCTCCTCTTTAGGTGGCTTCTTGTCAGGTATTTGACCACAGAACAAGAACAGGAACTAATATAAGCCTATATTATAAGAGTCTCTTTTGTTATTTCTGCCTTCTGTCTGTGTGCCTCCACTAGGAGGTAAGCTAAGCTCTAGGGAACAGGAACTTTCACGATCCCCACCACCACCATTTTGTGAGTCCTAATCCCACCCCTCTGGTGTACCCCAAACATCCAGCCCAGTGCCTGCAGCAGAGCAAGTGCCCAGGAGTAACCAGGGCGGCTCTCTCCGCTAAGGGCGGCCTTTATATGTGTCCCCATCCGTTCTTCCTGCCTTTTAGCTCAGATATTGCAAGAGGCCTCAGAGTTGCATGTCTGCCCTCATGCCAAGGTTTCTTAGGGCCTGTGGTTTACCTTCGTTTGAGAGCACCAATTGTAAAGGGGAGGAGCAAGCCCTGGGGGTGGGGAGGAAATGCCCTGCCTGTAGTTTGGAACAATATTTGGCTGGGGTCAGGAACTCTGTGGGAAGAGCCCTGGGTTCCAGGGAACCAAGGATAAAGCAGGCCAAGAACTCTTTGCCTTAATTTGTTGCCTCTAAATTCCTCCCAGAAATGAGGCGTGTCAGTCTTCAAACTCTGGGTTTTATGAGGTAATTATAGCGATTACTATAAATCTCCTGTGTGTTGTTTTCAAAGGGGCAATTTAGTGGAGGGACCAGGCACCATTTTCGTTTCTCATTAAGTGATTAGGTTTGTTTGGCAAATCCCGACACCAATGGCTGGAGGCAAAATCTGGACTTGGCGAGGGCAATCCAGAGCCTGCTCACAGCTGAGCATCCCCCTACTTCCTTACTGCCCCAGACTCTCCGCCTAAAGGAACTGGGAGGCCCTTTCATTGGGCAAAGGAGGAGAGAGCTAACTGCCCATATTACACTTCAGGAGAGCCAGCCCGCCTCTCAGAGCTCTTCTGGGCCAAAGTAAACCTCGTCTCCTTTTAAACTGTTTCTCATTCACATTTGACCCTCAACAAAAAGTTGAACTAACACAGTGAGGTACAATGAAAGCCACAGTCCCTCGGCTACTGCATGGGGCCTGAACATGGCTTCTGGCCTTCATGTCCCAGAAGGTCAAACCCATGTGAATTTGGTTTTCTGTGAAAGTTTGGAACAGGAAGCAAACAGGATTAGAAGAGGCTTCCTGGAAGAGATGAAGAGAGTTCAAGCAGACCTCGCAAGTCCATTTCAAATTCCCAGCCTTTCGCATCAGGTACTCCTTGGGTTTGTCCCATTTCAGCTGCTACTGTCATTGGAGAGCCTCTAAATAACCCCACAAAACTCTGCTTGCCTATTGTGTGAAGAAGAATAACAGCAGCTGCCTGTGGCTTCATACTGAAGTCGAGATGAGATGGGCCATGGTAAGTGTTTATCATGAGGGGAAATGATGAGTGGCCTGTAAATCTATTGTCTTTTTTTTTTTTTTTAAACCCTGTTGCTAATTGAGTTGAGGGAGAGGAATCTGACCTACTCTATGGTTCTTGAGGTCATTCTGGAATCCCTGGGGAAAAGTGTCAAGAAAACACTTTGTGAGAGACCCAACTGCATCTACATACCATCCTTTAGGGGTTCAAGCAGGGCTGGGGTGTGGGGTAGTGAGGAAGGCTTTAGGAAAGAGAATTAGTGGAGCTGTCCTTCACAGCTCAGAGATGAGGGAAACCTAAGAGTGCACCCGTGTTTGAGGCTAGAGAGGATCCTAAAACATTAGCTTAGAGTGTGAGCACCAGACTGCGGATACCAAAACTTCTGTTGTGGGCTAGAGAAAACTAAGTAACAGATGACTCCAAAGAAACAGTGTCACTGGGCAGTGGTGACCCACGCCTTCAATCCCAGCACTTGGGAGGCAGAGGCAGGCAGATATTCAAGTTTGAGGCCACCCTGGTCTATAGAGTGAGTTCCAGGACAGCCAGGACCACACCAAGAAACCTTGTCTCAGAAATAGAGGAAGAAAGAGAGAGACAGAGACAGAGAAAGAAAGAGACAGAGAGAGACAGACAGAGGAGGGAGGGAAGGAGAAAGCAAGCAAGCAAGCTAGGTAGCTAAGTATGAACCTGTGAGCAAGCTAGAGGGCTAGCCAGCAAGCAATATTCCTCTGTGGTTCCAGCTTGAGTTCCCACCCTGACATCCCTCAATAATGGACTGTCACCAGAAGTGTGGACCAAATAAATCTTTTCTTTCTCCAAGTTGCTTTTGGTAAGAGTGTTTTATGACAGCAACAGAAGAGAAACTAGAACAGACAGCTACAAACTCACAACGATCAAGACAGTGGGTGAGGGAGCGTTGGTAGACAAATCATTGCAAGGGATTTCAGGACCATGGCAGCAGAAGGAGCACTAGACTCAAGCAGGCATTCTAAGGTGCCTGTGTCTGCTGGGGATGCAGAGACAGGGCCAAGGAAAAGTAGTTTACCTCTGCTCGGCAGAGCCAGAAAGTCCCAGGATGCTGCTTGAATTAACAGTGGGCCCTGGGAAGTCTGTTTTCTCACTCTGCACAGAACAGCAAAAAACCTGTATGGGCTCTCCAGAGGGAGAGGCTGTGGGCTTCTGAGGAAGGTGAATGCCCATAGGAGACCTCCCATGGGAGAGGAGAGTGAAGGAAGTTGTCTAGTGGCTGACAAGAAGTGCAGTCATCAGTTCATACACTTTACGCTTGAGTGTGAACTAGCAAAGGCTATTGGAGGAATGCCTCTAAACCCAGAGTAAGACAGGCACCTCCAATGGCCTCAGAAAACAATACGAAAGCAGAAAAGAACTAAAAACAGATTTAAAAAAAATTGTTAATATCATCACAGAGGCTCAGTAAGAAACTGGATCTGTCAAATAAAAACGATATGGCACGAAAGAATAAAAGAAGAAATAGCCAAGAATACTTAAAAATAGACACATTTTAAAATTTAATACGTTGGAAAGGTCAAATAGCCTTCACATGAAACTTACTTTTAAGCAGACCAAAGTAAAAGTGGGAAAAAAGCAGTATATGGTAATCAGAGAGCGCCATGCCCGGCCTGGTATAGTAGTTGTCTGTTGTTGCACAACAAATTACCACCAGCTAGCAGCTCTGAACAGCAGTGTTTCGTTCCTCTCAGCTCTGCCTGTCAGAGTTTGGGCAAGTTCAGCTGGATTCTGCTCACTGGAACCCAGAGGCAGGCTTTTATCTGGAAGCTCTGGGGAAGAGTCCACAACCAGGCTCATCCAACTACCAACAGAATTCAGTTCCTTGGAGGTATGGCCCTGTCACCCCTGAGTCTTTGCTGTCAACTGCAGGCCACTCCAGTTGCCAGACTTTCTCCCTCCCTGGCACAAGGCCCTCTCCATCCTCAGAGCAAGCAACTGCAGGTCAAGTGCTTCCCATGCCTGGGCCTCTTTGCCTTTCTTCTCTCCTGCCAGCCAGAGAAACTTTTTTTTGTTTGTTTTAAATGGGCTCTTACAACTTGATTGGCCACAGTCTGATAATTGACCCTTTGCCATAAAGCCGAATCACATGCTCAAAGGGGACAAGACTGCATGAGGGTAAAGGCCCCCCCAGGGCAGAGTTCTGACTGCCACCCTAAGTTAACTCCCTCCTTCATGAACTACAAGGTAAAGGAGATTTAACAGCTGCAGCTGAGGAACTGACCAGATGACATAAGATGTGGGGATACTTAGTCAAACCCAGTGTTGTCACCTGAGCCATTTAAGTCAAAGCTGAGAACTCTGTCCAGTTGGCAATAGAGATAACAGGTGTTAACCACAAGGAAGGTTCTGCCTCCTTGGCTGTGTTGAAGATGGAAGGGCCTGTGGAAAAGACCCGAGAGCAGTCTCCAGAGCCAAGGACACCTGATGCGCAGCAGTCGGCAAAGAAACAAGGTCCTCTGCCCTTCAGTCCTAAGGAAGGAGCTTGGAGGTGAACTTTCCAGAGCCTCCAGAAAGAGCCTGGGCCAGCTGACATCTTGATTGTAGACTTCTGACAGCATGATGGGAACCCGGCTGACTCTTTCCAGACTTCTGACCTGCCGAACTCGAGGTAATAAGCAGGTGTTTTATTGTGAAGCCATAGAAACCAAATATCCCAGGTTGCTTTGGGCCTGTGAGTCTCAAGTTTTTGACTTATTGTGAAGCCATAGAAACCAAATATCCCAGGTTGCTTTGGGCCTGTGAGTCTCAAGCTTGTCCTCTGCTTATGTCAATACAAATCATTCTGGACTGGTGGTTAAGGTTTCAGACCACAGACAGGCAGGCCATGTCTATGAGGATTAACCAAACAGACACAAGGCTCGTTCCTCAACTCTTCCTCCTTCTCTTTCCACTTCTCTGAAAAGTTCCTCACAGTCTCCCTCTGCACTGGGTTTGCTGCTGCATGCCCTGTGGTGTGCTGGTCCCATGCACACAGCAGACCCTACATCTTTGGAAGGACATCGGTCTTTTGTTTCTGGAATTGCTCAGGGCCCTGTCATAATGGACTGTAGGAATGTCTGCTAGAGAAGTCTGAACTACTTAGTGAGGAGAAAGGAGCACTCCTGCCCAAGAATCTGAAAAGCATAGGTTTCATGGCTTCTTGGCTTCCTGTCCCTACAGTTGTATGGGGAGTTTAAACTCTTATATGTGTATGTGGCGTGTGTGAGTGCTGATGTGTGTGCCACAGTGCATGTGTGGAGGTCATGTGTCCTTACCTTCTACCTTGTTTTGCACAGGCTATCTTGGTTGTTCACTAAGCAGCCTCATGTGCCCTTCTGTGGTGGCTTGAATATGCTTGGCCCAGGGAGTGGTACTATTTGGAGGTGTGGCCTTGTTGGAGGACATGTGTGTGTGTGTGTGTGTGTGTGTGTGTGTGTGTCACTGTGAGTGTTGGCTTTAAGACCCTTGTCCTAGCAGCCTGGAAGTCAGTCTTGTCCTTTGGAACAAGATGTAGAACTCTCAGTTCCTCCTGCACCATGCCTGCCTGGAAGTTGCCATGCTTCCACCTTGATAATAATCTTAACCTCTGAATTTCTCAGGCAGCCCCAATTAAATGTTGTCCTTATAAGAGTTGCCTTGGCCGGGCAGTGGTGGCACACTCCTTTAATCCCAGCACTTGGGAGGCAGAGACAGGTGGATTTCTGAGTTCATGGCCAGCCTGGTCTACAGAGTGAGTTCCAGGACAGCCAGGGCTACACAGAGAAACCCTGTCTTGAAAAACCAAATAATAATAATAATAATAATAATAATAATAATAATAATAATAATAATAATAAAGAGTTGCCTTGGTCATGGTGACTGTTCACATCAATGGGAACTCTAAGACACCTCTATCTTGTTTCACACGGACTATCTTTGGTGTTCACTGCTGCATATGCTGTGGTCCTTGCGCTTTGGGTGTTTCTTCTGACTTGATCTCTTTTCTTCCCACGGGGACCTGGGATCACAGGTATGCATGCTGTCTCACTAGGCTTCTGTGTAGGTTCTGCAGACTCAGGTCCTCAGCCTTGCACAGTGAGTGGTTTAACCTACTGAGCCACTCCTGCAGCCTCCACCTTGTGTTTAGAAACTGACATTTGTAACCCTGAAACACAGAAAGCCAGGAGGAGAGTGTGGAAGGCCAGAGACCTCTTCAACCTGATCAGTCGGGGTGCAGCCTGCATTTTGACTTGGCATGAGCTCATTTACTCCATTACTTTAATGTGTATTAGTAACTCTGGCAGCTCTTCACTGGAGGAGTCTGGGATAGGCTGAAGATTTTAACAGCTGCTCCCAGAGAAAGGTTAGGTAGGAGTCATGTGTTTATCAGGACTTGGTAAATCCAGTTAGGTAAGGTGCATCGTTCTGCTGGAGGAGGCCTTGTTTCGGTGACCTGTTACAGGAAGAAGATAAAAATGATTGTTCAGGGGACACTAGGAAAAAGTCAGGGTTGGGCCCACAGAGCTCTGTGCAGAGAACCAGAAGAGGAAGGTGCAGGCTTGTGTATACTCAGTAACTGATCAGTTCTCAAAAGTGGAAGGTAGACAGACACAGAATGGACCCTGGGCGCCCCCTTGTGACTACATTGATAACTACACCAATCGCAACCTCAGCCAGTGCCCAGCTAGCCTACAAAGTGCTTCACGTATTTCCTATTGTGAGGACCATTCACTTATCCAGGAAGAGCACCCATGTGATTAGGGAAGAAAGGAAGATTTATGCAACACCTGTGCTTGCATGTTTGTGTGCTTTCATGTTTAGTGTCATGAGGGTGTTTTCAAATACATGTTTGCATGTACCTTGAGAGTTGTGTGTGAGCTGGGTGTGCAAATATACCCTGCTAGTATGAAAGCATGGATTTGTGTGTGCTGTTGCCAAACCCTGCTTGTGTATGTTGTATCTACTGGTATGAGTGCTCGTGTGCTTATGTCTGAGTGCATGTGTGTAACTTCTCGGGGCTTGGCTTTCTTTTCTGTTACACATTGAAATAGTTAAGCGCCATAATCTTATTGTTTGTTTAAAGTTTGGTCTTGGATGCAGGCCTGTTCTAGAATAACTAGCAGATGCAAAAAGCATCCATTATGTATTTTTGCAATTAGCCAAAAACCCAGAAACTTTTCTTAAATAACAGACACAATTCTGTGGGTTGCTTATTGCTGGGGACCCACCTCCTAGCCAGCTTGCCCTGGGCCCAGCCCCAACATAGGCCAAGCCAGAGAGCATTTTCAAAATGTCCCAAGTGAGATGGAAAAACCCATTAAGGGTTTCAAAATAGAACTCAAGGGAGTTTACAGGGAGGAGGAAGAGAGAAGAGGGGGTGGTGGAAGCGGGCAGAGCAAGGAGAAGGGTGGAAGGAGGAAGAGAAGGGGATAAATTCGAGGGGAGGCTTTGTAGAACTGGCTCATACAGCTTAATGGCCTTGTAGCTTTCTAGTCCGTGCTCTGTCACATAATCACAGGCCACCATTTGTGCTCCTCAACCTCGCACTAAAGACTTTCTGATGCACCTCCCCACTTATCTTGTGTGCCCCCTTTTCACACAGGGACCTTCCCACTTGCTATCGGGAGGCTTTCCCATAACCTTCATTACTGTCTTTTTCTGGTGCTGTTTCTCCATGGAAGCACACAGTTCCTCTTCTCCACCACAGAGTTACCTCCCAAACACTAGTAGTAGTCCCCCCAGAAGACTTTGCTGAGCAATTGCCCCTGGGAGGCAGAAAGAGAAGCCAAGGGAACATTTCAGCATTTGGATTCTTACGAGAAGACACACACTTATGCGGGGCCCTGACCTTTTCCTCCACTTCTATAGCAAGGGGACTCCTGCACCCTTGGTCTCAAGAAGGTCTGAGAATATATCTGGGGTTCCAGGTGGACCTCAGACTCCACTCCAACTCAACCATGATGGCCACTGAACGACAGAAGCTTGGGACTGGGAAATGGTTTGCTTGTATCCAAGGTAGAGGAGCCATGTGCTTAAGAAGCCCAACTCACTGTTGGGAACTCTTACCTTCCTTACACAGCTTCCATACCCTCATCTGCCCTCAAGCCATGCTCAACACATCTACTCCACATCTCTTCAGAGTTTGAGGGTCCTCTGTGCTCTCCCAGCCTTCTGGGATCATAGACATTGCCAAGTAAGATTAAAAAAAAAAAAAAAAGCAATCTAACATCCCATCAGCATCTCCCTTAATGAAAGGACATTGGGGACCTTTCCCTCTGCTCTGCAGCTTCTGCAATGGCCGACAAGGCAATAGGTTTCATTTGTGAGCTTTTATTAACTGGCTGCTGAGTGTCAATACACTCACACTAAGAACCTAATCTGGACGAGGCACTGTGGATAGACTTAGTCCCATGCCCATAGGCTTGGCTGCATGGCTGTAGGTTCATAGCACTTATCCCAATTACTTTTAATATAGAGGGTCTCAGAGTACCAGTGTCACCTAAAAGTTTTTAAGGGATGGCAATTCTAATGTGCCAGTAATTCCATTGCGGGGAGGTAGAGACTAGTGGATCTTTGGGCTCACTGGCAGCCAGTCTAGCCTTGGTGAGTTCTAGGCCAATGAGACTCCTCTCAAAAAGCAAGGAAGACAGCACCTGAGGAATGGTGCCTGTCCTTTGTCCTCACACACATGAACCTGCACATTCATTCATACACACACACACACACACACACACACACACACACACACACACACACACACACACACACACACATGTGAAATGAGAGAGAGACACTAGAGAGAGAAATATTTTTGACCATACACTAGATTGGCTGATTCAGAAACCCACAGGGTGGGCCACCTTCTGGGTCTCACCAGCCCTCACCAAGATTCCATTTGAGAACCACTGGTTGGATTCATCCAAGCGGCCTTTAAAATTAAATTGGATTTTCCAGAGGTGGAGCCTGAGGCATTGGCTTTTGTTTTAAACGTGGTTTAAAATACATAAATTCAATAAATGTTCATGAAGTCCTGTTGCACAGTCACAGCAGTTCTGGAGCACCACGGGATGACTGCTTTGCCTTTGCAAGTCCTTGACTGGAAGGTGGTAGAGAAAGCATGGTGGTGCTGGAGAAAGAACCAGGAGCCTGAGGTTCTCAGCCCAGCTCTGCTTCCAGCTGTCTGGAGAATCTCGAGGACACTTCTCTATTCTGTTACCCAAAAGCTTGGTAAGAATCCGCACTGACCCCCACCCATCAGTAAGAGAATATGGAAGAAATATAACTCAGTCTTTTAAAGCATCTTTCCACACTCAATAACTGATCAAGATCTAGCATTTTGGGACTGACTAAATGGCTCAGCTGGTAAAGGCACTTGGGGCCAACCTGACGACCTGAATTCAATCCCTAGGAGGCCCCATACAATGGAAGGAGGACAGCCATTCCCATAAATCATTCTCTGACTGCCACTATACATTGTAGTGCTCACTCCCACCCAATAACTTAATTAATTAATTAAAAAAGGTTTGGTTTTTTTTTTTTCTTTTGGTTTTTGGTTTTTTTCGAGACAGGGTTTCTCTGTATAGCCCTAGCTGTCCTGGAACTCACTCTGTAGACCAGGCTGGCCTCGAACTCAGAAATCTGCCTGCCTCTGCCTCCCAAGTGCTGGGATTACAGGCCTGCGCCACCACTGCCCGGCTAATTAAAACATTTTAAATAAAGACAACAGTCACATTGCTGAGTGTTTGGGAGCTGGCTCAGTGCTTAAGGGCACTCCCTGCCCTTTCAGAGGACCTGTGTTCAGTTCCTAGCTCCTATTCAAGTGGCTCACAACCCTGTAAGGCCAGCTCCGGGGGCTCTAACCCCTTCTCAACCCTCCTTGGGCACCTGTACATTTGTAGCATACATACAAACACACACACACACACACACACACACACACACACACACACATAATTTTTTTTAAAAAATTAAAAGAAGTGCCAGCTAAGCATGCTGGTGCATGCCTCATTAATTCCAGTACTCAGGACATGGAGGCAGGAGGATCATTGTTACGTTTGAAGCTGTCTTGTTCATGGTCTGCATATGAGTTCCAGACCAGCCAGGACTCCATAGCAAAATGCTTTCTCAAAACAAAACAACAAAAAGCAAAACAAAACGTAACAAAGGACTAGAGAGAGAGCTCAGAAGGTAAAGGTACTTGCCACCAAGTCTGATGACCAGTTCTGTCAGCAGGACCCACATAGTGAACTGACTCCACATACATACCATGGCATGAGCATGCCCCCTCCATATGTTTACTGTAATAAAAGCAAAAGAAACACCACAGTGGCCGGCTAAAGAGAGTGAGATCAGGCTGCAAGGATACCAATGGATTCTTGCCTAGTTTCAATAAATATAGTCATTGTTAAAGCCCTGAGGATATACTATAATTTTATAAGGTTTCAAGCAGACATTTGCACTAAGTGGTTTCAAATCTAAAACATAAACCAGGAACTTGTCCTTTTACAGCAGAGATTTTTCCATGTCCTAACAGTGTAATAGAGGCACAGTGGGTCAAAACAAAACTAGAACCAAGGAGAGGCAGGTCAAGCGCTTGCCAAGAAAACCTGATGACCAGAGTTCAATCACTGGAGCCCACATAAAGGTGGCAGGAGAGAAATGACTCCACAAAGCCGTCTCTTGACCTCCACATTCACACTGTGGCAAGCTCATGTACACACACACACACACACACACACACACACACACACACACACTAATACTAATTAATACTAATACTAATAAATTTTTAAAAATTAGCATTGATGAGATGACTGCCAGAATGGAATTTCCGGCCATAGTCCCTTTTCTTTTTTACCACTGAGAGTCACATTTTAAGTCTTTCTGAATTGTATGCTAAAAGCAGAGTGGAGCTGATTGATGATGTACAAAGTCTGCCTCCCTTCCTATTCCTACCTTCAGGGTCTTCTTTCCAACAAGTGTTTATTGAGGGCTCACTCTGCATTTGGGCCCTGGGAAACAGGGGGCCTATAAACTGATGTGGGTCTGGAAGGTTGCTGTTGTTGTTGTTGTTATTCTGAAGACAAGATCTCACATTATTATTATTATTATGATGATGATGATGATGACAAGGTCTCACCATGTATCCTTGGCTGGCATGGAATGTATTATGTAGATCAGGCTGTCCTACAGCTCACAGAAATTCACCTGCCTCTGCCTCTGCCTTCCAAGTGCTGGAACTAAGGTATGTACCACCATGACTGGACATAAAACTGATGTTTTTTTATTGTTGTATAAACATATAGAACTTTCAAAGAATAAAAGGTACCAAATAAAAAATAAAATAAGAGACTGATAATTTTAGTCTCCTGGCTCTTAAATCTAGCCTGAAGTCAACAATAACCAAAAAGGTTATATCTTATGATGAAGCATATAATAAAGGAAATAATACACTAGATCCCATCTCGCAATAACACAGTAAGTATAAGATCTTTCTTGAACCAACAAGATAGCTCAGCAGGCAAAGGCAACTGCTTCCAAGAATGACTTGAGTTTAATCCCCAGAACCTACATGATAGAAGGATACACTGGACTTCTACAAGTTGTCTTCTGACCTCTACATATGCTATGGCAGTGTGTGTGTGTGTGTGTGTGTGTGTGTATACATAACACAACAAATAAAAATGTAATAGCTTTTTTTTTTTTTTTTGAGACAGGATTTCACTACGTAGCCTGGAACTCAGAGATCTGCCCCTTTCCCTTAAATGCTGGTATTAAAATCTTGTAGTGTAATATTTTTTAAACTTTTTTTGTTTGTTTTTTTTTGAGACAGAGTTTCTCTGTGTAGTCCTGGCTGTCCTGAAACTCACTTTGTAGACCAGGCTGGCCTTGAACTCAGAGATCTACCTGCCTCTGCCTCCCAAGTGCTGGGATTAAAGGCGTGCGCCACCACTGCCCAGATCTTTTTAAACTTTTTATTCATTCTTTATGTGTTTCACACTATGCACCACAGTCCCACTCATCTCCCCATTCCCTCGTATTCACCCTCTGCCCTTGCAACCTCCCCCAGAAATAAATCCTGCAAACAAAATAAATGAACAAAAAAAAGCATAGGAAGTATCTCATTGTAGAAGCTGCAGTGTGTCACGGTGTATCCCACGGTGTACCCCTCTGTCCATACATCTTCACTTGTGAATGTTCACTTCAATGAGTCACTGGTATGGTTCGAGGTCTCTGTCTTCTATGACACAATACTGGATCCTCACCAAGACTCCTCCCAGTTATCCTGTTGTTGTCCCATATCATGGAGCTCCTGCAGTTTTGGATCATCAGGACCAGCCATTTCACATGCCCCAACAGTTCTACTGCCTCGGGTGAAGGGTGAGAGGGCATCACCTCTGCACCCATGCCAAGTCAGCTCTCCCACACTCATGGCCTTGGGGCAGCTCAGCCACACCCCCACTACTAGGGCCAGCTCCACTGTGCTGCCCAGGCAAGGTGCAGAGCTGCTCTCCTGCGTGGTGCCGCAGGTGAGAAGTGGGCCCAGCTGTCCAGACTGCTGCAACCAGTGAAGGCAGGGCCATTTCTGCACAGCCCCTGGACATCCACTTGGTCCCAGGCAGACATCTCCATGGTCTCTAGTGGTAATATGAGCCATACTGATCCCTGCTGCTGCATAGCCACAGGTCCAGATGTGGCCCTAAGTGGCAGCACAGGCAGGTTACTAACAATAGTCTACTCCTCTCCTCTCTCATGTCTGCAGTTCCATCTCCCTTCACAATGCTCAGATTTCCTCTGCTATCTGTCCACCACACACATGCACATTGTAGTGGCTCCTGCTGCAGACAGGCCACACTGACCTATGCACATGCAACATGGAGTGGTGGCAAGCAGATCTGACTGCAGTGTAATATGAAAGAAAGTAAGAAAGAAAGAAAGAAAGAAAGAAAGAAAGAAAGAAAGAAAGAAAGAAAGAAAGAAAGAAAGAAAGAAAGAAAGAAAGAAAGAAGAGGGAGGGAG
>NC_034595.1:66212474-66238143 GCF_900095145.1 Mus pahari
GGGATGCAGGGAGGGAGAGGGGGGAGAAGACAGGAAGAAAGGAAGGGAGGGAGGGAGGGAGACAGGCAGGCAGGCAGGCAGGCAGGCAGGCAGGCAGGTAGGCAGGCAGGCATGGTACACAGGTTTATAATCCCAGCACTGAGAAAGTAGACAGTGGAGTCAAGATCAGAATTTTAAGGCCGTCCTCAATGCTACAGAGGAATTTGAGGCTGGCTTAGGCTACATGAGACCCTGTCAATCAATCAATGGGAAAAGATGGGCGAATAGTAGAGCTATGTGAGGGCACACTGTCTTGTTGTAAGTAGGCAATAGGTAGAAAGATGTGAAGCAGACTACATATCTTAGGGTTTCTGTTGCTGTGATGAGATACCCTGATCATGGCAACTCTTATAAAGAAAAACATTTAATTGCAGCTGGCATACAGTTTCAGAGGTTTAGTCCATTATTATCATGGTGGGAAGCATGGTGGCATACAGGCAGTAGTGGTGCTAGAAAAGGAGCTGAGAGTTCTACATCTTGATCAGCAGGTAGCAATAAGTGAATGCCACACTAGGCCTAGTTTGAACATATATGAAAACTCAAAGCTTGATTCACAGTGACACACTTTCTCCAACAAGGCTACACCTACTCCAGTAACTTCCTGATAGCACCATTCACAATGGACCAAGCTTTACACATGAATCTATAGGGGGCATTCCTATTCAAACCGCCATACTGGAAGAGGCTCAAGGTGAATGCTTTAATTGTACTTCAGTTCCAAACCCCAACTACTGCTTATAAAGCTCATTAGGCAATTGGCTTGGACTCTTTGGGCCTCACTTTAATCATCATGCAAAAGGAAAAACAATTCCAAAGTGCCTCAGAATTGCTAGGAAAACAAAATGAGACCGCAGAAGTAAAAGCCAGCCAGCATTAAAAGCACACATTGGTAACTGTGGTGGCTCCCACTTGTGAACCCAGCACTCAAGAGGGTGAGGTGGGAAGGAAGACTGAAGCATAGGGCATGGGGGGTCAATGCACAGTTAGGTCCAAGCCAGCCCCTGCTACAGATTAAGAGCTTAGTTTAAAAACAACAACAAAACCTAAAGCAAAACAGCTAGGGAGATAGGCTCCGTGGATAAAGGGCTTTCCATGAGCATGGGTTCCGACTCCCCAACCCTATGGAAAAGCCAGGTATGGTGACTGCGGATAATCTCAGCACTCATAAGACATAGACAGATGAGATCCCTGGGGCGAGCTCCGAGTTCAGCAAGACATCCCACCTCAGTAAATAGATTGAGAAGACCAGATTAACTTCCCACCTCCACATACATGTACATACACACATGTGCAAGCACCCTCATACATATGAACCCCTCACACATGGACATGTACAAAGCAAACACACATACGGAGGAAAAAAAAGCATTTCTCTCAAAGTGTGGTTAAGAAACCACTAGACCTTAGTTTGTCTGGTAAGCTTGTGATGACTGCATATATTTGATGGTTGTATCTTTGTCCCCGACACCCATTTTGAATGACCAATTTTTATTTTTTCTAATTTATTTTTTTTTAAGATTTACTTTATTTATTATGAGTACGTTGTAGCTGTCTTCAGACTCACCAGAAGAGGGCATCCGATCCCATTACAGATGGTTGTGAGCCACGATGTGGTTGCTGGGAATTAAACTCAGGACCTCTGGAAGAACAGTCAGTGCTCTTAACCACTGAGCCATCTCTCCAGCCCCCATGACCAATTTTTATAACATGAAGATTTTGGTGTAATTTTCATCCTTTGGAACCAAGCCTCAGGATTAACACGCCTGAAAATTGGCTAGTGAGTGACGAGTTAACTAAACCTAAGAGGGTGGCACACCCTGAATAAATATTATTAGGCTGAGATAATGAATCAAGTCCTACGTGTGCATAGCTATTATTTTACCAACTAGTTTATGTACATGTGGTCACATAAGACAGTGACTTAGCAAAGAAAATATCTAATAAAATGGTTTAAAAAAAAGACAGTGATTTAGCTCCAGTTAACTACTTTGAATCAAATTGAAAATATACATAAAATGGCAACATAGATGATGTTAAGATGAAGTACATTCGTGGGTGGGCAGGGGAGCAGGGTTGGGGGAGGGTATAGGGGACATTCGGGATAGCATTTGAAATGTAAATGAAGAAAATATCTAATAAAATAAGTTAAAAAAAAAAAAGATGAAGTACATTCCTCAACCAATTTTTGTCAACAAAACACTCAGGAGTGGGAGTGAGGTTTGTGACCATAAACATTTTGGGATAGAGCAAGAATGGTGTTTGATGAGTGATAGTTAACAGGTCAAGCCAGTCCCAGCAAAGACCATGTGCATATAGTGGAATGAAATCTCACTCTTCCTGCCCCATGCCATTCCACTCCCCCCAAATTTTGAATTTTTCCATTAGCACACAGCAGTAAGTCTCAAGCCCAAGCCCAGTATTTACCTTCCTTTCTAAAACAGCACTTATCTACCCTAAGGCTCTAAGCAGTGGAAAAGGGATATACTCTGCTCAGCCATGCTGGCTATGGTGCACAACACACGGACAAGGTGAGATCAGGAGTTTTGAGGAGGCTGGCTTTATTGTTCAGCCTTGCTGTGCTGTTCAGGTTGTCCCCCTGGACTTGGGGGCCACTTTAATGCTGTCTTGCCACCATCAGCCACACAACTTGCCAAGTTCTGGCAGCTTGTAAAAACACTTCTTTATAAAGCCTATAAACAACTCAGGGTAAGCAGGGGCACAGAACTTTATGCTTTCTGTAATTCTGTGCCTTTTAAATACTAATTGCTGAACCCAGCCAATAGCTTTGGCCTTTGGCCCTGGATGTCCTTAGAACCAGGCAGTTGGCAGGAAGCCAATTCTGCATGCTTACAGGTATGCAAGGATTTAGAACTCCCAATATGACGTACTGAATTAAGGCATTTTCTTGGAAATCCTTAAAACTATGGAGTCAGATATGATGGTGCACACCTTTTATGCTAGCAATTACTTGGGGACCAAGGCAGGCAGGTCTCTTCTGAAATTAAAGCCAGCCAAGGCTATATAGAGACATTGTCTAAAAAACATATTGTAAGACAATTTCCAAAGTTCACAAACATGTTTTAGTTTGTTTTTTAAAGTTAATTCTTTGCTGGGCAGTGGTGGCACATGCCTTTAATTCCAGCACTCAGGAGGCAGAGGTAGGCAGATCTGAGTTCAAGGCCAGACTGGTCTTCAGACTGAGTTTCAGGACAGCCAGAGCTACACAAAGAAGCCTGCCTTGTCTCAAAAAACAAAAACAAACAAACAAGATTGTTTTTATGTATCTGTATATGTCTGCATATGCAGGGTGGTGTGTGTTGTATACGTGTATCTATTCACACATGGAAGCCAAAAGAGGACACCAGATCTCTCGAGCACTGGAATTGGTCATATATGCACTATACTGGGATCCAAACAATATTCATGAAGTGCTCTTAATTTGTACTGTTCATGGAAACACCATAGGCTAGAATGTGGTAATATATTTGGTAACTTACCAAGAAAAGCCTCTTTGAAGACCGATTCAAGAAAAGTGGGTTTTGCTCTGAAGGGCCAGCAGGCAGGGATCTGTAAAACCCTGAACCCGGCAGCCTAGAGCTAGTATGGTTAACCTTAACTTAAAATTCAGCTTGAGTTTTCCTATCTCCCCCACAAGAGGAAAGCTGGTGAAACACAGGGTTTGGAAAATACCCAGATCATGACATCATCCTGAACAACTCCACCTACGCCTACCACCCTGGTTCCATGAATGAGAAAAGAAAGGGACGGGTGGTTAGAACCATTGTTTTCCTTTCTCTTTGGCACATAATAAATAAGCTTCCTTTTTATTGAAAAATGATTACAACTAGGGAATATTCAATTTAGCTGAAGACACAGAGGTATTAGAGATAATTGAACTAAGAATAACTGGACCAGTCTGGTGGTACACACCTAGGATCCCAGCACAGAAGAGGCTAAAGCAGGAGGTGGGCGAGTTTGAGATCAGCTTGAACTAATAACACAATTGGAACCTGTCTCACAGGGGACAGAAAAAACAGATGAAATTAATTAACAGAAGACATCTAAATTTCTGTATCAGTGACTCACAGAGAAAACCAGAATGCAAGGAACATGCTGGTGGCACAGCTGCTTGTCCCAGTGGTGCCCTCTGAAGATGAAGGCCAAATCTCCAAGAAAGGGATGCTAACTTCGAATGGCCTTATCTTTTATCTTCACCGTGTCTCCAGGTACCTCTTCAATGACTGCAAATTCTAACATGATAAGGACATGGCCAGTCCACTAAAAGCTCACATTTGAAGATATTCCCTGCTGCAAATTTCCCTTCCAAGAGACAAGCAAAGAATACCTCCTCCAGGTAGTGAAAAGGGCTATATACGCTCTACCCAAATCAACTCTTGAAGAAATGGGATATTACACACTGTAAGTCCGGACAGCCAAACACAGGGCAGAGGAGTTCTCCTCTGTCTGCACTGTTTTTGCTGAGGACGCATGTGTTAAATATCCTGTTCTATGTCCAGTAGACTTAGAGATCAGAACCAGCAAGGACAGCACAGGCACCCGCACAGCGTTTATTGGGATTACTTACTAAATAACCCTGTACACCCAACACTAGAACATGAAAATGACAGCAGCTTTTAAGATACAGCAAGGCCCAAAAGTAAAGTCCTTCGAGAATCACAAAAGCTGCTTAGTACTGCATCTATGATAAATAGAATGACTAAACTAGCAAATCAGATGTATCTCATCAACTCCAAAACTCAATATTGCCAACATATTATTCTACTTAAAATGCAAACTTACTCATAAGTCAGAAATTACTGTGGGTTGTTTGTCTGCCTGCAAATGCCAGAGAGATTTTGATGACACAAAACACCTGAAGGGTGTTCCTGTAGTAAGAATATCTACATTCCCAGCTGGTGAATGTTTTCACTTGCATGAACAGGAAGTCTGTACCCTCACTTCATTTCATAGCTGTGTGATTAATTACCAATAAAGCCTCTGCTCCACTGGATTGAAATATGAGACAAAAATTCACTATAATCTTCCAAGAACCAAGACAGACTGAATGTAAGTATGTGGTCAATACACTATAGTATGAAGGGATACTTTGTCTTCTAATGACAAGTAGTGTTTTGAAAGACACATAGAAATGCATTATTTTTAAAAGTCCATTAACTTGTTCTTACTATGCTCAATAAATTTAAATATAAAATCTAATTATATAAAGACTGTGTTCTGTTTAACACTGTGTACTAAACAGTATTAGTGCTGAAATGAGGAACATTTCAATCTATTAAGAACCTCAGAGGTGAAAAGCATTTGCAGCTTTTGCATAGGACCTGGGCTGTTCCAAGCACCTACAAGGCAACTCACAATTTTCTGTAACTCTAGCAGCAAGAGATCCAACAACTTCTGACTTTTGTGGGCACCAGGAATGCACATGGTACACAAACATACATGTAGACAAAACATTCATAAACATTTTTTTAAAAAGAACCTTAGTTTTACCACTTAGTTTTAGGGATAGGAAATAAAGAAAAAAGGAAAAAAGAAAACAGGGAGCTGGCAAGATGGCTCAGCAGGTAAGAGCACTGACTGTTCTTCTGAAAGTCCTGAGTTCAAATCCCAGCAACCACATGGTGGCTCACAACCACTCTTAATGAGATCCGATGACTTCTTCGGGGGTGTCTGAAGACAGCTACAGTGTACTTATGTATAATAAATAAATCTTTAAAAAAAATTTAATTTTTTAAAGAAAGAAAATCACTTGGACTTTCAAACTTTATTGAAAAAGCAAGCAGTAAGGGAATCAAACATTTGTAAGATATATTTATTATTTTTCTGACCAAAGTGCAATGATTTTTAAAATCTTTTAAAACAAGTAACCATGAAAAACATATCCCAGAAAATAAAATACAAATGGGAATTTTAACCATTAGATTGCTTTGTCTAATTTACTCTAGATCTATATTTAGTCTAAGAAAACAAAACAAAAAAACTTTGAACTATTATTAAAACAAGAACTGAATCAAATTAGCATAAGCTAGTGAATGCGTGTCAAGGTCTACTGGTAGGAACTCTGTTACATCACAGACTATGTCAGAAGAAAGCTGACAATCCTGCCCAGGCTCTGAAGCCCCGTCCCGACTCAAACCTTGGAAGCAAAGACTATGCCCCGTCATACAACGTTGCACAAGCTGTAATAAATCAGTCTCTAAGTTTTCACGTTCAACAAGAAACGGTCAGTCATCTGATAAATAGAGCATTGCTAGGAATCCATTTTATGAGTACATTTACTAAAAACCTTGAACAAGAGCCAGCTACACATAAAGTTCCTTTAAATTTGGTCCACAAATTCACTTAGCAGATTGAAATTTTAAATGTGCAGCAAGAGGAAGTGGAAATCCCAAATCCCAACACACTGCAATTACAAAAGGGATATACATGCATACTAAAAAAATTTAGCTCAGCGAAGGCACAGACATAAAAGGGATAAAGGGGTTTATCCTTTCTCTTTAACACAAACAAGAATTAGCTGATACCCTTCTTCATTTTGTGAGCACCATAATGCCTAAAATGATTTAAACCTGAATTCACTGTGTACTGTGACCACAAATTAAAAAAACACATAATTTGTCTTACTATATATTTCTAGACATTAATTGAGATGTAATTTTGAAAGGTTAAAACTGCCTTAAAAGGGGCTGTGATAGCAGCTACCAAAGCAATATTCAAGCATGATTTCAAAGATGTCTTCAGGGTTAGTTAGCCTTCCTTGTCAAAAATCTTCACAACTTCACCAAAAACCTGTAGAGGAAAAGGACAATTTTAAAAGCAAATATTGTTAAAACACAGTGTAGCATGTATGATGTCATGGGTTGAATTCCCAACAGCAAAATTAAAAATAAAACAAAATACAGATAAAAGATTGTACAGCTAAGTTCCTGTTAAAAAGACATCAATTTTGTATTGATTTTAAACATTACAATTTCTTAATTTCATTTATTTTACTGTATCAGTAACACAAATGAAGCATAAAACTGTGAACATTTTGCCTTCCATTTTGTTAATGCTTTTGGACTAAATGTGCTTCTTGATGGGCTGCTAATCGTCTGTTAAAATATAAAGTCAAATGATGAATCTCACTTTGACTCTAAAAGTCCAAGCCCTCTCATGTACTGACTACAGGCGGTGGCAGTGAGTGAGATTTCCTCAGTGAGTTCTCTGCTGGGTCTTGCTTTGGCCAGTGATTCCAAGAGAAGCAAGACTGAGAGACCTGGGGAAAGGGAGCTCAGATGAACTGAGAAGCAGGAGGAGTATCTGCAGGCAGGGATTTAAAGACACTGAGGTCTGAGCAAGACAGAGAGCAGCACCCTGGGAAACCCCCCACGGACCTCAGGAGCTCTGTGTTCTCTAAGAGAGAACAGCCCTTGGCTATGACGCCAGTTGTGCTACAGATTTTAACAATGAACAAGGTCCAAATCATTATATTGAAAATACCAATCTTTCCCTGTTTGTAGAAAGAGGTTTGGAATTAATAAACCTCCCATTTCTTGTGGAAAACAGGTCTAATGTTGCTAAATCCATTTTTAGGCTTACTAAAAAGAAAAAACAACAACAACAACAACAAACTTCACAGCCTCAAATGTCTTGAAAAGTACTCTGCTTTAGACTGTCTTTTCTCATACCTACCCAATGGTCACGTGTTTTCTTTGCTACAGAGACAATCCAGACACACTTACTTCATCAACAGACTTAGACGCATCTATCTTCTTGACTTTCCCCATTTCTTCATACAAGTCAATAATTGGTTTTGTTGATTCAAGGTAAGTCTGAATTCTGCAAAAGAAACAATTATTTCATGGTTGTAGGTTAATTGTCCTCCCTCTTCCACATTATAGAAAGGTTGACAAGAGAGTCTGATGCTTTCTCTCTTTACAAAAGCCACTGTGCCTATGTGAGAATGACATATTCTCTTTCTGAACAAAGTAGAACAGAACAGAACTGGTTCCCATGAGCACGGCAGGAATGAGGTGGTGAGGTAAAGCCTGAGAGGTACCTCTTTTCCAAGCTCTCTCTGTTGTCGTCACTCCTACCACTACTTTTTCCCCTTTCAAGACATCGTTCAATACAAATCTAAAGAGAGACAGAAATAAAAAGTTATGTTAAAAAAAAAAACAAAAAAGAAAATATTTTGAAGAAACTAAAACAAAACAGAAAAAAAACCCACAAATCCTGCATTAAACTCGATGTGTCTAACTCATTAATCAACATGCAAAATCTTTTTAAATTTAAACATGTGGTTCAATTTATATAAACTAGGCTAAATAAGTACAGATCATAATAAGAATTCATTCATGACTCAGTTTTTCCTGCTGTGTTTTTTTCAAACTGCAATAAAAAGAAGATCTGTGTGGGTATGGCTTCATCTCGGACATATTATTAACTTATTAGGTATGAATTATGTGCCTCAAACTTTGTACCATTTTTGCTTACTTTACAATAATTCCATAAATATCCAAATATTTGAGTCAACATATTTGAATAAAGCATCTCTTGTTAATCGTGAATAAACATTCCTTAGTTATAAAGCTGTGGTAACATTCTAAAGTTAACTTTGAAGAATAAGTGAAAACATATTTTTAAGAGTTGGGAAAAGGAGTTACTTTTTAAAACAACTCAAAGGCTGTGGCAAGCCTTTACTAGAGGCACATTTACAATTCAACCTAAGAATAGCCAACTTCCTTCAAGGCACTACTTCAGATTCAGACTGTTGGCATCAATTTAATAGAAGTTATAGCACAGTGGCTGTCCAATAGAGTCAAGCTTTGTAATTACTGGTTCTGAGAAATTTATTTACTTATTCAAAGATATGTCTGGGTTTGCTATTAGAAGTGTTGGGGGGTGGGAGCAGAGAATTTATTCTTGCTATTTTCCAAATCATCTTATTCTTAGAAGACAAATTCCTCAACAATAGTAGGCTTCTCCACCTTTCCAGACCTACATATCTTCTAGTAAACGCACCATTTCAAGCAGTACACACTCGAGCAGCACTTCCGCCTCATAACCTAACGTTACTCTATATGATGTTTATTAAAACAAAGCAAGCATTAGGGTCACAAAGCTGACAATACTAATAGCCCTCAATATTCTATTAACAAGGTGATGCTGTTCCACCCAGTCTATTCACTCACTAGCTATATAGATTGCTGCCAACAGAAAATGTAAATGAAAAAAAGTCACTATTTTTCTCTAAGAGCTGACCATCTATAGCTTGAAGCCCATGTGGACAGATGAATATGTTCATTACCTCATTATTACAGTCAAAAAACAGAACAAAAGATACATCTGCTTTCCCATCCATGGTTTTGTTCCAACCTTGAAGGTTGTCTTGATTTCTTGGAAATCCATCAATCAAGAATTTATTCTTCTGAGCATTGGCAGCCATTGTTTGGTCCATTTCCTAAAGACAAAAAAAGACTTAGGCTCAATACTGTATCACCAAAGGGCAATTTCTCGCCACCCCACCCCCTTTTTTTTCTCAATATAGTCCTGGCTGTCTGGGAACTTGCTCTATATACTAGGATGGCCTCAAACTCAGAGATCTGCATGCTTCTGCATATCAAAGGCATGCACCACCACACCCAGCTAAAAGACAATTTCTTGAAAAGAGCAGGCAGATGGCTATTTGCTACTTTTCCCTAAGCCACAAGAGTGGAAGGTACATAGGGAAGCAGCCTAGGCAGAAGTGAGCCAACTTCTTGATATGGTTGCTTCCTGATGGGACTATAGATATGTGTTCCCCTATTCCTCTCATACCCCCACTTCTGTAGTTTCTATATCTTATGAAAGATGTCCTATAATGTGGATGTTGAATGTCATCTGAATATTCATGTGTTTGCTAAAAGCTTGGTCTCTGGGTTGGGCCTACCTTTAAGCGAGAGACATCATAGATCATTGGGAATACACTTCTAAAGGGGACTATTGGATCCTGGCCCTTTTATCTTTTTGCTTCCTGGCCAAGAGGTAGTCTTCCTTACTGTATGTATCACTGCCACCTAGCATCCCGACCAGTGGGCCAAAACCATGTGTCCACGTAACTAAAATGTTGGCATAGTGACAGCTGATCAGCACAGTGTATACTACCTTCTCATACAAATTACTATTAGAGCTTTGCTCTAACATCTAGAGACCCTGCATTGCCCCATATTTCTCTTTCTAAATCACTGTGTTATATAGGAGGTAGTAGTTGGGTTTTTGTTTGTTTGTTTTTTCAGACAGGAACTCACTATGTAATATGGTCTGGTTTCCAACTTGAAGAACTAGGGCTATATGTATGGACCACCACTCACTGCTGAAAACATGCTCTTTCTATTGGAGCTTAAATTTACTATAAATCAAATCCAATAGCTAGAAGCTAGAAAAGCACTCTATTACTGTGCAATGTCCCGTCTTTTTACTTTTTACTATTTATTTATTTATTTATTTAGCATGGTTCCACTGAATTCACCAGGTTGGCCTTGAACTCATTCATAGCTGAGGTCAACCTTGACTAAGATTCCTCTGGCCTTAGCTTCCCAATCACAGACCTGCCAACTTATTAGCATTATTTAAGATTCAATACTAAAATAAAAAACTGGCCGGGTGTGGTAGTGTACATCTTTAATCCTAGCATTCAGGAGGCAGAGAAAGACAGATCTCTAAGCCTAGCCTGGTCTATATATAGAGCTTCAGGATAGCCAGAGCTACATAAACCCTGTTTCAAAAACAAAATAAATAATAATTAAAATAAAAATTTTTTAAAAGTTGAACTAATTATACCTAAATGGCATTGGCTGTCCCCAAGCACAGATAGCACAAGGTGTAACACATTCAGATAGATTGTAAAAACTTATCTATATCTCATCTTTTTCTAAAGACATTACTTATGCAAAATATGGGGTAATATGAACAGTAGATGTAATCTTTAATCTGTGTAAATCCTTGGCACCTCCATTCACCACAGATGCACACTGCTAACAAGCTTTAGAACCTTTAGTCCAAAGCACACTGACATGCATTGCTCTCCATAAGCCAAGTTTTCTCGCTGCACAAGAAGAGCATTGCCAGGACCTATTTTCTGTAAGTTAGCTTTATCTCAGAATCCAGCTGCCTAATTTCACAAACCTTTTATGAAACAGTGTTAAGTTCCTGCTACAGCATTCCTACCTCAATTACGGCAGGAGGTCTCTGGAGAAGCCACATCAAACATGTTCACTCAGCATACATTCCTTTGAATCTACTATCAGAGAGAAGTCACTCCCCTTGCCCTTGGAGAGTTCACAGTATATATAGTGGGTAATAGCTACATATAACATGCTAAGTCCTCGGACAGCAAAGGATGCTCTTAAGACAAGAAACATTAAGTCTCTAGAGACTATGAGAAAGTTTGTCCGAAGAGTTGGCAGTGGAATTGCTTTCTAACTAACGAGCAGCATGGCAGCATGGCATCATGGATCGCTAGAGACAGTGGAAGGCAGGGATATGATGGTTGGAAAGAAGAAAGCATGGCAGCTTTGGTGAATCTGAGGCAAGCTGGTACAAATGAATGTTAGGACATATATCGAGAGTGGTGGGAGACAGGATAGAAAAGAAACAAGTGATTTTAGTGATAGATAGAAGATGAACAGAGGTGAATGAGAGATCCTCTCACTAAAGAGTTGGGTAGTTAATCCAACCAATAGCCAAAACAGGAAATAAACATCATACTTTGGGTGACACATTTAGCTTCTGGTATGACTGAGACATTTATGAATAATTTAGATAGCAGCCTGATAGGCACATGTCTGGAAGCTAAACAAAGGTCTGTCTGTGCAAAACTACAGAGTTCAGCAGCACTGGCACAGTGAAAACATGGGCATCGTTTAAACACCCAGCAAGGAATATATACAATGAGAGCTCAAAAGAACCAAACTCTTAGAAGCATAGTAGTTTAGAAAACTTGCAAAGGAAAAAAAAAAATCAAGAGACTGAAAAATGGAAGTGCCTGCAGTAGGAAGAGAATGAACAGAAATGGTGGTACAAGAAATGGTAGAGTTTGTTTCAAAGAGACATTTATTAAGACTTAAATGCATTCCCTGGGCTACACAGGGCCAATCACTGATAACATGCAGTGAGAGCTCTGCCTATAATAACAGCTGAGATTGGAAGATTCCAAGTTCAAGAACTACCTGGGCTATAGAGTGAGTTCAAAGCTAACTGGGCAACCTGGTAAGAGCCTGTCTCAAAGACAGAAAATATTTAAAAAAAAAAAAAAGAAGGATGAAGGTCAGTGACAAGAGTGCTTTCCAGGCATGCTCAAAGCCCTATATTCCATCCCCAGTACCACACACCAGAAAGAACAGTTTCCATGGAGATGTCGACTGCCCTTTCATAATGCTCACGCCTATAATGCAGAGAAAGGCATCAGAGTCAGATGGGAGTCACTCATCAGAGTCACAGGATGGGAGAGTTACTTACTCTCTGGAAAGGAAGTTGGCTGTTCAGGCTGAGACAGACTGTGTTAGAGCCATTCTACACTGTAAGTGTCTCCAGTTACACCCAAGATTCACTACTGAGATCCATTTATTGCTTCCTGTTCCCAACAATACAATTCTGTTTCGCTGGTTTTCCTATGTCAAAATACCTGTTACCGACTAAAGTCTTAGGGATCTACAGGAAAGCACTACCTACCAAGGTATATATTTTTTTCAAATCTCACAGTGAAAATAGCAATGCATACATCAGGAAAATAAGGAGACTTTAAAACAGAATATCAACAATGAGAAAACTGAGTGGGAATCAGAGAAGGAGAAAACACAGACCAAGAAAAAAAGGAAGGACAGAGCATGAAAGGGGAGAATAACCACAATGGGAGAGAACTAGTGCATGCTGAAAGGGGTGGGTCCAGTGCCTGGGATCCTAACAGTCAGAAGCAGGACGATCCCTGACTAGGTAACTTCCAGGTCAGCCTAGGATACATAAGACTGTTTCAAAAACAAAACCAAGCACTGGAGAGATGGCTCAGCGGTCAAGAGCACTGACTGTTCTTCCAAAGGTCCTAAGTTCAAATCCCAGCAAACACATGGTGGCTCACAACCATCTGTAATGAGATCTGATGCCCTCTTCTGGAGTGTCTGAAGACAGCTACAGTGTACTTACATATAATAAATAAATAAATCTTTAAAAAAAAAAAAAAAACAGCCGGGCGTGTTGGCATACGCCTTTAATCCCAGCACTCAGGAGGCAGAGGCAGGCGGATTTCTGAGTTCAAGGCCAGCCTGGTCTACAAATTGAGTTCCAGGACAGCCAGGGCTATACAGAGAAACCCTGTCTCGAAAAAAGCAACAACAACAAAAACAAACAAACAAAATAAGCAAAACCAAGTATACCCATGTGTATCTTAAGCTGGACTATAGCTGTTCTTAGAACAAGGCAGAGAATCCTGGTTACTATCAATTTCTTCACAGTGAAAGCAGTTTCCAACACTGTCATTTTCAAAGACCACACTACCTTCCATAATCAGGAAATTTAATAGTCTAGTTTTTCATTATTCAAATGAAGGTGAATTGAATTTCTGTGTCCTTGGCAGTTTGAACAGGTTGGCATTCATGCTTCTTACCCTCTTTAATAAACTGATGGTTATCTCAACTGGTACAATCTTTCCTTCTTTAATATACTTTTCAATAAGTTCACCATACTGTGAATCTGGATTCTTCCTTTCATCACGAAGAAGCTCTCCTGCAGAAAGGTGTGTGTAGCCATATTTCTGGAACAAACAACATATAGAAATATCAGAATTCATTCAATCCAGTGACAGGAGTACACATAATTTTGTGTTAATTTATAATTTTCTATGATAAAGTAGTTTTGCTTATGGGGTAAATAGATACTAAAGAAAAACTTAAGAGATTTCATATATTCCAGTTTGCCTATTAGTAAATAGCCTTACCCTTCCATAACCATGTTTGCACAATGAAATCATCTCAACATGCATCTAACTAGTCAAAACACTGATGTCTCACTTATTTTTTCACAAACACAAATTAAGTTTAAATGTAAGAATGAAAATATCTACCAAAAATCTGAGACTCAAGATAAAAAAGTCAACATGTCTAAACTAACTGACTGACATATGTATGTATGTATGTGTGTGTATATATATGTGTGTGTGTGTGTGTGTGTGTGTGTAAAAATTTGGTTTGTGCAAGTACACTCTTATGGTGTTTGAACAAAACTGCCTATTTCCATCATTAAGTGACATGTGCTATAAGGACAAAGACTGAACAGAAATGTTACTGAGTTAACACCATAAAGCATATCTATACAAACTAAAATGACTACAATGTCATTAGGTGATGTATTCTTCTGAGACTAAGTTGTACATATATATGGCCTTGCACTTAAGCTAAGTCACAGAAGACATGAAAGTACTGCACTGCTACTGCTTTAGTGCAATAGGTGCCAACAGTCTTAAGGAAAGATGCTGAATAATGAAAAGCTTCCTCATATGAATTTACATGTCTACTTTTATTAAACAAAGAGAATGACACAACCCACTCTCAAATTTTAGGAAACTCATATTTATTACATATTCATACAACATACATGAGTCTAAATTCTTAAGACTCCTTCAGTGAGTTTTTATCTTGTATGTATGTATACTTTCTAACTTGAAGGTTAAGGTGTGAGGCAGCCCACACCATTACCTAACTCTTAAGTGTTTCCTGGGCTAGAGAGATGGCTCAGCAGTTAAGAGGTCCATGACTGTTCTTACAGAGGTCCTGAATTCAATTCCCAGCAAGTACATGGTGGCTCACAACCAACTGTAAAGGGATCCGATACCCTCTTCCAGTGTGTCTGAAGACAGCTACAGTGTACTCATATACATAAAATAAAAAAAATCTTTAAAAAAAAAAAGTGTTTCCTACCCAGTGTAGTAGTATGTATCAAGTGGCTGGGGCAGGAGAACTCTGAGTTTGAGGCCCCTCCCCCCAAAAAAGTGGTACTTCAATTTCAATTGAGTTTTTAAAAAAGCTTCAAATTACCAAAGCTATAAATGAGCTTTCTGATACATCTTTATTCCTATTCTACTTCCTGAAAGTATTGGTTATATTTGTTCTCGGTCACTAAATAGTAAGGTAGCAATAATGCTATCAGCAAAGGAAAACACAGCATAGTATCATCATGTTTCTGTCTCATTCCTATAAGTGCTTCTAGTAAGAGAATTGATCAGAAAAGCTAAAATTGCAATCAGCTTGAAGAACTCCTGTTATTTACAGAAGATAGAAATGTAAAATTATTCAATTACTTCCATGCTCGTTGCTAAACTGCCTGCTTGATCACTGAGCATAGGCAAATGTTTGAAAGTTGAGTACAAAAAGGACTTTATGAAGAATGAAATGTTACCTACTTTCCCACTTACTATGTACAATTTTCAAAAAGCATTTGCAACTACTGTCCAAAAACTATAGCAGCTTCATATCACACTTTTTATTTTGGCTTTTACTTGGAAGCTTCTGCTTACTGAATGCTCTATTCTGGCCCAGTGCTTATAGCATATAGTAATATTGGACAAATGCAGAGATAAACAGCCCTAATGATGGCACACACTCAGAGAAAACATCACCAATACAGAGTGCTCTGTAATGCTGCAGTGTGAACAATACACATTAAAAAACCTGGCAGGTAATTTACTTTACGATACTCACCATTTCCTGACATCAGAGAACTCAAACTGGCAAGATTTCTGGTGTCTTAAAATGGGAATATATCACTCTTTCGGGGAAAAAGGAAACTAGTTATAAATTGGACCTATAAACGTATATAATATACACATAAATGGTACTTGTAAAAGCAATTTTTTTAGATTTTATTTTTAAACTTTATGTGTATGTGTGTGTGACAGTGTAGGCCTGTATATGTGAGTGTTATGCCTGCAAAGGCCAGAAGAGTGTCAGATCTTCTGTAGCTGAAGTTATAGATGGCTATGAGACAGACAACATGAGTGCTGGGAGCCAAACTAAGTCTTCTAGAAAAGCATAAGCACTCTGGCCACCAATGTAAGACAAGTTTACAGTTTGTCTAAGAAGCAAACTGTAGGTAATGTCAAAGGAATATAACTGAGCACAGCCATGTCAACCCCGTGGTCTATGTTTCACTTTCTCATGGACATTCCATTTTTACAGTCTCTTAACCAGGTTCATTTTTCTACTACATTCTTTATAAGGATTTTACTGAAGGCATCCTCTTAACAGAATTTCAACAGTAGCAAACTAACCATCATTTACATACTAGTTCCCATGAACTGGGTTTTCAAAGCATTCTGCTGTCATTAAGTGGTCAGTGATGGTAGATCTGAAGAAAGCAAGCATAGGTATTTCTAGCCTTAGCCATCTTTTTCTCACATTCTCTGATTTTCAGCAATTAAATCCTAGTAGTTCTCATATTCATAAGCACAGAAGCTTATAAATCCTATAAACTACAAGGAGTGCAATTTAAGCTATTATTCAACTAAGATAGTTTTCTAGTGACAAATACCCAAACCCAATGTAGGGTATCTGTCTAAACTTTTAAGTTTTCATTTTTCGTCTTAAAGGTTGAAAAGTAAGCTGGAGAGATGGCTTGTTCATTAAGAGTACTTGCTGCTCTTGTAAAGGACCTGGGCTCAATTCCTGGCCCAATGTGGAGAATCACAACTCTTACTCCAGCTCTAGGAGATCTGATGCCCTCTTCTGGCTCCACAGACACTGCATGAATGTGGTACACAGACAGTGGTACACAGACATAACATTCAGGCAAAACATCCACAACACACTGTTTTTTGTTTTTTGTTTTTTTAATCAATTAAAAAAATTTTTAAAGTAAAAAATGCCAGGTATGGGATACAGGTATAGCTCAGTTGGCAGAGTGCTTATCTACCATGTGTGAAGCCCCTACATCTAATATACAACACTCCATTAAAAAGGTATAGTGAAACACGTGGTGGTGCACAGCTTTAATCCCAGCACTGGGGAGGCAGAGGCAAATGGATCACTGTGAGTTTGAGACCAGCCTGGTCTACAGAGTGAGTTCCAGGACAGCCAGGGTGACACAGAGAAACCCTGTCTTAGGAGAGGAAAAAAAAAAAAAGTTTAGTGATACAGGCTTCTAATCTCAGCACTTAGGAGATGGAGGCAGGCGGATCAGAAGTTTAAGATCATCCCCAGCTTCTAACAAGTTTGAGGATAGCCTAAGGTATATGAAACTCTGTCTCAAAAAAACATAAGGTCAGCTCATGACATGGCTCAGTGGGTAAAGGTACTTGTCACCAATCTTGAAGTCCTGAGTTTGATCATAGGATCCACAAAATGGAAGGTGAGAACCAACTACCACAAGCTGTCCTCTGACTGCCACATGTGGATCACTGCACTGGCAGAAGAGCATGTGCAAATATACACACAAAAATAGATAGATAGATAGATAGATAGATAGATAGATAGATAGATAGATAGATAAAATATAATTGAGTATAGTGACACTTATAATCTCTGCACTCAGGAGTCAGAGGCAGGAGAACCACTCCACGTTTGAGGCTGGCTTGGATACACAGCAAGACCTGTGTTAAAAACAATCCCAGACACAAAATTTTAAAAATTAGATGTGGTCTATACAAAAAAATCAAAATTAAAAAAGTAAAATTAGGAGAGTTGGTATATACCTGGGATCTCAGAACCCAGGAAGCAGAAGCAGGAGGGATCAGGAGTTTGAAACAAACGTTGGCTATGTAAAACCCTGTCTAAAAGGAAAAAGAAGAAAAAGCAGAATTTAAGACACAAACGATGCACAAATATAAAGACCTTGAAAGCAAGAAGATTCAAATGACAAGCACCTCCTCTTTCTGCTAAAATAAGAATTTAGAAAGTGACACCAGAATGTTATAAGGCCTCTCCTTAATTTCACAGACAGCAGGAACATAAGCTACAAATATAGTTTTAAAGCAATTGAGCAAATAAAATTATTCAGTGTCTTAAAACAAAAAAACACTTCTTGCTGGATATGGTGACACACCCCTTTACTTGAAAGGCAGAAGTGTGCTAGCCACTGTGAATTCAAGGCCACTCTGGGCTATAAAGAGAGACCCTGTCTCAAAAAACTCCTTTATTATTTGTGTTTATGTGTATGGCATGCTTAAACCTTGAAAGCTGATTCTCTTCTACCATGCGCATTCTAAGGATCCAACTTTGGTCAGGCTTGCTAGCAAGTACTTTTCCTACTAAGCCATCTCTCTGGCCCTCAAAGTCCGAATTGTTTCGGGGTCTAGAGATATGTCTCAGTAAGTGCTTGCCTAACAAACAAGAGGACCTGAGTTTGGATCCAAGTACCTACATAAAGTAGGGCATAACCATATAGTCTATAATCCTAGCATGGGGACCAGAGGGCAGTCACAGTCTAGCTAACATGGCAAGCCCCAGGTTCAATAAGAAACCATCTGAAAAACAGGCTTGCACTGGGCATAGTAGCACACATCTTTAATTCAGCACTTGGGAGGCACACACAAGAGGATTCTTTGAATTCCAGACAGCTTGGGCTACACAGTGAGACCCTGTCCAAAACCAAAACCAAACCAAAGTCTACCAAAGCCTGCACAAAACCTTAAATACAGAGGTTCCAAAAACTGGCAATATAAATATTTCTGTGCATAACAACAACAAAAACAAACAAAACACCGTGAGACACAATAAGAATTTATTTCTCTTGCTTGTTTATATTTTCTGCTTACTCTTTTTTAAATGGATCAAGAGCTTTTCAATCAACTAGCAGTGACTAATCAGAAAATATTCATTTGGAGATGGGGACAATGGGTCTAAATATTTGTGTCTGCACAGGGCTGACAACCTGGGTTCAATCCCCAGAACCCATGGTATCAGGAGACAAGTGATCCCCAAAAATTATCCTTTGATCTCCACAATCAGTCCTTTGGCACTATGATATATATGTGCACATTTGTCTCCCTACCCAACACTGACACATACACACACACACACACACACACACACAAATAAAAATAAAATTTTAAAAGAAAATATACAGATTAAAAAAGATCTCATTAGAACAGTAATAAAAAGACAAGTGAGATGGGTAAAGGTGTTTACTGCTAAGCCTGAGGACCCACATTCAATCCCTAGAACCCATTTAGTGAAAGGATAGAACCAACTTCAGCAAGTTGTCCTCTGATTTCTGCCCACAAGTATACACAAACACACACGAATTTTAAAATGTAATAAAAATAGTGATAAAAACAAATTTAGGAATAAGCTTAAAATGCACTGTGTAAGAATTACATGAAGAAACAAACCACTATATTGTACAACATAAATAAAAGCTAAATCACAAAAAGGAAGCATTCTCCAGTGGATGGTCCCACACTCATGTCCATATGGGCAGCATCAATTATATTCAGTGGGCTATTAAAAAGAGAGGGAGCATGAAGTTGGGAGGAAGACATATTGGGGCAATACCTCAGGAAGTTGAAAGGAAAGGGTCAGATACATTGTATACAGGTGTGAAATTTTCAAAGAGTAGTAAGTAAAAACATTGAATCCTATGAAAGATTCCTACTGAAACATTTGTGTTTTTACATATTAATCTAAAAATGTACCTCCTATTGGGTGGAGTCAAAGGGGATGGATCAATGTAAGTTCCAGGCCAATGAGGACTACACAGACCTGACTGACTGATAGATAGTTAGGTAGGTAAGTAGGTAGATAGGCAGGCAGATAGATATTAAAAATCTGATTGGAATTTGTCTGTTTTATAGTGTTGGAGATTAAACACAAAACCTTTGATAATGGTAGGCAAGGAGCTCTGCCACTGAACTACCTACACACCAGACATGTTTGTTTGCTTAAAAAAAAAAACTTAATGAATCTATTGACAAGTTTACCAAAAATAGGCATAAGTAAATAGTTAAAATTGAAAATAATATTAACAATTACAAATGAGGACTTGCCTAACTATATAAAGTATTTAAAAACTGCAATAATTAAAATAGTGTGTTGTTGGCATATAAAATAGGCACTAACAAAGCTCTGAAACAATATATTAACAGTATAAATGAGAATTCAGTTGATAGTCAACAATTAAAACTCAGTGAAGATAGACGGGCTGGAGAAATGTCTCAGGAGTTAAAAGCACTGACTGCTCTTCCAGATGCACTGAGCTCAATTCCCAGCAACCACATGGCGGTTCACAACCATCTGTAATGGGATCCAATGTCCTCTTCTGATGTGTCTGAAGACAGCTACAGTGTACTCACACACATTAAATGAATGAATGAATGAATGAATGAATGAATAAATAAATAAATAAATCTTTTTTAAAATTTTATTTGAAAGGCACCTTCGACCTAATCTTTATTTTAAATCATCGTATTTTTCATAAAATATCATAACTCACAGAGGTTGAATAGTGTATAAGGACCCATAAGGACCCCTCCATCCTCCTCCTCTCCTTCCCCATCCTTTTCCATGTTACTTATATCAATTCTCTTTGTATTCATACTGTTGATTAATAGAAAACATATTTTTATTAGATATTTTCTTTATTTACATTTCAAATGTTAGCCCCTTTCCTAGTTTCTCCTCTGAAAATCCTCTATCCTCCGCACCCCCCCCCCGTTTTCCAACCCACCCATTCCTGCTTCCTGGCCCTGGCATTCCCCTATACTGGGGCATAGAACCTTCACAGTACCAAGGGCCTCTCCTCCCATTGATGACCGACTAGGCCACGAATCCCACCATGTGTTTTCTTTGATTGGTGGTTTAGTCCCAGGGAGCTCTGGGGGTACTGGTTAGTTCATATTGTTGTTCCTCCTATGGGGCTGCAAACCCCATAGGGGGGAAAACAAAAAAAAACAAAAACAAAAACAAAAAACCTAAGTGAAGAGGCAAGTGTAGTGACATACCCTGTAATACCCTGTAATTCCAGCACTTGAGAGGTGACAGCAAGAGCCAAGAGGATCAGACTCAGCTTCCTAGTGAGTTTGAGGTCAATCTGGGCTACATGAAACCTATATTAAAAAAAGTGAACAACAAAAATCTTACAAAGCAGTGAAGAAAAAAGAATAAGTGATACTAGGACACCATTTCAATGAATGGAATTGGTATCCATTCATAGAAAAGTCAGATCCCTATCTTATCATAGGCAAATGTCTAGATACTTAAAGCTCTCAAACAAAAAGCAAGCAAACTGTACTAAAGAAAAAGAATTCTGAGATATACTCAGGTGTTGCTAAGTCAAGTAACTAGAGTTTATATTTGATCACATAAAGACTTCTGAACAGAGAAAGGCTTCAAAACTATAAAGGAATTACTTGGGAAAACTGAGGCAGAAAGATTTGAAATTTAAGGCCAGCCTGGGCTATATAGCAAGACTATGTTTCAAAAAGGCAAAATAAGTTTGGTGTGTCAGCTCATAACTATAACCCTAGACCCAAGGAGGCTGAGGCAGGAGAACTACCTTCAGTTTGAGATTAGCCTGTGCTACCTAGTAGGTTCAAGGTAAGTCTAGGCTAAAATGTGAGGCCCTGTTTCAAATTATAAAACAAAACATAAAACAAAACCCCAAAACCAACAACAAAGGATAGGCAACAGCATAGAAGAAACTATTTTTTATAGCCAGGCAGAGATGGTGCACACCTTTACTCTCAGCACTCGGAAGGCAGAGGCAAGTAGAGATCTTAGTTTAAGATCAGCCTGGTCTATAGAGTGAGTTCCAGAATAGGCAGGGCTAAACAGGAAAATTCTGTCTGGAAAAGAGAAGGGGAGAGGGAGAGGGAGAGGGAGAGGGAGAGGGAGAGGGAGAGGGAGAGGGAGAGGGAGAGGGAGAGGGAGAGGGAGAGGGAGAGGGAGAGGGAGAGGGAGAGGGAGAGGGAGAGGGAGAGGGAGAGGGAGAGGGAGAGGGAGAGGGAGAGGGAGAGGGAGAGGGAGTTGTCAGTAAATCTAAATTTCAGTTTGCACATCTTTTGACTCAATAATCCAATTTCTAGGTTGGTGAGATGGCTCAGCAGATACAGTCACTTGCTACCAAGCCTGGTGACCGTATTCAATCCCTAGCTATAGCAAGATAGAAGGAAAGAACCCACTCCTGCAAATTGTCCTTTTACTTCCACATACCCATACGTAAAAAAATAAATGTTTTTGAAAATTAACAATTCTAACAATACCATACACTCAGTTCACTATTGTCCAATGGTAACGCTTATAACCATCTCGTACCTCCTTAAGCCTGATTCCAAGAGAAAGGGAAACTGAACCTGTACAATCAATACTTACTTCAAATGTGAAAGGAGATCATTTAGAAAATGACTGCTTGAGGGCTGGAGATGGCTCAGCAGTTAAACACTGCTCTTGGAGAGGACCCGGACTCAGATCCTAGTGCCCACATGGTGGCTCAGGACCTTCTTTAACTTCAATCTGACATTCTCTTCTGACTTCCACAGGCACAGGCACGCACATGGCACACATGTATATATGTAGCAAAACCACTTACAAACTTAAAATTTTTAAAATCTTAAAAGAAAATAACAGCTTTAGACAAAGGTCTCCATGAACTTCCCCCAAACCAAAAATCAACTCAAATGTTTAGATAAAATTTTCTCTGAAAAGTGATCCATCCCATAAACAAAGGAGAAACCAAAGTACAATACAGCAACACCACATGGGCATGGAGTCAAGAGTTATAGACGGAGACAGAAAACAGTACAGTTTCACATCCCAGAAACAGATGCAAATTTAGAATTCATGAGATTACCCAAAGGTTTAAAAGGAAACATATTCAATGAGGCCTGGCTCCAGACATTAGAGTTCAAAATTATAAACATTTGAAAAATACCATGTGTATAGATACAGTGGACAATACACCTACACCATCTTAAGCTCCAAAATGACCTATCAGAACTGCTAAGCAACCTTTCTCAACAACAAAATAATAAATACTGCTTATAGAAAAGAATCACCTTCATTTTTAGTTCAACAATTTATCTTACTAGAAAGTATAAGTAATATCATTTGGCTTTGAGAATCTGTACATATTATATTTTAGTATAAAATTACCTTCATAAATACATTTTGCTCATTCTAAAATTAAAGTCAATCTAGGAATATGTTTTGTTTTGACGGCCTCACTGTGTAGCCCAGGCTATCCTGGAACTCTCTATGTAGACCAGGCTGGCCTGAACTCACAAAGATCCACCTGCCTCTGCCTCCAGAATGCTGGAATTAAAGATGTGTACCACCATGCCCAGCCCCAAGAATATATTTTTTTTATTAAATAGCAATCAATCCTAATCCATCCTAGGATCTAATGTTAAATATAGATAACTATGTCTACTTTTATATTGAAGAGCAAACAAGTTCTTGATTGGAGGGTTCACCAAGGGAAATGCCATAAAAAGGGACAAACTCATAGAAAATGTTTTCTATAAAATTTCTTTTCCTGCCACAGCTACACACTGAGAAAATCACTAGAAACCACTTGCAAAATGGGTACCTTCTTTCATCGAATTAATCTAATATGTCTAACTAGAACCTACTCTACTTCTCCTTTCCTTTCTATATATTATCCCTTCTCTATCTGCCCTCAACTCCAATACAAACTGTTAAAAGTTATTGTCTCCTGGAGAGACGGCTCAGTGGTTAAGAACACTGACTGCTCTTCCAAAGGTCCTGAGTTCAATTCCCAGCAACTACATGGTGGTTCACAACCATCTGTAACAGAATCTGGTGTAGACAGCTATAGTGTACTCACAGACATAAAATAAATAAGTAAATCTTTAAAAAAAATCTTTCCAAGTATATTACAAAAGGGGAAGCAGGATGAGATTATGTTTTACAATTTAAAACTTTAGGTGCAGGGCTGGAGAGATGGCTCAGTGGTTAAGAACACTAGCTGCTCTTCTGGAGGACCCAGTTCTATTCCCACCACCCACATGACAGCTCACAACTGTCCACAACTCCAGTTCCAGAGTAAACTGAAATGTGCTGACTTCCTAGCATTAGCAAAGAAAACCTGATCCAGGTCCCCTGATCTCCACTGAGAATTAGTCCTTAATGGACCTTAGTAATTAGACCTTAATAAGCTTTGGTGACTAATGCAGAGATGCAGTTTTAGCCCTCAAGCTTCTTTAAGGTCTGAGTGGGAGAGTTGATGGAAGGAGGGAAGGTTATTTACTGACAGAGAATTCCCAGGAGGAAACCTTCCAGATATGAAATTAGAGTTTATGAAAACTATATCCTTCCCATGCTTGGATGATGCTTTTGGAGTAAGTGCTAATGGTGGCTTTAGCATCTAGCAATGAGTTCCCTAGTCACAAAAAGGAATCAGAGGTGAATTAACTTCAGAGTAGTTCAGGGATTGTTCTAGAACTCCATTATACAACTTACCTTTCCAAAGGAATATGCTTTCTCATCATTAGTATTGTACTCATACCTGTAATGCACAAATAAGTCCAGCATATACCCTGTATTAGTACAGTTAAGCACTTAGCAATAATTATCTGAAAGAGGTTGATCACCTCCTAGCTGCCAAGCTGTGCATATGCACTACTCAAGTTTGGCTAGATTATGGTATAGCAATCCCCCAAACTCAATGCATCATATAACGAAATTTTATTTCTTGCTTATGCTACCTATTAAAGGTAGATGGGCTGTTATGACCTTTGACTCACAGAATCTGCTGCTGCACATTTAAAGGGAGACTCGAGGTCAACAGGGACATGTAACACAAGGATGCTCTCAAAAACTTCATCCCCACACAAAGAACCAGGTGTATGTGACCATCTTGACCCTGCCAGATTCTGGCCATTTGCTTCAGCCTTGCTTTTCTTTACTTCTGAAACACTACCATTTCTTCTTTTGTTGCCCAATAGCCACTAAATGATAACAAAGATAATCTTCGATCATCTGATAACCTAAATTAACCATTAAGTCGACCACAAGAACAAAACTTCTTCTAAAGTGCATCTATGCTCTCAGTAGACACCAAGAAAATGGAAATTCATACTCTGATCCACCTAAACCATACTATACAGGTAAATCCTGTGCGTTTAAACACATGTGCTTTCCAATAGCAAACACCAATGACTAATCCATTCTGGAAGCTCCAAACAGGAAGCGGACAGGAAGCAGTCTTTCATATCTAAAAATGAGTATAGCTGCTTATTAGTATGTGGTATACTCTAATGGTGAATGGAAGCAACATACAGGTCTTTTGGAAATGACTGACAGAAACCAGGCACAGAGAATATGTTTCACAGGACCTTTCTGGGAATAGTAAGTTACAACTAGTGATTTTTCCTTTATCCAACTGATGTTTTGTTAACTTTATTCATCAGGCAGAACAAAACTGTCTGCAAAGAGTCTCTCCAGCTACACCTGTTCTCTATTAACTTCTAAACGCTCTTATCACATGTTTAGTCTGTAAAAATGTTCTTGATTTGGCAGGTTAAAGCAACTGAAACGTTACAGCAAGTACATTTTCATGTAGCAGCTGAACTAAGGTATTAGCTTAAAAGTATAACAAGACCCAGAACATGGCATAAAAAGTAAGACAGCAAGCTTCCATGGGCTGGCTC
>NC_034595.1:66238162-66240420 GCF_900095145.1 Mus pahari
ACACCGGGGGGGGGGTGTTGCATCATGTATGTACATGTACCATGTGGATGCCTGGTTGCCAGGAGGTCAGAAGGAATTGGTTTCCACTGATGAAGCTATAAGGAAAGGGGAAGTGAGAGGCCTGGACGAGAGGGATGGAAGAGGACAGCTTCAGAGAAAAGCTCCCCAGATGGGGGGGGGGGGGGTGCTGTCCATGCAAAGCCTCCCTAATATGATTTATCCTTTTTTTAAAAAAGTATTTTTATTTCATCTGTATCAGTAGCTGCCTGTATGTAAGTACACCAAGAAGGTGCCTGGTACCCGTCAGAGAGCATCCAATGCTTTGAAACTGGGCTTACATACAGATGGCTGTGAGCTACCATGTGGGTGCTGGGAACTGATTCCAGGTTCCCTGCAAGAGCTCTTAATGCTGAGCCATCTCTCCAGCCCCTGAAGTCATTTTTTAGAAATGCTCTGATTTCAGTTCAAAACCAACTGCTATAAGACTGTACTTGTGTGTGACTTTGAGGTCTTCCACAAACACAGTTCTAATAGCATTTGAACTGGAACATATCTAGATTAACCAAATATGGTCCATGAAACTTTAACCCACAAAGAATAAATCAAGATTTCAAAGGGAATAAGGATGTGGAAACAACTGATACTAAAGAAAGATCAATTTAGGGCAGACTGAGGAAAAGACTAACCAATTCTAACGTTTTGTTTTGTTTTGTTAACTATTAGATCCAGACATGGTCGGGCAGCCTTTGGTCCCAGCACTCAAGGTAGAGGCTCAAAGCCAGCATAGTCTACAAAACTAGTTCCAGAACAACCAGGGCTATACAAAGAAATCCCATCTTGGAAAAAAAAAAAAAATTACTATTAGCTCCCTTAACCCAGAGAAACTAGAGGTTGTTTTGGTATCCTGGTCTGAGACTTACAAAGGCTATGAACTCTGACATTGTTAATCTCACATTGCTAGGCCTACATATCTGACAAAAAGCAACTTAAAGGAGGGTTTGCTTGGGTTCACAGTTTAAAGGAATAGAGTCAATAACGGAAGAGGGGCATGACAGCAAGAAGATGCCCACATGTTATTAAAATCCAGGAAACTAGAGCAGGATAGAAAACAGATCAGTTCTCATCTCACCATCCAATCTGATGAGACTTTTTAGAACAAAAAGTGGAAAAAGAGAAAAATGGCTCTCCTAGAAAACTTAAGGTTCTCTGGTCTTCAAACTCTAAATGACACTACCAGCTTCTTTGATTCTCCTGTTTACATATGGCCTCTCAGGTGGCTTCTCAGCCTTTGTGTGTGAGATAGTTCTCCAAATACAAACACTTTTACAGGTTTAATTACATCTCTTAATAGCTGTGTTCCTCTGGAAAACTCAATTTTTCCCCCAGGTAATCATAAGTAATTATCAATTAAAGTACAGATACTCTGAGGCAGCAATCCACTTTTATGAATCCAATAAACAATATCCATATGCAATGTTATATTTACAAGAAAGCTCACCGAAGCACAATTAACAGCAAAAACACCCATAAAAACTGTTGTAAATAGCCATCAAGTGACATGGTACAACTATGCTAGGACAATATCCAGGATATTCTGCAACTACAAATAAAAATCTACTAAGTATATAGGAAAGCCCTAAAAGACTAAATAAACATGATTAATTTAGTTTTGGGGGAAGTGAATAACCTATTTTCAATCGATGCTCAGCTCATTTGCTGCTCTTACAGAGGAGTGCAGTTTGGTCCCAGCATCCACATGGCAGCTCACAACTGTATGTAAAGTTCCAGGAGAGCTGACACGTTCTTCTGGCCTCAAAGGCAGCAGGCATTTAAGTAGCATATGCAGGTAAACACTCATCACACACATAAAATTAAAACAGGAAGTCTAGTTTGTTTTGTTTTGTTTTTAAAGATACAGATAGGAAAGCAGTAAACTATGGTAACCTCTAGATGAAAAGAAACTGAACTTGTCCCAGATGGTTACTTTTGCAATTTAAATGAAAAAGTATAGTAGAAGCTCTTCTCACCTCTCCTAAAACATCAACATAAAAACCTTACGTTAACTCAGAAGGCAGACCCCTGTGAGTTCAAGGCCAGTCGGGTCTACAAAGCCAATTCCAGGACAGCCAGGACTGTTATAAAACCAAAATGAAAACAAAAAGAAGAAGAAGAAAAAGAAGAAGAAGAAGAAGAAGAAGAAGAAGAAGAAGAAGAAGAAGAAGAAGAAGAAGAAGAAGAAGAAGAAGAAGAAGAAGAAG
>NC_034595.1:66240885-66248102 GCF_900095145.1 Mus pahari
TAAACCATTTATTTTATAGACTCTTTATAGCTTTTTTTTTTTTTTTTTTTTTTTTTTTTTTTTTAAGAAAATCATCCTTTAACCATATCCTACCAAGAAGAAAAGGCCTACCCTTAAAAAACTAGAATAGAACTTAATTAAGGTCTACCAGATTTTTCTTTAGTGCCTTCTGAATATACAGGGTGAGTTCTGGATTTTGAGATCAAAAGCTTTTAAAATTCTGCTCAGCATACTTACCATTCATTCACTCAGAGTAAACAAAAAACATCTCAAAGATAGATCTTATTCATATGTTAGGTCCAGAAAGCTACTTGGGTGCCCCCTAGGGACCAAATTTTTTAAATGTATACAGCTTCATGATACAGTAATGTCTTCTGTCATCACTTTTATTCAACAACTACATACTATGTGCTAGGTACAATGCTCAACAACAGAGACAAAAAGATAAATACAATCAAGTTTTGATTTCTTTCTTTTTTTTTTTTTGGTTTTTCGAGTTTTCTGTATAGCCCTGGCTGTCCTGGAACTCACTTTGTAGACCAGGCTGGCCTCGAACTCAGAAATCTGCCTGCCTCTGCCTCAAGTTTTAATTTCTATATGCCTAAATTCAATCTCATCCAAAACTTTGCTAAGCACAGAGTTAGTCATCCATTCAAGGAGGCTCTTAAGGAAGTTATGACACAGATAATAAATATAAGCTTTACTCACTACTTATGTAAACAAAATGTTCACAGTATGTGAAAAAGAAATTAAGTATTCTTTCCAACTAATCCATACAAAATTGTGCATACTATTTTCAAAAATAACTTTAGGTTACAGCACTCTAATTTATTTTTGACCAAAAGAAATATAAAGCTTAATTTTAAAAAATTAACAAGTGAGGCCTGATGACCTGATTTCCATCCCTGAGCTCACATAAAGGTGAAAGGAGGGAACCAACTCCACAAAGCTGCCCTCTACACATGCACCAAAGCATGTGCATATATACTTATGTACACATAACATAATAAGTAAAGAAATTGAAAATGATATGGCATCCCTCTGAATCTTAGAAATACATCATTATACAATAGTTCCACTGACGCCTTACTTCAAATAAAATTATTAGAGACTTAGAAAATAGTATAAGAGAACACAGATTTAGAAATAATTAGAAAATAAAATTAAACTGAAAGGATCACTAGAAATGAATGAGTGAAGTCAATTCCCAAAGCTCCCTCAAAACTTCTCATCCCAGTATGAGATATGGTAAAAGGCTCACTCTTTTCCCTCCTCATGGAGCAATAACTAAAGTGGAGTGTGACTCCAGAAAAACTTCCAGCTTCCCTGCAACACTCTCTCTTACCTAACTTCAAGGGTTCTGTATCCCTGAAACCAAGGTGTACTTCTGACAGCACACAGAAGCACACACTTCCAATTCTAGCACTTGGGAGGCTGAGGCAGGAGAATAGTTTGAGGCCAGCCTGAGTGAGGATAAGGATACTACACCACAAAACAAACAACACAACACAACTTCTGGCAGCCTGAATTGAAAAACCAAAACAAGCTCTCTCCAAGGAAACATTTCTATAATCAACCACATTTCAGGTACTCTGTGAACTAAATTTGCTTTGATGACAGTTAGTGAATTTAACATTAAGTTATATATTATAACATTTTCCCTAAAGGAAAAAAATTAATTTTAAACTTGCCATCTTTGGGGATTATGTTCACAGCTGTCTACATAATGAAATATTGAGCCAAAATGCAGACTCACAGTGGGGAAAAAAGCCTAAATTACCTGACTACAGACATCCCAGTGTTTATTTGACCAGCTAAAGAACAGTCACTGTTAAATTATACATCTGAAATAGCAGAGTATCAGGTGGATGTTTACGGCAACTGGAATCAACAGCAAACAGTTCAAAACAATTTATTCTAGCTGGTTTTGGGGGGACAGGCCTATAATCACAGCTTTTTGACATTGAGCTGAGAGAACCACAAGTTCAAGGCCTGCCTTAGTTACAGAGTGAGTGCAGGGAGTACTTACTGAGAATTTTAAAGTACAAGGTACAATGAGAGATACTCTGTCATAGAGTGCATGCCCTTCATGTGTGGGACCCTGGGTTCCACTGTGAGTGCAACCAGAAAAATGAACAAACACAGAAACAAACAACCCACAGCTTAAGCTCATGTAACTGCTCATCAAAGACTCTGTAATTAGCAGGTATTAACAGTATTGTCAACTATCACTTCACCAAGTAGAAATACTAGTCACTCAACACAGAAATTTTTAATCCAGTGGAGTAACAGGGGAATTATTAGATCGAGTATAGACACTTAAGGACATAAATTCAGAAAGTATTTGGGTGCACTCAAGTATGAAAGTCATAAGCCAAGTTTTAAAAAGTAATGCACCCTTTGGGGTTGGAGAGTTGGCTTAGAGGTTAAGAGCATTCACTGACTGTTCTTCCAGAGGTCCTGAGTTCAATTCTCAGCAACCACATTGTGGCTCACAACCATCTGTAGCGAGATCCGACGCCCTCTTCTGGTGTGTGAAAAGAATGACAGTATACTCTCTTAAAAAAAAAAAGTAATCCATCTTTAAAATAAAAATGTCCAGTTCCAGATAGTAATCTTATACCCAAACTGCTGTTCCTTGCAGTACATTAAATCAACCTGGTGTTCCTTGCAGTATATTAACTCAACCTGGTGTCTTTCCAAAAATAAATTAAATGACCAATATAATAAAACCAGGAAGCTTAAACATTTGCATCTATGTGCAGGTGTGAGACCTCATTTAACAGTCACAGATACAAAACAGACATTTCTATTTTCTCCCTTCTTACAAAGTAACTTAGGCTAAAAGTAACTTCTCTGGGGCTAGAAAAAACAATAGCAGAGTCAGGTCTTGAACTGCTTACCTATTTTGACTCTAAATCCTTACTCCCTCCTTTACCATGCTATCTATATTTTAATCATTTTACTTATAAAATAAACCTGAAACCATCAACTTGTCATTTGGCTTTCTAATAGGTAAAACAAGTAAAAATAAGGAGAAAAATTCTATGTGCTTTGTGATTAAACTGATTTTCCAAAGTTATCTGTAATTCTAAACATAACTGTAAAACACACAACTTTTAGACCACATTACTTTATTTATTTGTGGGTGTTCTTTAGAGAATAGACTATAAGGCAGGAGTTGAATGTATGAACGTGGAAAAAAATCCAAAGCAAATATAGGCCACAGCCTATAGGAAAAGAAGAAATTATCAAGTTCTGGGTCAAAACCGTTTATCAAGCACTCAATTTAAAGATGAATGGGTGTTTTTCCCCAACCCTGGTTGCCATTTCTTTCTGATTGTCTAGTTTTTCTTTAAAACACTGCCCAAGACAGTCCATTAAGCCTTCCTCACCGCATCTTTACAGCTCACAGGGGCTAGAAAAAACGAGACAGTCCATCATTACAGCTCACAGGGGTTAGAACCCATACCTGCTTGAATTTAAAGTCTTTGCCTCTCTCCGTGTACATGCCACCCCTGTCCTCAAATACTAAAAGAATGGAACTGGTAAACTTATGTCAAAACTTTAATTGTATTTAGTTATTTGTGTGGGCAAACCCTTGAGCTCCAGAGTGAACATCAGAGGACAACTCGCGGGGGTGGGGTGGTTTTCTCTATGTGGGTCTCAGGGATGGAACTTGGTGGTAGGCGCCCTTACCCGTTCAGCCATCTCTCCAGCTCTAAAGCAAACATTATTTAAAGAAAAAAAAATAAGAAGATTTTATAGTTGGGTGGTGTTTTACTTTCTCGGAGAGCAGAGGTTTTTTTTATTTGCTTAGACAACTGAGGTTCAGTGAGAGTGAGTGACTCGCCCAAGGAAAAGGGCGTGAGTTGGCAGCTGGGTCAAAGGTTAGCGCCTGGGTTCTCCCAGCTCCGGTACTTTAACTACCACAAGATCCGGGTCGGGTTCCTCGAGGCGGGTTAGCCGGAGACTGACAGCCAGGGATGTAGCGAGAAGACCCGAATCCCCGGAGTGCAGGCAAGGGCGCGCGGAAACAAAGCGGACACCGCGGCGCGCACTCGCAGACTCGACGCCCCTCGGCCCGGGCGCGCGGTGGCCGTCGGGACTCGTAGTCCGCTCCCCACCGCGGGGGGCGCGGCCGCCAACGCCGCTGCTCCCTCCGGCCCCGGCCCGCTCAGCCCGGGAGCTCTCCGTCGCCCTCCCGCACGGCCTCACCTCGACAATGCGCGCGCACTGGGTCCCCTTGCCCGCACCGGGCCCGCCCAAAACGAACACGACCAACGGCTTCATGAGGTGGAGAGGGAAGAGCCGCAGTCCGCGGGTCAGCGGCGGGCACCTCGGGACCAGGACGTGCAGCAGCAGGCGACGACAGCTGCTCAGCATACAACGCGCCTCTGACAGCGGCCGGCGCGGCGGCGCGGGCGGGGCGGCAACGAGGGGGCGGGCAGAGCGGGCGCCGGGGCCCCCGCCGCCAGCTGCGGGCCGCCGTGACAGGAAGGGGCGGGGCCTCCTGCGCGGCGCCAGCTTCCGCTCGCGGTTCCGGTTCTTCCTAGCGTGGCTGCAGACCCAAGGCTTGTCAGTTTCAGATCCTGGGTTGATGCTTAGCCAGACCAGCGGTTCAGTCTCCCGGGTTTCCCTTTCCCAAGAGAAGCGGCCTAACGGAATAGGCAAGCACAGGAGTCAGTAGGAACAACGGCATTGTTGGGAAGGAAACCAAGGGAAAACAAGAACAATTTGGGTGAGGTTTGCAAAGAAGGCCTCTGAAGAGGTGACCTTGGAACCAAGACTGGAGGGCTAAAAAGAGTAGACTTGGATGCAGTGACCCGCCAAGAGAGGAGGGCATGTTGGAAGGTTGGGGCTGGATAAGGGGGATGGAAAGTCATTAAGTGGAGAGTTGAGCCGGTTATGGAAATGCACTTAGGGTATATTCTAACCACAGGGAAAGCCTTTAAGCTTAGCTCTGTTACCCTGACTCGGGCCATTAGGGAAAACTCGGAACAGAGAAGAAAAAGAGTGAGAACTGAGCCTGGATGGACAACCTTTGAAAGTTGGAGTTGGCAGTGGTAGCATTTTCATGGAGTTTTTATATAGTAACAGAACAAAGTTATGAATCATGGCATTTTTTTTTTTTTTGGTAGAAACGGTTTCTAGCAAAGCTGGCACTGCTATTGGCCCCAGATGGTAAATGATGAAAGGGATGAGACAGGCTGAACCAAAGGTAGTGGGTTATCTCAATGGATGGTTCACAATCAGAGATTGAACTCCTGTTCTATACCTTCCTTCCTCCACTACTGCACTTGACTAGAGATAGAGTAAGACAAAGCCCACCTGCCTTAGAACTCCCCCAGTGTGCTTTAAATTGGCCCTCAAGCGCACTTCTCGGTCTGTTTTGGTAATGGGAGACCCCAGCTTACTGAACTGAATAAAACACTTTGTGTTTACATACTATTTGAGTCCAGTCTGTCATTCTTTGGCAAATCGTGGACCCTTACAATCACATTCTTAGCCTTTGAGTTTGGAAGCTAGGGTTCTGTTTGTATATTACAAATGGACTTATCTAATAGTCACAAGAATGTTAGGTCACATAGAGGTGAGCAGTAAATGGTTGTTTGGGGGCTAAGATAGATAATTTGGCTCAAAGACTGAAGCAGGAGGATGATAGGTTTGAAGCCTGACTGTATTCCCAGCGTTTGGGAGGCAGAGGCAGATGGAACTCTGTGAATTCAAGACCACCCTCATCTGGTTTACACTTTTAAGTTCCAGACCAGCCAGAGCTACATAGACTCCCATCTCCAAAACAATAATGAAACCCAAACAGCTCGATACACAGTTATCATTGCAGCAGCTGGTAGGTGGAGGTATGAAAAGAACTACTTCACAGCCAGCTTCAACTACATAGCAAGTTCCAAGTCCGCTTGGGCTACATGAGACCCTGCTTTAAAAACATACAAACAAACAAAAAATCCAACGCCAAAATCGGCCCAAGAATATTTAGCAATAAGAAGCAAGGAGCTTCCAGGTTTGTGTTTTTTCGCATGGAAAAGCAGAGCACTTGAGACTTGAAAGAAACAAAACTAGTCCTTACCAAGTAAGTGCCTTGTCTGGGGCATCGCCCCACTTCTGCACAGATACTAAGGCAGAGAGGGTGGAGCACACAAGATGTACCAAGAGTACACAGGCCTTTCTCTAAGTCTTACTGCTAGTTAGTCGCTCTGGCCTTAGAAAACTACTGCGAGTCCTTGCACTTTAAACTGGGACAAAAGAAAAATGAAAACTTGTCTAAGACCGTCAGGGAGTGGAGGGTTGGGGGTGAGGGCGCATGCCTTTAACACTAGTACCCTGGAGGCAGAGGCAGGCGGGTCTCTGGTCTACAGAGCAGGTTCCAAGGAGAGTTGGGGGTGAGGATACACACCTTTAACACCAGCACGCAGGAGGCAGAAGCAGGTGGGTCTCTGGTCTACAGAGCAGGTTCCAGGATACCCAGAACTACACGCAGAAACCCTATCTTGAAAGGAAAACAAACAAATAAAAAAAGCCCAAACCGACTCAGTTCTTAGATTATAGGTTATAGTTTGCTGACCACCTATGACCTAGAACACCTGGTGATAAATTCCAGTCCAAGCTACTGTCCCCCCTGCTAGGATACAGAGAACCAGTCATACTAGGAAGAGGTGGCAGGAATGTGAAACAGGCCATACTGAGCTAGGCATGGTGATCACGTCCATAATCCCAGTGCTAGGGTAGAGACAGCTTATATGTGAATCCTAAAGGCTACAAAATGGCCTTGTGGATAAATGTACTTAACTGTGCAGGCCTGACGACCTGAATTCATTCCCTGTGGAACACACAGTGGAAGGAGAAAATATTTTGAAGGTTACCCTCTGACTTCCACTTGAGCCCTGGCTGGCCTAGAACTTGCTATGTAGATTAGGCTGGCCTCTAGGTTACAGAGATCTGCCTAGCTCTGGCTCTGGACAGAGATTGCCTTTTTAAAAGAAAGTTCTTAAGGGCCAGTTAATGCTTCAGCAAGTTAAGCTACATACTGCCAAACCTGGAGACCTGAGATCAACCTCTGGAGCCCACATAGGAGAAATATACAATTAAGAAAAGCTTTAAGCTGGGTGTGGTGGTGCACGCCTTTAATCCCAGCACTTGGGAGGCAGAGGCAGGTGGATTTCTGAGTTCGAGGCCAGCCTGGTCTACAGAGTGAGTTC
>NC_034595.1:66248127-66281058 GCF_900095145.1 Mus pahari
AAAAAAAAAAAAAAAAAAGCTTTAAAGAATAGTTAAAATAGGAATTAAAAGATCATATCAAAGTAAATGTGCCTTATTTTCTTTTGTGCATACACAAAAGACAGCGATCACTATATCTCCTCTGGCCAATGGAGCTATAAGATCTTAAAGGTGTGAGGTCTGTGAGAAGAGTCTATGCTGTTGGCTTCCTTTAAGGAAGGCCTTGAGGCAAACACAAAAAGACACTCTTTGTTGCTTCCATAGCAGAGCACAAGAGCAAAGAATTCCACCCACGGGTCTAGGTATAAAACTTCTCTGAATACTTACATATGTCCGTGTACCCCTGGATAACTGACCACAGTAAATTGAGTGCTTGTTTTCCATCCTGCCCATCACCTGCCAAGGATGCTAAGCAACAAAGGGAAATAATAATTTTATGCTAAAAGATATAAAAAAGAGAAGCCCATATGCCTGTCTCTGACAAGGGTTTTACGAGGAGTCATTTTTAGGAAGGATCAGACTGTGCAAAGAAACACTTCCTTTCTAGTTGACTCTTTGAGCATGTTACTATCCATTGCTATTTAGCAAAAGTTAATTGGTTAAACTACAAGAAACTTAGGACATACAGTTTGGGTTATAGCTTATCTTTGTCCCGTATGGTATTAGCTAATTATTTCCAAAAAAGACTCATTCACATAACTGGTAATTTTATGTTGGCTTTTGGTCAGTTGCTCTGCTAGAACGGCGAGTTTCACTAAGAATTGCTTGGATTTCTTCCTAACTCCTGATGGCTTGTTCTGATAGTAAACATTCTAAGTGATGGAGAATGAAAACTACAAGTGTCTAAAACCTGGACTCAGAAACTATCACAGCGACACTTCCACCATACAGAACCTTCAAAGAGAGGACACACAGGTACTGCTTATTGAGAAAATATTATCAGGGAATCTTTTCTTTTTAAAGATTTATTTATTTATTAAATGTAAGTACACTGTAGCTGACTTCAGGCACTCCAGAAGAGGGCATCAGATCTTGTTACGGATGGTTGTGAGCCACCATATGGTTGCTGGGATTTGAACTCAGGATCTTTGGAAGAGCAGTCGGTGCTCTTACCCGCTGAGCCATCTCACCAGCCCCACTATCAGGGAATCTTAAGCTATGTTTTTTTCTTACTCTGTATCCATGAATGTGTGCATGTGTGTTGACCAGAGGTTAACATCAGGTGTGTGTGTGTGTGTGTGTGTGTGTGTGTGTGTGTGTGTGTGTGTCCATGTGTGCCACAGTTGACATCAGGGATCTTCTGCAATCAGTCTTATTTACATGTATATCTGTTTTTTGTTTTTTTTTTTTAGGTCCTGGTTATCTTGGAACTCTCTATATAGATCAGCCTGGCTTCAAACTCACAGAGATTTGCTTTCTTCTGCTGGGGTCAATGGTGTGTGCTACTGTACCTATCGTTACAGTCATTTTTCAGTAAAAGTCTCATCAAATCTTAAACTTGATTGTCTGGCCATTGAGCCCTGGAGACTCCCCCCAGTGCTGAGTTTACAGGTATCTGGGAAAATGGATGCTAGCAGCTGGACTCAGGACCTCATGCTTATGTAGCAAGCACTTTAGTGGTTGTCTCCCCAATCATGAGCCAAGTTTATTAAAGCTGCTGCAGTTCCAAAACTCTCGTGTGGTACCCTAGCTTTAGTAAAATGTGCTAGATTATGCAATGCTTAGAGAGATTACGTCCATGAAACAAGCCAAAGAGGCCAGGATTTATGAGATACCAGGATACAATGGTGCTTAACATTTCAGCCTGCTGCTGCACAAAAGGTCAACCTCAGCATCTTAATCTTAATTTGTCCCCAAGGAATCCATATTCTCTTAGTTACAGATTCATTTTGTCTCAGTATCTTGGAGGAAGCAATGAGTTTCACCTAAGTGCAAACAATTAGATGTGCAGTAACAGTACCTAAATGTTGGTGTCTCCCGCCCCCACTAACCACTCCCTTTCCACAGGAATACCAGAGTGCTACCCAGTTCCCTCGGACTGCCCACCATCACTCGGACCGCCGCGACAACTTCAAAGGACTCAGGGGCATGCTGGGAACCCTTCCTAACCCTTCCTTGTACTTAAGCAAGTCCGAACAATAAAAATTCGAGCCTTGATCAGAATTCTTGCCAAGGCCTCCATATTTCTTTTCGCAGCCCTTTTCCCTTTCAGGAGTTCCCGCTCTCCAGTTCAGATCCAGACCAGAGTGTTTCTGCAGGCAGAAATACTCACCTAAAAGATATAGACTAGGAGGATGTCACTTCCTAAGGGGCCATTCCCTATCTAAACTCAGAATATCCACAAGCTGACCTATGTACACCTCATTCTTTCATAGGTACATTCATTTTTTTGAATGCCCATTATGTGCCAGCTAATTTGCTTATGTTAGCTAATTTGGGCGACATTAAAACATAAAATACTAATTTGACTGGATTTTTCTCTACTAGATGTTCTTTTACTCCCGGGTTACAGGGAGGTCCAAGATGCACAGAGAGAGTGGTGTATTGGCAGTGTTCAGGGTGTTCTGGCCCACAGAGGCCTCTTGAGTTGGAACGAGAGGCGGTTGGATCAGCCCTGTGTAGGCCCTTTGGAATAGCAGGAAACACTCTAACAGCTGAGCCATCTCTCCGACCCATTTTGAGAGCACATACTCCATGCTGAGGCAATCTTCTCAGACTATGTCTATGTTACTAATGTACTCTTTCAGGGCTTAGAAATTGTAGCTTGTCACCATTTGTCCATCCTTCTTGTAAGAATTTATCCTTTAGAGGCAAATGGTTGTTCCCATTACTTTCCTTCCTCTTGACTGTCTGTGTTCTATTAATTTTTCATGATTCAGCTCGTTTGACCACCTTTAGGCAGCTTTCTCTGAGTCCCCCAGAGTAGATTAGCTGTGCCTTTTTTGTGTGCCCATCCCCCATCAAATCCCATGTTATTCCGTTGTTCTGTTCTGCACTGGGTATCTTCACTCTAGTCTTGAAAGCTGCTTGAGAGACTGTTGTCTAGACAGGACCGAAACCGCATGCTATTGGGACATGAGTCGTTCATTACGTGATTCTGAATGTAGGCTGCAAAATTTGTAAACAGGTTTTCATAACCATCTAGTACACCGAAGGCTATTTCCTGGAGGTGTTACTGGATGCATTTCTTTTGTAGGTATAACTGGTCTCTCGGGTTTCTTGCTTAGCACGTTCTGAAAGAAGAAACTGGGATACCAAAAATTAATAAAGGAAATCAGATCTGTTACAGCTGTGGGCAGAACTGGAGCTAGAAAAGCTGCTAATTTCTCTCCATCATTCCCAGGACAGCCTTGCAATTTATAGAAACCACTACACAAAAGCCAGGGAGTAGTCAGAGTTGGGTGTAACACAGTTTCATCTGTATTTTTCTGCGGAGGGCAACTCAGTGCTGATATCCCAGGCTGCCTCCATCCCCCTCAGAATGGAACATATGTTATATTGCAAAAGAGAGCTAATTAATCCTTTGCATAATCGTAAGAGAGAACTCAAAATTCAGGAGGTGGTGAAGAGCAAGGTCGAAGCCCTAGCAGACTTAGTGTCTGGTGAGGGTCTACAGTCTGTAACATAGCCCTTACTCTTTACACTTCTGGGCATCGCTGAAAGGTTTCTTTTATTTAAATTTAGACTTTAACATTTTTTAGAATTCCGTGTGACTGGAGAGATGGCTCGGGGTTAAAGACACTGGCTGCCATTGCAGAGGACCCAGGGTTAATTCCCAGTGCCCACACAATGGCTCACAACTGTCTGTAACTTCAATTCCAGCTCCTGCTCCTCCTGGCGGGCATACATTCGGTCTGCAGACAAAATACCCATACATATAAGGAAAACATACTTAAAAAAAAGAATTTCACACATGGTTACTACATTTACATAATTTTTATTCCTCCTGCACACTTCAGTTCCTCCCATGTCCTCCTCATTCTCAAAGGCATGCCCTTCTTATTGTTACACACACACACACACACACACACACACACACACGCACATATGTAGATGTGGCCTGCTAAGTTCACTTAGTATTGCTTGTATATGCATGTTTAGGGCTTACTCCTCAGGACAGGATAACCTATCAGGGGTCTTGTCCCTAGAGAAGACTGACGCACCCCCATCTCAGCGGCCATTAACTGCCTGTAGCTCTCTGTCTTAGTCTGTGTTCTGTTTCTGTGAAGAGACACCATGACCACAGCAACTCTAATAAAGGAAAGCATTTATAATGGGGTTGGCTTACAGTTTCAGAGATTTAATAGTTCATTATCAAATTAGTGGGAAACATAGGCAGAAATGGTTTTGGAGAAGTAGCTGAGAGTTCTACAACTAGATCCTTAGGCAAGAGGAGGAGACTGGGCCTCTAGGTCTGGCTTAGGCTTCCAAAACCTCAAAACCCACATCTAGTGACATACTTCCTTTAACAAGGCCTCATGTAATCCCCGATCCTTCCCATGTAGTGCTATTCCCTGATGACTAAGCATTCAAACATGAGTCTGTGGTGGCCATTTTCATTCAAACCACTGCGCTCTTCCTCTAGGGATGAGGCCCTGTGAGATTTTTTTATGTCACATATCGATGGGTGTCATCACTGCGCAGCTCCTGCGTAGGTGACCTTGTTTCTGAGATTGCATTGGTGCCTCTTCCCTTTCATGTACAGGACATTGTCTCATAGCAGACACCCTTGTCTTCTGGCTTTTACAATCTGTCCCCGAGCCCCTGCTTCTGTGATGTGCTGAGCCTTGTGTAGGGTTGTGATGTTGGGTGCATCAGTGTTGGGCACCCCACAGTTGGTTTTCTCTGTATGTTGACAAGTTAACGATTCCTGGAAAGGTCTCCGCAGAGAGAACCTTCTTGATGAGGAATACACTTACATGTGGATATAAGAAAAAGTATTTAGAATGTAGTTATAAAATATATTGGTTCAGGAAGGGAGAATTTCCTGTTCCTGGGAAGTTTTATCAGAGATTCTGAGTCAACAGCACTTGAGAGATGGAGGCAGGAGGATGAAGAAATCAGGCCAAGCCAGAAAGACTGTCTGTAAAATATTTTAAAAGAGCAACATAGAAGTTGCTTTTTTATTACAGTGTGTGTGTGTGTATGTGTGTGTGTGTGTGTGTGTGTGTGTGTGTGTGTGGGAGAGAGAGAGAGAGAGAGAGAGAGAGAGAGAGAGCTCATGCCACAGGTACATTCACAGGACATCTTGCAGGAGTCATTTCTCTCATCCCAACATCTGGGTTCTAGGGATCAAACTCATGTTACAGATGTTACAGATATATACGCTTAAGGCTGACCACTTGGAATGGATACCTGTCCTTGTTTGCGTCTCTATTGCTGTGATAAACACCAGAACCAAAAGCAACTTGGGGAGGAAAGGATCAAATGTGGTGGCACAAGCCTTCCATCCAAGAAAGCAGAGGCAAGTGTATATGTATAAGTTCCATGCTAGCCAGGGACACATAGTAAGACCCTGCTTTTTAGATATAGATAGATAGATAGATAGATAGATAGATAGATAGATAGATAGATAGATAGATAGATGATATAGATGGATAGATTCAGGGCTTACAGGATACATCCCATGATCAAGTGAAGCCAGAGGAACTAAACAGGAACTAAAGCAGCATCTATGGAGGAATGCTTCTTATGGAACACTGCTTATTGACTTGCTCAGCTACCTTCCAGCCCAGGCCAACCTGCCTAGCGATGGGACTACTCACAGTGGGCTGGGCCCTCCTATATCAATAAGAATTAATGAAATCCCTCACAGGCATGGCCTCTGGCCAAACTGATCTGGACAGTTACGAGTTTCCCTCATTCCAGGTGACTAGTTTTATGTTAACAGCTGAAGCTAACTATGACAGAATGGAAAAAGAGTAAGGAGAAAAATAAATCCAACCAGGCATGGTGGCACATGCTTTTAATTCCAGCCCTGAGAAGGATCTCTGAGACTTTGTGGTTAGCCTGATCTACATAGTTTTTCACAACACCTAGGGCTACATATACCCTGTCTCAAAAAAGAAGAAGAGAAAGAAAGAAAGAAAGAAAGAAAGAAAGAAAGAAAGAAAGAAAGAGAAAGAGGGAGAAAGAAAAGGGAGAAAGAAAAGAAGAGGAAGAGGAAGAAGAAGAGGAGGGGGAGAAGGAGGGAGAAGAGGAGAAAGAAGAGGAGGAGGAGGAGGAAAAATAAGAAAGAAAACTCCATTTTCCAAAACTAATTGATGTTAGTGTCTTTTTCCACTTGGGCCAGTATAACAGAATACCACAGATTGGTTAGTCTTTAAATAACAAAGTTTCTCATAGTTATGGAAGTGATGAAACCTAATATAAAGGCACTGGTCCACTCAGTATCAGGTGAGGGCCTGCTTCCATGTTCATATGACGTTGAGGGTAGAAAGGAAAAAGAAAGCGCCCTGGGGATCTTGTATATGAGCAGGACTCCTACTCATAAGTACTGTTGTTCATGAGCTACTCATCCAATCAGCCACTTTCTACCATCCCATTGGAAGTTAAGATTTTCACAGCCTTCATGTCAGCACTTAGGATGAAGAGGCAGGCAGATATCTGTGAATTTCAGATCAGCAGGGCTACATAGTGAGATCATGCTCAAAAACTTTTTTCCAACATGTGAACTTGAACACACAGTTACTGGGACATGGTTACTCTACAGCAGTTAGGATATAGCATTGTGGATGAATTTTTCCCATTATAACTAGCATTATTTATATTATATATTTATATAACATATATCCCTAATATACAATAAATATATATAATATAATTATAGTTAGTATAATTGTACATTGTATAATTATAACACTTATATATTGTACCACTAAACTATACATACAGCCCCAAATAATACTTTTTTTAAAAAGTATGATACAGGTGAAATGGTTCTCTGTGAAACAAATAAGAGCAAGACAGCAGTCTTTCTCTGTAAAGGTCAGTAGCCACAGAAACTCCAGTGTCTTGATGTACAATATATATTTAAATAAGGATCAAAGACTCACACAGTATGAAGTCAGTCTATTTAACCTGGCAGGCAATCCTGGTTAAATTCATACTGGGTTTGGATAATTACCTCTTATTACCTAGCCTGTAAAACAGTACTTTCCTTGTTTTATGCTTGCCACATCATTTAAACTTATGATCATTTAACACAAAGTTCAGTGTGTAACAGGTCCTTGGTAGCATTTGTAGCTCTTATTTCATTATATGTTAGCCTTTTGTGACTTAACAAATCACTTCCCTTAATCTCTTCAAATATGGGATCATGGTGTTCCTTTATCAGAAATGTTAACTCTAGAATACCTAGCATAGCAATATTTGACAGCCTTTTAATACACTGACACACACTCATTCATGATAGTGTACGATATGTAGATAAGGAAAGTGAATTTCAGGAGACTAAATGGTACCACTGGGCTGGTTGCATTTAACATTACTCATAGAAAATATTTAAAGATACCCAGAAATACAAGCTTTCTTAAAAATAAGCGGTCTTTCCAATTTTAAAATAAAGCCATTAAAATTTTCATTTTTCAGAAGCCTTTTATTGGGTCTCATGTTGCAACACTAGGGGGCAGCATAGAAGAGTACTTCCTGCCGGCTTAAAAAAGTGAGGTTAAAGCCTGGTTTTATAGCAAGGAGGACTATGTGAATGTGGCATGCAAATGAAGAATTGTATTTGCACCAGTCACAGCAGTATTTCTAGTTCCACCAATCACAGGCCTTGTTTATGCTTTCTGCTGAGCCATAGGGGAAATGCCTATCCATATGACCTAGGTGAGCCAGGTCCTCTGGTATTCTCTGAGGTTCATCTTAAATGGTATCTCCCAGAAATAGTGCAGGTTCTCAGGTGCAGTCGTGCTGGAGAAAAGCTGTGAAGTGTTATGCAGTGGCAGTAAAGAATCTTCAGGTGGGCCATTTGGGCATGATGGAATATACCTGTAACCCACTCTACTCAGGAGCCTGGGAGCCTCTCTACTCAGGACACTGCAAGTTCCTGGCCAACAACCTAAGGACTTTACCAAGACCTTGACTTTGAAGAAAAAAAAAGGGGGAGGGTTGGGGACTGGAGAGATGGCTCAGCAGTTGAGTGTTCTTGCAGAGGTCTTGAATTCAATTACCAGCAACTACATGGTGGCTCACAACCATCTGCAATGGGACCCTATGCCCTCTTCTGGTGTGTCTGAAGACAGCTACAGTGTACATATATACATAAAATAAATACTTTTTTTAAAAAAGGAGGTGTTTGGGGGGTGAGGATGTAGCTCAGTAGCAGAGCACTTACTTGCTTAACATGCCAATCACAATATTGCAAAGAAAACTGACTAAAAATGTACACCCAGGTTGTCTTCAGGGCAGTCGTCTTGTTTGCCAAGGACAATCATTTTCCATTTTGATATAAAGTAATTATGCACCAGAGCAGGGGATGTAGCTTAGCTGGCAGGATTCTTTTTCTTTTTTGTTTTTGTTTTGTTTTGTTTTGTTTTTTTCAAGACAGAGTTTCTCTGTATAGCCCTGGATGTCCTGGAACTCACTCTGTAGACCAGGCTGGTCTCAAACTCAGAAATCTGCCTGCCTCTGCTTTCCAAGAGCTGATAGTCATGCGTTCAAGCCCCAGAATGGCATAAACCAGGTGTGGGAGCCCATGCCTACAATCCCAACACTTGAAGGGCATAGGTAGGGAGATCTGGGTCATCTTTACCTACATAGTTCAAGATCAACATAGACTGTATGAGACCCTGTCTCAAAACAAACAAGTATTTATGCATAACATTACATATACATTCTGCTTAGAAGACAGTGTCAATAAAATGTTTAATTCAGTTTGCTGACACTTGAGTTCTCATGATGTTTTAGTTGTTCAAAAGGTAATGTATGCTTCAGCTTGTCCTTTGTTTCCTCTTGTTTTTCCTGATTTTTTTTTTTAAGACAGGGATCTCCAAGAGAGCCTTGGCTGTCCTGGAACTAGCTCTGTAGACCAGGCTGTCCTCGAACTCACAGTGGTGGGATTAACGGTGTGCACTACCACTGGGTTTTGTAACCTTTTAAGATTTATTTATGGATTATGCATGTGTGGCAGCCAGGGGTGGGTGTGCCCAAGGTGGCCAGAAGACAACTGTGATCTATTTAACCGGGATGCCGGCAACCTAGATGATCTGCAAGATCAGCAAGTGCTCTTAACCACTGAGCTATCTCGACAGGCCCAGAAGTATTTACTTATTGTGTGGTGCTAGTCACTCAACCCAGGACCCTGCACATGCACATGGAGTCCTACACTACTATTTAGCTGCATACTAGTCTCCCAGAACAGGCTCAGATATACAGAAAAAAAAAATGAAGCACACCTCCCATGCACTTTCCCTTATTTTTTAAACATCTTATATAAGTATGTACATTTGTTTCTATTAACCCAATATTGATACATTATTACTAAAGTCTTTTATGTATTTAGATTTTTACTTGCCTTTTAAAAAATACACCAAGTTTAATGTAACATGAACTAATCCTAAGAACACGTTTGCTACCTTCCCCTAACACTGTAGATGTGCTTCCTTTTTAATTTTTAAGTCTTTTTTTTTAAATTACAAGGAATGCCCGATCATCTCAAAGATCTCCAACATAGACCTCTGGCTGCACGCGCACAAAAATCACACACCATAACTGTCCCCAATATTAGCACTGGAAATAAGTATAAATAACCACCAGTGTTTTCTGTTCAACGAGAATAATTGATCATGCTTAAGAAACTTAAAGCAAATTTAATCTCCTCTATCTCTGACCATCCAAAGGCTTGAAAACTGTTTCCCCCGAGACAGGGTCTCCTGTAGACCAAGTTGGTTTTTGATTTGCTTCGTAGTTTAGAAGACCTAGAACTATCACTCTGCCTCCACCCACCTCTTCAAAGCTGGGACTAAGGCGGCGCACCACACTAGTCTCAAGACTAGACTCTAGTCTTTTTGAGACAGGGTCTCTAAATAATTCCAGCTTGTCTCCAACTCATGGCGAGCCTCCTGTCTCAGCACCTGCTTCGGAAGAGCGCAGGAATTACAGGGGAGAACCAAGCTCGGGTGAGTGGATCCCAGCAGTCAGACCGCAATCTGTGCGAGAAGCACTTCCAGCGAATCAGCCCGGAAGGTTTTTTTTTTTTTTTTTTACTGCGCATGCGTTTGGCCAATGCCAGCCAAACCGGAACTTAACCGTTGACCAAATGAAGGTTTAAATCCTCGGAGTAGTGACACGGAGCTGCGGTGGCGCCCTCCGCTCTCTAAAGAACCTTGGGATAGGGCGAGCGCTAATCCCAGGCTGGGCTCCGATTGGTCGTCACAGCAGTCTGCGGCTGAGACGTTGCGTGACGCTCGTGCTACCGCCCCTGCAGCAGGACTGGCCGGGCTTCTGGCCAATCAGCAGGCGCGGCGCGCCCTTTGGTTTCCTCCAGCGGGCGCTTGCCGCCTCGGTTCCCGCGACCCCAACGTCCTAGAGGCGGGGCCGCAGTCATCTGAGAAGCTACCTGGATCCTGCCTCTGCGTGCCTAACAAACGGGCCCAACAACCAAACCCTAGCTTGGCGGCGGCCGTGACAACAGCGACGGTGGATCTTCGAGCTTCGGATTCCCCGAGACGCCCTCCGGGCCCGGGAAGCCCGGTGAGTAACAAGCGGCCTGTAAGGTCGGAGTAAGCGCGGTGGGACCGATGACCACAGGGCCGCCAGGGGAGAAAGAAGGCGGACCTCACTGCTAAAAAATGGGAAAGACGTTTACATTGTGACGTGCCTCAGATTGACTTCACTGTAGAAATTTCTTGGAGACTGAAACCCTGATCCTCGCTTTTGCATTCTTTCTATCTGACCCAGACTGTGTAATGAATCTATTACGTGTTTATACACGGTGGTCTACAGGAAGTAGACCTATGTCAAAAGTGAGGCGTGGACGTATTGTGTCTGAACACAGACAGTAATGTCACCGTGAGAGATTGCACGTTCGTGTTGGGGGTTGGATGATAGGATTTAGTATGAAATTCCAAAGGAAGGGGAGGACAGCCTGTGTAGTCCTATCGACTGCAGATAGTCGAGTTAGGACTGGAGGATGAGTGACCAGGGGTTATGGTTGCAGTAATTGGGTAGGACCTTAATATGAAGGGTTTTTATTTTATATATGAAGAAAAGCCATTGACTTTCTAAGCAGGGGAAAGCACTGGAGGGACTTGTCAGTAAATCTGGAAGGGCTGAGGAGATCAGCTAAGGTGGAAGGACAGAAAGAACTTTCCATGGGTAAGAGGGAGAAGAGGGGAGGGTGACTTGATGGTCCTCATTTGCTGCACAGTGAAGACATTTCCTGAGCAGAATATTTTTATTAGGTATACGTTTGTACAGCTTTGACTCTATTAGCCTTATGTAATACTGTCAAGATGAACTAGTTATCAAATCTCATTTGGTGGTTTTCAGATGAGAAAGACCTAATTCGTGAAAGGAGAGACAGGCACTTAAACACTCCGGTTGGTGAGGAAAACTCATACTTTGTGGAGGTAGAGTTAGCAGTGTAATTATTGATACCATGACAGTCAACTGCTAAAGAAAGGCTTCTTAAAAAAACAAAAAACAAAAGCAAACAAAAAACAAGCCTGTATTTCAAGAAGTCCCATATCTCTGGGATAAGTTTTAGTTGATCCTTAAAGGTTATATCCAGTAGAACTTTGTTCTCCCAATATTTTTAACCTTAGACTATATACAAAAGATCTCTTCTAAATGACTTACATCTTTGTTAGTAATCCTCTCTCTTTGAGTCAGATGATTCATTGTTAAAAATTTCATTGGAGTTTAAAATGTATTTATTGTGTGTTTGTGTGTGCGCATGTGCACATGTATGCTACAGTGCACGTGTGGAGATATGAGGATGACTTTCAGGAGTTGCTTCTCCTTCTGCCAGTAGGTCCTAGGAATCAAACTCAGGTTGTTAGTTTTGATAGCAAGCACTTTTAATCCTCTGAGCCATCTTAAGTAAGGCCCTAGATTGTTATCTATTGTTTTAGCATTGCTGTTGTGCTATATATGTGATATGTGTATGTGAGAGCAGAAGTCTGTCCCACTGCGTGCATGTGGAGGTCAAAGGACAACTTTCCAGATTCTGTTCTTTGTTTCTACCTCGAATGCTGAGAACTGAATCACTAGCCTTGTAACAGCAGTATTAACCTCCTTGTCTACCTGAGACGATATTTTTTTTTTCTGAAATCGAAACAATGCGCAGAAGGTAAAACATTAAGACTTGAAAATTACATATGTGTTGGCTGGGCTTGGTAGTGTGTGCCTGTATCCCAGTACTTGGGTGGGTGGGGGTGGGACACAAGCCTCAATGTCCCCAGAAAGCCCAAACAGAAAACTTTATGATACATTTTTATAAACAACTAAAATGAACATATGCATCAACAAACTCACTCTTTTTTTTTTTTTTTTTTGGTTTTTTGAGACAGGGTTTCTCTGTGTAGCCCTGGCTGTCCTGGAACTCACTTTGTAGACCAGGCTGGTCTCAAACTCAGAAATCCGCCTGCCTCTGCCTCCCAAGTGCTGGGATTAAAGGCGTGCGTCACCATGCCCTGCTAACAAACTCACTCGTGTGACAATGAACGGGAAGATCTCTGTCCCCACAAACTGACTTGTGGAATAATCTGTGTTTTTGGTTTGTATATAGTCATACTTAACTGGTTATTCTCACTACTGTTTTGTACACCTTTAGTTTCTACCTCTTTTTAGTTTCAAGTCCGTATGTCTAATTTCCAACTGGATAGGTTCGTTCAGTACTAAAGAACAAAATACATAACCCTGGCAGAAATCACTATGTAGACCAGGCTGGCCTCAAACCTAGAGGTCCATCTACCTGCCTCTACCTGCCTGCCTTTCAAGTGCTGGGATTAAAGTTCTGTGCCACAAAACCTTGTATTTAAAAAAATAAAAAAAAAAAAAGAAAGGAAAAAAGAGATTTAGGGGAAACATGTGCTTCCTTTAATGAGTAGGTATATTTGTTGCTAAATTAACTATTGAGGTTACTTTATAGGCTGAATGACTCTGGAGTATAAAAGCAATCAAAATCTGCTAACATCTAATCTTTTATTTTTTTCTGTATTGTACATTGAATATAGGGCCTTACACAAAGTAGGCAAGAAAGCTACATCCTGTGATTTACATGCATTTAATCTTATTAGTCTGTTACTTTTCATATAAGCAACTTAATTTTGCCAATTATTTTGCTACTATATGGTTAAGAATGGTCCTCATTTGCTATACATCCTTCTTCTATGTTTAACAATACTTCTTTATTTCTGTAAGGTACTGAGGATTACAAATTGAATAAATCACTCACCAAATACAGAGCCTGTAGTTCCTTCAGCCTGTAATTCCAGATGAATACCAGGTACAGACATTTTATTTTATTGAGTATATATTTAGATATTTTGTTATTTATGTGTATAAGTGTTTTGCCTATATGTATATATTGGCAACATATACATTTCTGCTGCCCAAGAAGGCCAGAGGTATCTGATCCCTCGGAATTGGAGCTATAGTTGGTTGTGAGGCTGATCTTAAAACAACAGACTCATTTAAATACTTCCTCCGCCTCTCAAGCTTTGGGACTCGGGTATATGCTTCCATGCCTACCTTCAAAATATTTTCACGCAGTGATTTTTTTATAGCTATCCACATTAGCTTGCGAAGGAATGCTGGAGAGAAGAAAGAACACAGTCTTCAGAACCAGGGATATCTGGCTCCACAGTTAAAATGGTGGCTCCCTGGTCTAGTTCATTCACTGTGCCCCTCACGATAATGAGGATGGTGATCACTTTCTAATTGATTACCAGGAAGTATTAAGAAGGCATATTAAATGGAAGGCATGGGCATATGTAGGGATTTAGTACATTCTAGCTCCCTTTCCTCTTACACTTAATGACTTTTTTTTTTTTTTTTTTTTTTTAGAAATTACCTAGACTGAGGCTATAAATTAGAAGATTGCCCATTTCCACCCTAGAGGAATGGAAAGTTTTTGGGTTCCTTCTTTCTAAGCACTGAGTCCTTGGTGGTAATCATCTCACATTGGCCATCCCAAGATTCTCCATGTTTGCTGAAGTGATTCTTTTTCTGTATAGTAGGGAGGAGGAGCTGGCCACCTGTCCCTGCTTTTCTTAGTCTGTTATTCCATGGAGGACCTGGCAGCCTGGCTTAGGTGGTTTAGTTCTTTGGACCATTATTTCCCCCTAGAGAAGAGCAATTAATGCTGCCATATGGATTTTTTTCTTCTTCTAAACTACAGTTATGCCGATGGGGAGCTCTTATATTCTCTGTTGCTTCCTTTGTGCCAGATGTTTTGGATGTAGACAATAGGAAACATGGCCCAGGGAGGCTCTCATATTTCTTTTACTTTAATCCTGACCCTTCTGTTGGGTCATACTGCTGTAGTTTTTTTCTTTTTTAAATTTGTTTGTTTTGAGACGGGGTCTCTCTACATAGCCCTGGCTGTCCTGAAACTCACTATGTAGACAAGATTGGCTTCAAACTCAGAGATCTGCTTCCCTCTGCCTCCCAAGTGCTGGGATTAAAGGTGTGTGCCACCATGCCTGGCCCCATATAGTATTTTTTTAATGATCATAAAATACAGCATAGAAATATTCAATTTGTTGTCATATAGTTTATAAGTAGTATTGTTAGGATTTTAGCTGGCATGACTCTTTATTATACTAAGGAAATAAACCCAAAGTAATTATTATTGATTGATTTTTAAAGGTACTATGAACTGTGGAAAATGAGGGGAAAAAAGACAGCATTGAACATTTAACAATGAAATAGAGATAATTTTAAGGCATTTTATATATGTGTTCAATATTCAGCATAACTCTTCAGGAAAGCATTGGTGGTCTTTTTTGTCATAATCAAGTCCTTAACATGGCTACCCTTAACTTTTTTTGTTTGTTTGTTTTGGCTGGCCTGGTATTTCTAGTCTTGGCCTGGTAAGGACTTGGAACGCCAGAGAATTAACTTTCTTATAAAATATATTCCTTTTTGCTTTTCTTTGTACTTTAATTGTTGGTTTTTTTAAAGGTTTCCTTCAAGCAAAATGGTACCTTTCCATTTTCCCCCATCAAAATTGGCACTTTGGAACCCAATGCCAATTGGAGAGTGCATCTACTTACATCTCAGTTACTACAGGTATGTTTCTCTTTTCAAGTCAAGTGTAAGCTGAATCAGAATATGTAAGACAGACCTGATTGACGTTATTACTAATTACGAGTTGGGCTACCTAAACCCCAAAGTCCAATTTTTTCCTTTTATGTGTGTGTGTGTGCGGCGCGTGTGTGTCCCCACTGGTGGAAACCAAAGGCTGGTGTCCAGTGTCTTCTATTGCTTTCACCTTCTCTTTCGAATCGCGATCTCACTAGCTCTGGAACTTGGCTCTCAGTGAGCCGGCTGGCCAGCTCATCTTCCTCCCCTCCCCCAAGCATGAGGGGAGACCAATGGTGCCACTGCACCCATCTTTTATGTGGATGTTGAAGATCCACACTCAGGTCCTTCTGCTTGTGTAGTAGGAACCATTTCCCCAGATTGTAAAATCTGAAGCTTGAACTGGCAAGATGGCTCAGTGGGTAAAGACACTTGCCCTCAAAATCTGAAACTTATTGAGCATTCACAAGATACTATAAAGTGGTCCATTCTACGTTTTTATCTAAATAGACTAGAGTTATATAAAAATTACCTTCAGACTCTTAAGATAATTGTAAGCATCAGTGAACTTAAATGTTTAGATTTGAGTTCCATCTCCAAGATTTTGCATATGCATATATTCCCAAACCTGAAGTACTTGTGGTCCCAAGTATTTCAGGAAAATGAAGCTCAACCTGTTCTTTTTTTTAAAACTTTCTCACTTAAAGTTTTTATCAGATAAAAATTCCATCTGCTTATTAACTTTTCCTTATGCTTTGAGAAATAATCTCTCTCTTTTTAAAAAAAATATTTATTTTATGTTTATAAGTACACTGTGGCTGTCTTTAGACACACAGCAGAAAAGTCCATCAGATCCCATTACAGATGGTTGTTAGCCACCATGTGGTTGCTGGGAATTGAACTCAGGACCTCTGGAAGAGCAGTCAGTGCTCTTATCTGAGCCATCTCTCTAGCCTGATTCATTTTATTTTTAATAATGTTAGCGCAGATGCCAGAAGAGGCCAGATCCCCTTTAACTAGAATTACAGGGTATAGGGCGTCTGATGGTGCTGGGATTGAACTCAGGTCCCCTGGAAGGGCAGTATGAGCTCTTATCTACTAAGCCATCTCCTCAGCTTCCACCCCTTACCCATCCCCCCCTTTTAAAGACAGGATCTTGTCTTGCCACATAGCTCTAGCTGGCTTGAATCTGATCACTATGTAGATCAGATTGGCCTCAAACTCTGAGATGCCTGCACCTCCTGAGTTCTGAGATTAAGGGTTTATGCCACCGTGACTAGCTGTTTTGTTTTAAATATGTTATGTATTCAAGAATGCTGAGATCAGACATAAATGATATATAAAGAAATGAATGTGACCATTTTTGTCAATCTTTATTTATAGAAACATATCAGCTTCCTAGTTTGTCAGTTTGTATTCTGGCCCAGGTTAGGCAGAACTTGGGGGTGGGGGTGGGGGTGGGGCAATTTATACCTTTTTTGTCAGCTTATGGCCAGTCTGGTTTCCAGGTGTCCTTGTCTTCCTCTAGCCTTTTACAGGGTTTCTTGACTAGGGATCTCTAGATGATTGTCTTTGTGTACATTCTTAAAATTCTTTGCTACATTTTAATCAGTACTTTTATAGAAGGTTTTTATTTAATGTGGATATTTCCTAAGGTGGACATTAGGCATATCACATTCAGAAAAAACCTTTCTTATTTTTCAGAAAGCCAAAGCTTATGGTAACTGAAAAGGCCATCCGACTTGCTTATCGTCATGCTAAGCAGAATAAAAAAAATGTGCCATGCTTCTTACTTGGTTCTCTCACAGTGGATGAAGGTAATATGTTGTTAAAAAAAAAACAAAAATACACATACAGGCTGTTGTAGAATATGCATTGGTTTCAGCTGGCTATTGCATGTGCTTTTGCTAATTTCTTTGCTGTACATCATGGATATGAATATGAGTAAAACTACAGAATCATGATGTAGTCACCTGGTAGACTACATAAGCTATCATTTTTTAGGTAAGATTTTAGTATGATAAAAATATTTTGCTGAAATGTAGTTCTGCTTGGTGGTTTTATGTGTGTGTGTGTGTGTGTGTGTGTGTGTGGTTTTTCGAGACTGGGTTTCTCTGTATAGCCCTGGCCATCCTGGAACTCACTTTGTAGACCAGGCTGACCTCGAACTCAGAGATCCGCCTGCCTCTGCCTCCCGAGTGCTGGGATTAAAGGTGTGCGCTACCACGCCCAGCTGGTTTTATGTTTTTAATTAGCATGCTATATAATAGAAATATTTCTGTTCTGCAGATGAAGAAGGTGTGACATTAACCATAGATCGCTTTGATCCTGGTCGAGAAATATCTGAATGCTTAGAAAGAACCCCTACTGCTTCTCTTCCTGGAGATTTTCTGATTCCCTGCAGAGTTCATACTCAAGGACTTGGTTCAAGAGATGTGATAGTTCATAATGCAGATGACTTCAGTTCAGCTTTAAAGGTGAAATTTATTGATAACATTCTTTTTTATAGTAGTTTTTAGTTTTTAAAATTATGACATAATTGCACCATCTGCCCCTGTTCTCCCTCCAACCCCTCTCATGTGCATCCGCACTCTCAAATTTCTGGCCTTTCAAAAAGTTATTGTTAGGGACACACACACACACACACACACACACACACACACACACACACACAATTTCACCCTTCTCTATATAATGTTACCTCAGCACTGACTGCTTCATATTGGATAACCAATTAGTGTGCAGTTCCCTAGGGAAGACTGTCTCCTACTCTCAACCTTTCCCAGTTGCCCATACCTCTTCGTCTAAGGTTGAGATCTCATAAGATTTCTCCCTGCCATGTTAGCATGCCTATGAGTGTTGTCACCATTTGGGACTTATTTAGGCAGCCATGTTGACAAGACTTCATTAATGTAGCCTATCTGACATTTCTAGTAGAAATAATCTCACATGAAATGTCCTGTTCTCTGGCCCTTAACAATTTTTCTGTCCTCTTCAGCAGTGATTCCTGAGCCTTAGGTGCAGGAGTTATGTTATAGGTGTTCTATTTAGGACTTAATCTCTGCATTTTGATCAGTTGTGGTTTTCTGTAATGGTCTCCTGTTACAAAGAGAAGTTTTTTTGAGGTGTAAGGGTTACATGTACCTGTGTATAGAGGATAAATATTTAGAATGTACTTAGTTTAGGATTTATGCAGTTGAAGGATTTCCAAAATCCATGACGTTTCCAGCCCTGGGTGGTTGGCTAGGTTTCTAGCTCTGGCATGACTTCCCTCTTGAGTGAGCCTGAAGTCAAATTAGAAAGCTGTTAGTTACCACCAAGGTGTATGTACTGCTATCGCTCCCTTAGGGTTATTGTGCCATGCTGGTCCTTGTGCTTGCCTTCCTTGGAAGTTTGCATGGCACCTTGTGGTGCTGTGGAAACTAGTCCTCAGGTAGGATGCTTTGGGTCAGATCCAACTCAGGTCCTCTGAATCCTGTATCTGAAGTGTAGATGGCATTATTTTTAATTATATATGAGAATGATAGTGTGTGTAGCTTATAGTATTTTGATAAGTCATACAGATTTGAGAATTATTTGTAATGTGTGATTGAATCATTATGGATTTAAAAATCAAAGGTAATGTGGTTTCTTGAGGCTAGAGATGGCTAGTATTCCAGATGAGGAAGCAGTGGGACCGAGACAGGAAAGAAGGTTCAGGAAGTGCCCAGGGTTGCTAATGGTATGTAGACTTTTGCTAAGGGCAATTAGACTGGAGTATTCATTTAAACTATAGAGAGCTGCCCGTTTCCGGGCCTTCCTACTTGTGTGGTCTTTGTGACTTCCACCATGGGACAGAAGGTACAGCAGGTGATGGTACAGCCCATCAACCTTATCTTCAGATACTTGCAGAATAGATCTCGAATCCAGGTGTGGCTGTATGAGCAAGTGAATATGCGGATAGAGGGTTGTGTTATTGGCTTTGATGAGTACATGTACCTCGTATTAGATGATGCAGAAAAGATTCATTCTAAAACAAAGTCAAGAAAACAACTGGGTTGGATCATGCTAAAAGGAGATAATATTACTCTGCTCCAAAGTGTTTCCAACTAGCAGTGAATGGTGAAGCCTGGGGGAAGTCGAGAAGGCACTTGAGTGTGTTTAAAGATGTCTGCTGCAAGCTACATTTACTCAACTTGTTTTACTTGCACATTATCATTAGGTAACAATAAATGCTGTGAGAAGTTTTTGTTAAAATTAAAAAAAATTATAGAGAGCTTTATTGGATGAAGACATTTCTTTGTATATAGAGTTATTAGAGATTTCTGAAAAAGAAACAATCTGTCAGATCTGATCAGGCAGGCTCACTGAAGTCAGAGAGAATGATGATTGACTACGTTAGGTGGTGTGTGTGTGTGTGTGTGTATGCAAACATACATGCAGTGGCAGCTGTAAGAATAAAAAGGGCACAGTAGATATGGCTAAGTATGGAAGAAGAGGTACCCCGATTTGAATAATGAGGAAGGAACCAAAAAGGAGTGCGTGACTGAGATTCCCTAAGGCCGAATCTTAATTGTGTTCTATACCCCACCACTCCACTGTAGTAAAACTTATTAGGGGTGATAATTGCCCAACATGAATTTAAAGAGCTGCTAGGAAATCCAAGTTAGAAACTTATGATGGAGCTGAGTACTTGCTTTGATTAAATTATTCACATAATCTTTGATCATATGAAAAAAATAAGAAGTGAAATGTGAATTAGAATTAATTTAATTTTGTTAATGTAAGATATCATAGAGGTATATGTAGCATTGTTAAATGAACTTTAAAGATATGGATGCATTTCAAGGTTTTAAAATAATTATATAATATTGATTCCTCAGGCTTTACAATACCATGTGTGTAGCAAAGATTTCTTGGACTGTGGAAAGCTGCTTTGCTTACGAGCCCAAATCACCCCCAGGGAGAGTTTGGATGGTGTGGATTTTAACTTGCAATGGACAGCAGTAACTCTAGCAAATTCTTTCAAGTGTGTACCTGTGAAGCCTATCCCCATTATTCCTACAGCACTTGCAAGAAACTTAAGTAGTAATCTGAATATTTCTCAAGTTCAGGGAACCTATAAACATGGGTAAGTAAAAGATCCATTAGTCTAAGCTTATAAGTATTGATTGAATTAATGTATTTTTCAATAACACTAATTCCTGTAATCAGTTTACATGTCAGAGATCCATCTCCTGTTAGGGAAAGTGGGTTTTGTGTTTAGTTCTTATGCTCCTTGGCAGTAGTTAGAAGAGTGTCATGTATAGAGGATTAGTTATCCCTCCCTCAATGCAGTTCCTTACACTGAAAAGTCACATTTGTCCTATCAAGTTGCCTGGATACTTGCATTCATTTTTTTCAGTAGCATAGTTGGTTCTCAAATTGTCCTCTTTAGTGTTAACACTATTTAAAGTAATATGTAAGTAAAGTTGAATAAAATATTTTAAGTATGTAATCCTAAATGATTATTTTAATAGGTCAAAACATTTCGCATATTTTCTTTGTGGCTTCTTTTTCATCCACTACCAAAAATAGAGTTTTGTTTAAATAGAACCGAGTTTCAAGACTCAGTTTGCTTTTGAGGGTTGAAAGCACACACTTGAAATTATTCTTACTTAAGTTTCTTCTGTTTAGATATATTACTATGGATGAAACACGCAAATTGTTACTTTTGCTGGAATCAGATCCCAAGGTTTATTCTCTACCATTAGTGGGAATGTGAGTATTATTCTACTTAAGAAAACCTCTCAGCTTAGTGTGTATCCAGGTAATCGGGGAAACCGTTGGCTTTTATGTTTGGTTGGGTTTTCTTTGTTCCTCTTGTTAGTTTGTTTGGTTTGGTTTTTGGGTTTTGTGTGTGTGTGTGTGTGTGTGTGTGTGTGTGTGTGTGTGTTTATTAATCAGCTAAATAATATTTCTGAATCCTAGTTGAAGTTGAAGGTCTCCAGGCTTCTCATTAAATTTGTCTTTATAGAGAATCCAGGGCTCAACATAATAGAATTTAAAATCTGTTGAAAGCAGTCGTATAGAAAGTCCCTTTAGTGTTAATGGTTTTTTCTTTACAGTTAGTGTGTTAATGACATTGAGAAAGATGATTCAGAAACTCATTTATTCAGTGTCTAATAGGTATTTTTGTGTGCATAGCATGTTTGGTTCTGTGTTAGGGCTTAAAATCCCTTCTCAAAGAATTTAAACTCAAACTCAGGTGACATTCACAGAGCGAGAGCGAGAGAGAGCACGAAAAAGAAAAGATATTTGCAAATGCAAAAAAGTAGTCAATAATTAGTATATGATTTGCCTGTGAAATGAAATAAACATAGTGCTTGTGGCTGGGCAGCGATGGCATGCACCTTTAATCTTTTCACTTTTGAGGCAGATGCAAACAGATCTCTGTGATTTCAAGTTCACCCTGGTCTACAGAGCAAGTTCTAGAACAGCCAAGGCCACAGAGAAACTCTGTCTTAAAAAATAAACAAACAAAATTAAATTAATTAATTAATTAGAAAGAAGTAATTATAGCATTTTTGTCGTTTGTTTTTTGAGGCTGGATTTCTTAGGGTAGCCCTTGCTGTCCTGGACCTTGTTCTGTAGACTAGGTTGGTCCCAAACTCAGAGATCTGCCTGCCTCTGTCTCCCAAGTGCTGGGAATAAAAGTATGTGCCACCACCACCTGGCAGTTGTGGGCATTTTCTTGTAAGATATCTCTATATTTTGGGATACCTATATGTATATAATAGCATTTTAACTCTTCACAATTTCTAGTTTTAGGCCACAAACTTTGGTCTCCTCTGATTTTGTTCCTTTCCAGTCCATGCTCATTTATTCAGAAACCTGTGTTTCCCCACCCCAGACCATTTTTCTCTCCCACATCCAAATGGAAGAGAATACATACCATGTACTTGTCTCTTTCTGTATATAGATGTGATGTATTTATGTTGCCATAGATATTAGTGTAGTCTGCCTCTGACTTGGCAGTGTGATTTTTTTTATTTGTCAAGTTTTTAATGTACTACTGTTGCTTGTCAAGGATCGATCTTGGAAAGCGTGTGATCCGAAGTATGTAAATTTTAAAAACTGTAGTGATTTTTTTCTTTTTATTTTGAGGTAAGCTCTCTCTGTGTAGTCCTGCTACCCTAGAATTTGCCTCAGCGTCTAGCAGTTGGGAGTATAGCTGCATGCAACCATACCTTACTTCGCTGATGATATACTTTCTGTATTTCTTTTAGCTGGCTGACTGGAATTATACATATCTATAGCCCTCAGGTATGGGCTTGCTGCTTGAGATACATATTCAGTTCTTCTATTCAGGAAAGGCAAGTGATATTTTATTCTATAATATTTTAATTTGATTGCTTCTGTTTATAGTATATTGGTTTCAGTTAAAATTTATACACTGCTTTAATACATAATAAATGTGCACTTATAAGGAAAATAAGCCTCATATTAAGTAAGACTAAATAGTAAGAAGGTAAGCTTGTAACGATCATATAGGATGTGTTAACTTGAGAGGCACTGAGTGAAAGATCACACAGTAAGCATGCTAGTATGGCTAGACAGAAGGACAGAGAGGCAGGATGTTAACTCAAGAAAGATGAATGGCAAGTCTTTGTTTACTTTTTCTTCAGTCTTTTGAGACAGGGTCTTAATCTGTAGCCAAGATGGTTTTGAGCTCACTGTGTGGCCCAGATTGACTTTGAACTCAAGGCAGTCTTAACTGTCCTAGCCTCTTTGAGTTTTAGAGCTATAGGTGTGAGTTGTTATTTCAGGTTACAGAAGCCTTGACAGTCTTTGCTAATCTAATAGGAGCATGCTCTTTTCCAGCATTTATGACATTTCTGAGTGTTGTCTTTTACTATTGTCTCTTGCAATTTGCTTCTTTCTCATATTTTCAAAGTCATGCACTCCCCTCCTTTCTCTCTTTCCCTATTTCTCTCTGCACATATAAATACTTAGAGTGAAACTTTCTTCCTTTAGATTGTCATTTCATTTAATTTTTAGTTAGTGGTATTTTCCCCGGACTGTTTTCTTTTTTCTGATGGTGCTGGGTCTCCACGCCAAAGCTTTGTACAGCTCTGACCTCTATCTCCAAGCTTTTTTTCCCCCTCCATGTACATTGGTGTTTTGTCTGCATGTATGTCTGTGTGAGAATGCTTCATCTTTGAACTGGACGTACAGACAGTCGTGAGCTGACATGTGGATGCTGGGAATTGAACTTGAGTCCTTTGAAAGAGCTGCCAGTGCTCTTAACTGCTGAGGCATCTCTCCAGACCCCAACACCCTTCTTTTTTTTTTTTTTTTTTAAATATTTATTTATTATATGTAAGTACACTGTTGCTGTCTTCAGACACTCCAGAAGAGGGCGGCAGATTTCATTACAGATGGTTGTGAGCCACCATNAGATGGTTGTGAGCCACCATGTGGTTGCTGGGATTTGAACTCAGGACCTTTGGAAGAGCAGTCAGTGCTCTTAACCACTGAGCCATCTCTCCAGCCCCCCAACACCCTTCTATTTATTTTATTTTGTTGTGTTGTATATTTTGTTTTAGGTGTGTTTTGCCTTCATGTTTGTCTCTATACTACTTGCATACTTGGTGCCCATGGAGGCCAGAAGAGAGCATTGTACCCCCGGAACTGGAGTTACAGGTGGTTGTAAACTACCAACTGGATACTGGGAATTGAACCCAGGTCCTCTAGAAGAGTAACGAGTGCTCTTAACTGATGAGCCATCTCTCTAGCCTCAACCCCAAGGTTATTTTGTTTGTTTTTGTTTTGTTTTTTAGTCAAATTCCTCCCTTTTCTTTCTTGCCTAGGAATTTCACATTCTAGGAGTATAAATAAAAGAAGCTCTGTCCTTTTTTCTAATGCTTTTATAGTTATAGTTTATATATTTTATTCTGCTTTCCAAGTGAATTTTATTTGTTTGTACTCAAACAAGCCAGACATTATGAGGCCTGCCTTACCTGTGATCCTAGCACTGGTAGCCTAGGGCAGAAGGACCAGTTTGAGGCCAACCTGAGCTACATAACAAGTTCTACAAGAGGATCGAGGGCTCTTAACCACTGAGCCATCTCTTCAGGGTGCTAAATGTTAGTTATTGGTTCTTTTCTAGATTTAGTACACTTAAATTTTGTTACAAATTATTCATCTTGTTTTAAGTTTCTATAGACAGTAGATGTTCAGTAAAAGCTCAGGGGTTGTTGGAATTCCTGGACTCAAGTGATCTTTTTTACACTTGCAAGTAGCTAGATGTGTGTACCATTGTGTGATTGTGTGTGCATTCTTGATTCTCTCACTTGCTCGCTCACTCGCTGAAGTGGAGGCTGGGTGGGGAAGTTTTCATTTTCCATTTTATATATTCCTGTTTTCTTTGATGTTTTACAAAGAGTGTTTATATATTTTATTATAGAATGTTTTTTATTGAAAAATTAGTAACTTTGGGGGCTGGAGAGATGTCTCAGTGGTTAAGAGCGCTGACTACACTTGGTTTGATTCCCAGTACCCTCATACTGGCTCTCTGCCTCCAAGGGCCTCAGGCCTGCATGTTGTGCAGGTACACATATGCAGATAAACATTTATATACATAAAAATAACTAAGCTTATCTTTTAATTGTTAGCATTAAGAGGTAAGCCACATACTTTAAATAAGCCACTGACTAGATTGGGAAACTTACCCAGGAGATCTTTTGTTATAATGTTATTATCACAAAAATTTAATTCAATGCTGTTTTTTTTGTTTAGGGTTTTTTCAGAATCTGGGAATTTCATCATAGTTCTTTATTCATTGACACATAAGGAACCTGAGTTTTATGAATGCCTTCCTTGTGACAGTAGGACGTCCGACCTTCAGTTTCAGTTACTAACCAACAAGGAGACTTTGCATCTTTTCAATGTAAGTGCTTTTGCTACCTGTGTGTGTTATTTTTCTCATCACTCAGACCAAAATATCTGATATAAACCAGAAAGGGGAGCCTTACTACAGCTCACAGATCAGGGACTTCAGTATCTGTATGGTTGTCTCGTTGCATGTGCTAAAGCAGACCATCATGGTAGCAGGACTGTGGGGTAACTTCCTGGCTAACCTGGAAGCAGTGCATCAGGAATATAGACATGCCCCTGTCTTTCCTCCATTCAGTCAGGGCTTCAGCCAGTGGGGTGATACCAAGTGCGCTCTGGGTGTGTCTTCATCACTTAGTCCACTCTGGAAACACCTTCACCATTGGCAAGCAGAGATGCCTCACCCAACAAGGTGAATCAACTAAAATTTTACCATCAGTTCTTATTCTTCTAGTCATTGTTTTTCAGTAGCTTATTCATTGTATTATTTTGTACTGTTGAGAATTTGTTGTTGTTGTGTTTTTGTTTTATTGTTTTTATTTTTCGAGAAAGGGTTTCTCAGTGTAAACAGCCCTGGCTGTCCTGAACTCACTCTATAGACCAGACTGGTCTCGAACTCACAGAGATCTGCCTGCTTCTGCTTCCCAAGTACTAGGATTAAAGGCTTACACCATCACGACCAGCTGAGGATTAATTTTTGATGTTTTCCTTGTTGTCACTTATTTTTTTTTAACATATGTGGGTCTAATTAATAACATATAAAAGATTTTTGTGGGAGCCAGAAATATGGCTCAGTGGTTAAGAGCATTCAGTGACTGTTTTCCAGAGGACCTGGGTTCAGTTTCCCGGCCATCCCCTAGTGGCTCACTGCAATCTGTAATTCCAGTCCTAGGAGATGCAATAAAGTATGTAAAAATACATCTTGGAGCCTAGCCTACTGGCTCAGGCTTTTAATCCCAGTACTCAGTAGGCAAAAGCAGTCTAAGTTCAGAGGCTAGTCTGTGTTCCAGGAGAGCCAGGCATTTGTTTTAAGACCTTGTCTCTAAAAATAAAATAAATGATGCATCTAGGTAGTTGTTACAGAGAAAGTAGGTCTTTGAAATTGTCATACAAAAACTAAATTTAAAGGATAAGCCAAGTGTGGTGATGCATGCCTTTAATCCCAGCATTTAGGAGGTAGAGACAAGACAGATCTCTATGAGTTTGAGGCCAGCCTGGTCTACATAATCAGTTCCAGGGTAGTCAGGGTTATGTAGTGAGGCTCTGTCTCAAAAAAGCAAAACAAATAATAGTAATTAAAAATAAATGACACCCTCTCATTTTCCCCATGCTAGATTCAAAATCTTTGGCTCAAATAATCCTCCTGTATCACACTCCTTTAGTAGCTAGGCTTACAACTGTCTACTTTTGTTTTGATTCTGACCATAACACTACTTTTTTTTTTTTTTATTAAATTACTATTCTTAGGTCTTGAATAAAATATATTCATTATTTTATTATGAGAATATTGAATAACTCCAAATTAACCATATGGTTCCACTCAACTCATCTGTTTTCTTTGAATTCCTTTATGGATTGTATCATTTCATGAATACATTTTTATATTACTGTACTCACTGCATCCCTGGTTACTGAATGAGTTTCATAATACAGGCTTAGGTTCTTATTTTCACTTAACAAAGCAATAAGCCAGGCATCCTACAGAAGCAGGTTACAGACATCAGAAGTGTTCTTGTCAGTGATCCAGAGCTACAGTTTGGAGAAATAGGATTCTTTGCTATTTTAAGTCAAATCCCTAAAGTATGACCTACTTCATTTCAGAACGTTGAACTTTCTGGCAAAAACCCAATCCACTTCGAACTCAGTGCTGAGAGTCAAGATGCCGAAGCCGAGGCAGAGGTTCTTAGCAAGATTTCTAAGACTCTTTCAGTTAAGAGGTAAAAGATTATTACCATGTGTTTTCTTTACTAGTTTTTATTTTCATTCAGTAATTAAAATTTTGGGGGCAAGTAAGATGTCTTAATGGATAAAGTCACTTGCTATCCAGTTTATCCACTTGAGTTTGATCCCTGGAACCCACATATAGGAAGGAGAAAAGCAACTGTGGAGTTGCTCTCTGGCCTCTCTGTGTGGAGGCATGCATTCCCCGGCCCTGAAATAAATAAGCATGATTTTCTTTTTAAGACTTCCAATTATTTCTGGTAGTTACTTGATAAACTCAGCTCAAAGCTCTTTGAATGCTAGGGTTTTTTTGTTTTCTTGCTGGTTTGTTTGAAGAAATTTTAGTTTGTCCTTTGACTCTTTCGTTAGAAACTATTTTTATTTTTAAATCATCCTGGCAGGTGCCTTGACTGTTTCTCAAGTATTTTATTCATTTGTTTAGTAGGAGCATAAAATGAAGGAATTTGTTATGATGTTCTTACACATACATTCTGTGCTTTGTGCATTTGCACTCCTCTGCTGTCCACTTCCTTTCCCTCTTCCTCTTAAATAGTTCCCACTTGGTTTTCAGACACACACACACACACACACACACACACACACACAGCTAAATCTATATCCAAATATTAGAGAAGACAAGTAACATTAATCATTTAAATGTGGTTTATTTCAGTTAAACTATCTTTGACCCATCCATTCTCCTGAGAATATCATTACGCCACTCTCATGACCGAGGAAACTCATTTTCTTTCTTCTTTCTTCTGACTATGGGCATTTAGGTTGGTTCATATCTTCTATTGTTAACAGTGCTACAGTAAGTTTTGCTTTATATTTTTATTTATTATTATTTTTTGCAGTGCCAGGGATCAAGCCCTGGACTACTTAGATGCTAGGCAAGTCGTCTACTATTGAGCTGTATTCCTAAGCCATTTTTAAAAGCTTTTTATTTTAATTTAGAAGATTCATTTATCATATGTGTCTTGAGTGTTTTGTCTGTAGGTATTTATGGATACCATGTGTATATAGTGCCTTCAGAGGTCACAAGAGGGCCTTGGATCTCCTGGAACCAAAGTTATAATGGTTTTGAGCCGCCATGTGAGTTCTAGGATCCAAACAAGTCCTTAAACAATGTAACCTCAGAGCCATCTCTCTAGTCACTTAGCTTTTTAAAATATAACCTGAACCTTCTTTTCAGCTTTCTTTAATATCATATATTTAGGATATTGTAAGAGAAATAAGCAGATATAAATAAATTTTTTATTGATTATTGGAATGCCTTAGTTTTATTGAGAAAAAAGGCTGGTATCAGATATATCTGCATTCAAGTCTTTATTCTGGGGGTCAGAAATTTAAAATGTTTGAATCTAAAGACCAAAATATTGGCAGGCTATTATCATTGTAGAGTTTTGGTTTTTTTTTCCTCCTAGCTTCTAGAACCATCTGTATTGCTTGTCTCAAAGCTTCTTACACTGTTTTCAACCCCAGCCTATCCTCTTCAAGTCTCCCACTGCCTCTCCTTTTTCTCCTCATCCTCTCACGCCTGTGCTTTCACCATCACATCTTCTCTCTAATCCTGACCATAATTACCCTTATGCAGGGTCAGCAGGCAAAGGTGCACACCTTTAATCCCAGCACTTGGCAAGCAGAGGCCGGCAGATCTCTAGGTTCCCAGCTAGCCTAGTCTACAGAGTGAGTTTCAGGAAAGCTAGGGTTATGCAGAGAAATGCCGTCTGAGTGGGGGTGGAGGAGATTGTGTTGAGTCTACTTGAGGAAGCCCAAATAATCACTGCATCTTTAGAGTCTTAGATCCACAGCCTCCTTCATACACTTAGGTACTGAGATGCACTAGGGTTAGAGAGTGTCTGAAGTGCTCCTTTCCATCTTTGTGGGCATAAAGTTATCCTCAGATTAAGGCACCGGAAACTAGTGCTTCTAGTCTATTGCAGTCATAACTTTCTAAATTGTAAGCTTTATTTTACCATTGTATTTAATATTTATGAAAGAAAAGGCTAAGTGAAGGGAGTAGAGTCCTTAATGTTAAGAGGCTAGGCGTGTGCCTTAGTGTAGGGGCTTACCTAATATTTGCAAAACCCTGGCTTTGATCCCAGCATCACCAAAGCAACAACAGAATTGTTGAGAACTTTTTTGTTTTCAACTCTCAATGAAGCATTAATGAGGATCTGCCACTTTAGAGTTTAGTAAATTTTGCCTGAAAGACTGATAACAACTTAAAGTTTTTCCCTTTTGGTTTGGGTGTTTTAAAAAAGCTGAGTTTATCATTTGACTTCATTCCATTTTTGTCTCTCTCTCTCTCTCTCTCTCTCTCTCTCTCTCTCTCTCTCTCTCTCTCTCTCTCTCTCTCTCTCTCTCTGTGTGTGTGTGTGTATTAAAGAAATAACTCAAGTGCAAAGTCCTGTACCCTGTCTTCCTCCATATTGGACTGTCTGCCTTAAGCTGCTATCCTACTTGCTCTTTTATTCTGCTGAGGTTACAGTCAATTCTGCCTTTCTATCCTCTCTCCTCTGAGGTCATGTAGAGAGGATTAATAATATCACTACTGGAAATAAAATACAGCATGGCTCACATCTGTCTGTGCTGCTGTCTGCTGAGTTGTGTCCATTTGCATCTAATCTTTGACTTTGAGGGGTTAATGCAAGTTTTTTGAGCCTGCTGGGGCACTGACTTTCTGTGTCATGGGAGGCCTGCACTGAAAACATGGGATATCCTTATGTCGTCTTCCTGTCCTTGCATATTTCAGGAGAGCTGAATGGACTGGTACAGACCCTGCCTGTCCACTCAAAACACATTGTGATGATACTGTCATTGCTTTATTGCAGTACCTTGCACAGAGAGACCGTTGTGATCATTTTCCCTCTCTAGACCACCAGGGTTTGGAAGGTCTGTCAGATCTTCAATTCTTCTTTGTGGTTTCTTATTCTTTTTCCCTGCTAGGAAGGGTTCAACAGCATGTAGGATGTGTTTTCAGGAGCACATCCTAAGCTCTCAACTTCCTTATTGCTTACCTTTTCCCTAAAGCATCCTAATGAGATTTTGTTTATTTACTAGGATGAAATAACAGAAAACTTTTATGTACATATTTTATTTCCTCTGTCTCAGTGCTAGGGATTGAACCCAGGGCTTTGCATGTACTAATCAACCCCTTTACCACTGACCTATATCCCCACCTTTGTAAAAGTTCCTGTTTTCAGGTGGCGCGTGCTCTCTGGGATACAGTGACCACAGCTGACTAAATGTGAGGTATACTCCATTTCTAAGTGTGTTCCCACTGTAGTTATGGGTACATAGGAAGGGGTGTGAATAAGAACTGGCATAATAACATATCTATGTGAAATGCTAAACCTAAAACTATGTAGGGTAGCTTACAAAGTTAATTTTAAAAAGAACTTAGGGGCCAGTGAGGTGACTCAGGTCAAAGCACTTGTTGCCAAGTCTGACGTGAGTCTGATCTACTCTAAGGACCGGACCCACTTAGCAGGCATGGCTGCCCTGGAACTCTCTCTAGGCCAGGCTGGCTTTGTACTCAGAGCTCCACCTGCGTCTGCAGCCTGAGTGCTGGGATTAAAGGCATGTGCCACTACCGCTTGGCCAAAATAGTTTTTATTAAAGATAATAATACTATTATTTTCTTTTCCTTTTGAGACAAAGCCTTACTATGTGACCTTTGTTGGCCTGAAAGTCTCTTTGTAGAGCATAGAGATCTGCCTGCTGTGCTGGAATTAAAGAGATGCACCATCATACACAGCCATGTTTTTTTAAAGTTATAACAACAACAAAAAAAGTATATAAAAAAAAAAAAACCACTTCAGTGATTTTTCCCTTTTTTCACAGTGGTTGTTTAATACGATGTGTTGAGTATTGTTGGTGTGTGGCTTAGTTCCTCCTGTTATTGCTGTAACAATACAGCTGAAGGGCTGGAGAGATGGCTCAGTGGGTAAGAGCACCGACTGCTCTTCCTAAGGTCCAGAGTTCAAATCCCAGCAACCACATGGTGGCTCACAACCATCCGTAACGAGATCTGATGCCCTCTTCTGGAGTGTCTGAAGACAGCTACAGTGTACTCACGTATAATAAATAAATAAATCTTTAAAAAAAAAAAATACAGCTGAAGGAGAAGGTCGTTTTGGCTCACTGTTTCAGAGAGATTTCAGTATTTGATGGGAAAGCCTGGTGAAAGAAGCTACCTCACCCAACAGCAGTGGACTTGAGTGAAGGCAGCTTCTTCACATGGGGACCAGGAGACATAAAGCAGGGTGGAGTCAGCAGCAAGTATCACACTAAAATCCATCCTAACTGACCTGCTTTCCACAGCCAGGCCCTTCCTACCTCCTAAACGGCCCATGACCTTCCTTCCAATAGGGCTATAAGCTGGGATCTGAATGTTCAAAACTTAAGCCTACAGAGTACATTGAAGATTCAAACCATTGCAGGGTGCATATCTGTCACACTGTAATATACATTTCCAGTAAGTGCTAAGCGTTCTTTCTCCATTGTTCAGTGGTCAACCAGAAGTGTTCAGAGAATATTGATGTACTATAGGAGTTAAGTAGGGTTAAACTTTCAGTAATCAGTTAAATGGGGTAGTTAATTAGTAAACCTGAGTAGACCGCCTTTCCTGCTAAATTAACACTGACCTAAGAATTTAGTACTTGTAGCTGTCAAGTACTAAATTAAATGTTTCCATATTTACTAAATGACATCACATTCAAAACAGAAAAAAAGACAAAAACAAAAAAAAAAAAAAAAACCAACCTGGTTTGTTAAAGGTTTCTCTTGTCTCCTCTTCTACTCCTTAGATCCTTCCAAAAATTATCTCCTGGGAAAATACCAATAAATAAGCATGACACTGACCTTGAAGATGAAGACTTTTCTCCAAGACCGATTCCCAGTCCTCACCCAGTGAGTCAGAAGGTAATGCTCTGAAAAATGAGCTATGTCATCTAGAAAGCTTGAAGTCTCTATAGCAAAGCACTTAAGTACCACTTCATCCTTAAATGTGGGTTATTCTGACTATTATTAGATTATATTTTTATGAAAGAATATATGTATATATCTCACAGGTACATACAATTCAAGTAATACTGTATATGTTCATGTATAGGTAATAGTGTATATACATAAGTGTAAGAAAACTGAGGTTTCAGTTGCCGGCTGCCCATGGTCACATAACTAGTAAGCAGTAAGCTGGGATTCCAAGTCTGGGGCTTTGGCTTCAGAATTTGGTGCTTTTGTCAACCATGAAGACTCAGCATTCTGTGTCACCAGTACCAGACAGTTGTTACTGTCCTCAGAGAAAACATCCACTTGCATTTAGAGGTTAGTTGCCAATAACCCTTGATTGTCATACTGTTTTTTAATTGTTACCAACTAGTGAGCTATTTTAGACATGTTTACCTTAGTTGAACTCAATTGAAAGGGAAGGAAAATTAATATGGTTGGCAACTCTCCCTTGAGAAGTCAATGCCCACACTTTTGGGCATCTTAAATTTCCTATCCCTTTCTCTTAACCCTCAAGCTTAAAATCTCCAACACTTCTTCCAAAAAAAATTATAGTATATCAGATTTAATGTTCTCTCATCTCTTTTTCTCTCTTATCTCTTATTTAATATTAATAGAAGAAATAGTTGAGTTACTTTAACAGAGAAATATTCTGAAGTATTATTGGAGTATAGTTTCCTTTTTTCTTTTCTGTTTTGGTTTGGTTTTGGTTTTCCAAAGTTTCTCTGTGTAATAGTCCTGGCTCTCCTGGAATTTGCTTTGTAGACCAGGCAGGTGATCCACCTTCCTCTGCCTTAAAAGTACTGGAATTAAAGGTTTGAGTTTGAGGCCACCCTGATCTACTTAGTGAGTTCCAGGACAGCCAGGGCTATAATATATGTTAGGCTT
>NC_034595.1:66281794-66305711 GCF_900095145.1 Mus pahari
AAGACAGCTTCCACAAAAAAAAAAAAAAAAAATCACATGACAGAGCTAAGTCTCCAAAGAAACCCAACAATTTTTAATATATATATATATATATATATATATGAGAGAAACATTATATATTGTACTCCAGCCTGCCGTGTACCCAGAGTAATGGTTGATGGTCTAAGAAGTGAACAGATCTTAATGTGTAATTGAGTATTGTTTGGCAAACACTCATCTAAGGATATTAGAGCAAATAAATTTCCTAAGAATTTACTTTTTGCTTCCATTTATAGATTTCTAAGATCCAGCCGTCTGTTCCTGAACTATCGCTTGTGTTAGACAACAACTTCCCAGAATCAAGTAACCACTCCAACCCTTTGGAAATGATGACTGTGGAGAGTCCTTTGATGATTAAGCCATCGCAGCCTGAGCTTTGTGATGCCAAACACAGCTCAGAAGCTACCACTGGGGAGCCTTTCCTGAGGGGACCAACAAATCAGTTAAGTCAGGACACTGCTTTAAGACAGTGCAGAGGGAAGCAGTCATCTACCTGTAAGAAAGAGAGTCTCCAGTTCAGGAACACTAATGCTAAACCATCTCTCAATGTGCCATCCCCTGATGTAGCTGAGAAACTTCAAGCAGTTTCTGCTGGGAGCATGCAACAGGAAGACTACCCTGTGAGACCTTCCACACTGGACTCTAGGCAGCCCTCTCTTGCTCCACAAGCCCACCCACACAATCTTGTGTTTTCACCTCATAATTCAACAAGACCAATGGAGCTTCAAGTGCCCACTCCTTCAATACCATCCTACTATCCTACAAACGTCTGCAGCTGTTGTCAGCATCATGGCCATATTCAGTACAGTACAATAAATTCTTGGCAGGGAAATGCAGTAGGGTCTGTTCAAGACCTGCGATCTGAATCCCTTCCAAAACATGCATTCTTTCACTCAAGTGGATGCCCATCTCTATGTCCTAATGCCATCTACTCGTCAAGTAGCCCTGTTACCATGAAGCAAGGAGGCATGGGTACCTATTCTCCCCACAGCAATGGAGAACTGTCCCCTGTGGCAGGACCTTCACATGTGGACTCGTGTGTGCCACATCCCTGTGCCATGTGCATACACACACCCAGTACAGCAGCAGACAATGGCATGATGGGACTGTCTCCTGATGCATATCGTTTTGTCACAGAGCAAGACAGGCAGCTGAGACTACTTCAGGCACAGGTTAGTGTGAAGCTTTGTTAGTGTTTTTGTTTTGTTTTTTGGTTTTTCGAGACAGGGTTTCTCTGTGTAGCCCTGGCTGTCCTGGAACTCACTCTGTAGACCAGGCCGGCCTCAAACTCAGAAATCAGCCTGCCTCTGCCTCCTGAGTGCTGGGATTAAAGGCGTGCACCGCCACACCCGGCTCTGTTAGTACTCTTAAATTCTTAGTATATTTCCTTAATATTTGGCAACTCTACAGTGATTATGCTTTATAAAATTGTAGAGTATTAGAAGCAGAAAGACTTCTTAAAAGCTGAATTCTAGTTCTTATTGTTTTAAAGATAAAGTGAGGATTAGAGAGAATAGTTTAACCTTGTTCCATAATTGCTGGTTAGTAGGGCTAGGACCAGAGAGCAAGCTTTCTATCTCTATATCCTTACCTACAACATAATCACATTTTCTTTCAATTTTCTTTAACCTTTTTTTTTTGAAGATTTATTTATTTATTTTATGTATATGAGTACACTGTAGCTGTCTTCAGACACACCAGAAGAGGGCATTGGCTCCCATTACAGATGGTTGTGAGCCACCATGTGGTTGCTGGGAATTGAACTCAGGACCTCTGGAAGAGCAGTCTTGTCTTAACCGCTGAGCCATCTCTCCAGCCCATTCTCTAAACTTTTATATACAGCTAAATGCAAAGGCTTGCATGTCTCTAGTTTTTCAGCCTTTGTGTTTACTCATCTAAGCCCGTGAGTCTTCAGGATGTTCCTTGCTACTATATTTGAGACTAGTTACTAAGAAGAGACCAGTTAAGAACCTCTGTGAATCTGCTTTTTTTTTAATTGCGTTTATTTATTTATTTATTTATTTATTTATTGAGACATGGTCTCATGAGTCCTAGGCCTTGAACCTGTGATCCAAGAGCCCAGGTCTTTACCGTTGGATCCTCCTTCCTCTACCTACCACATTCTGGGACTATAGATGTGTACCACTGTATCTAGCTGTCTCTGTCTGTATGAGACTTGTTCCACTCATTTTATTCTGCAGTGTTCCCTCTCTTCAGGCCTTTTATTTGTGGGTTCTTAATCTTTTCATTTGTCTTTCTTTGAAGTTGAGTCTGAGTTTGCCTTTTCCCCCTCATTTCTCATCAACACATACATATCCCAAACCGCTCTCTCTTTCCAGCCAATGCAAGTGAAAATAACTTGAAATGTATACTTCTGGTTTTTCTTACCCCAATAACTATACAAATATGTGGCTACTCTGTATAATGTGTTATTTAGAAACATCTTTGATTTAAAGCTTTCAGAGACCATTCCAGGCTCAATGAGACCCTATTTCTTAAAAAGGGGCTTAACTGGAGAGATGGCTCAGTAGTTAAAGTTAAATAAAAACTTTAAATCTTTTATTAAAAAAAAATTTTAAAGAGACGAAGATTTTCAAATTCTGCTTAAAATACTTTGAATACAAACACCTGAGAAAGTTCTACTTTATTTTATTTTTAGATGACTTTTTATTTAAGTGTATGTGTGTTTATGTGCGCCATGTACATGCCTGTGCCAGAGGAGGCAGAGGCACTGTATCCCCTGGAACTAGAGTTACAGGTGGTTGTGTGCCACCTGATGTGGGTGCTGGGAACCTTCTCTCTAGCAGACTCAGCTTTTTTATTTAAATAGAGATAAATTCTTCAAGGCTTACATAGATTTAGATTTTAATAAATCATTACTAAATGTTAATATAGTTAAATAAGTAATTTCACATTGAAAAGAATTACCATTTATTTTCTGTCTTATTAAGTAAAAGACTAATATAATATAAAGAGATTTGTTCAGCTATTTAGAAACTGTATCTACTTACAGTGTTATTTATAGACTGTGAGCTCTCATCTAGATTATTGTCACACAAAATATGACAGAAAATGTTTTTCTTTAATACATCATATATTTCCTCATGAATTTCCTCCCCCCCCCCTTTTTAAGGAAATCTAGGTATGGGTGCACATGGGTTCACATTAATGTGGAGGCCTAGGGTCGGCCTTACATGTTGTTCCTCGGGAGCTGTTCACCTTGCATTTATCATCATCATTAGACAGAAGGACAAGGACAAGAAATACTTTGTAAATAATAACAATTTCAGAGTAATACTCAGTCTGAATGGATTAAAGCTTTATATAAATGTCTTAAGTATAAATGAAAAGAACAGGAGACGTGGAAGAAACAAGGAACTGTTGATAGTAGTTTCCTCTAGAAAGAGGAGTTGAGACCTCTGAAGAGGATAATGAGATAGGGAATAAATATATTTTGGTGTTATTGATACATAATTTGGATATCACACAATTTAACTATTTACAATGTACAGTCCCGTGGTTCTTTGTATGTTTGTTCAGAGTCAGTTGATTTTTGTTGTTGTTTTGTTTTGTTTTTAAGATTTATTTATATGAGTACACTGTAGCTGTCTTCAGACACACCAGAAGAGGGCATCGGATCCCATTACAGATGGTTGTGAGCCACCATGTGGTTGCTGGGAACTGAACTCAGGACCTCTGAAGAGCAGTCAGTGTCTTAACCACTGAGCCATCTCTCCAGCCCCTTCTATCGCAGTAGGACCTGGGTGTAAGCCAGGCTGACTGGTGGGAGAGCCTGAGGGTCTGCCTGTCTCCACCTGTGTGGTGCTCCCATTGCAGTTGTAATCACACCCGCCTTTGACTTGGGTGCTGGACTTCAAACTCAGGTCCTCATGTTTGCAGGGCAAGCATTTCACCAGCTGAGCTATTTCCCCAGCCCCAGGTAACTTTCAGACATATCCATTTTGAGAACATAAAGAATTTTATTGTACTGGGCCATTTTTTAAGAGTACACATGGATTTTCTAATTGTCTTGTTCTGTTCTGTCAACAATTTGAACTGTCTTTTATTGCATACAGTGTACCAATACATGGGTCCTGGTGATCAAAATCAAATGCCTTAAACCCCTGAGCCATCTCACTGACCCTGTAGAAGTTAATTGTGTAGTCAAGGGAATGTTTATTCAAAATAAGCCCAGAGACACTCCATCTCGGCCTGTAGCCCAAGTGGTGGAGCACTTGCCATGTATGCAAAAGGATACCCACAATTGTTCCATTCTAGTACTCACAGTCTTTTGTTTGTTTGTTTAATCCTTAATGGAGTGGGCAGATGAATTGAACAGATTCCTTAGATTCTAATTCATTTTCCAGTCAATATAGATCTTATTGCCTTGGAAAAGCAACCTGACTGATAGTCCACCAAAATTAACTAGTTAATCATAATAATACTATTTGTGGGGAAGTAGAAATATTAAAAAAAAAAATCAACAACAAAACAAAGGGGGATGTTCCTCACTCCAGTATATATTCAAGAAACGTTAAAAACCATGCACATAAGCTGCTGTGGTGGTACACCAGGAGATGGAGGGAGTGGTAAATTAGTCTGGCAGCCAGCCTGAACAACAAAGGAAGGTTTAGATCACCTGGGACTATAGCAAGACCCTATCTTAAAACAACAAAAGGAAATCAAAGCAGAAAATCCCTTGAATATAAATATCCACTGCAGTATTCACAATAGGCCAAACTCTAAGCAGCTTGGTTGTCCATCAGTTTGATGGTGGGTAGACTCAATGAGCATAGTCATACGGTGGGTATTTAGCAGTCAAAGGATAAACTCAATGAGCATATTCATACAGTGCTATTCAGCAGTCAAAAGCATTGATAAGTGCTGTGGTTAGTCTTGAAGGCTTTATGTAAAGAGAAGACGCCAGGTACTTAGCTTAGTTCTATGTGTATGAAATGTCCAAAATCAGAGCTGGAAGGTGTGTTAGTGGGTCCAAGGGTTAGGAAAGAGGAGTGGTAAGGAATTAATAACGATTATTGTTTCACATTTTGTGAATATACTATGAACTTCAGAACTAGTTAATTCTAAGGTATGTAAATTACATCTCCATTTGAAAAGGAGGAGGGAAGGAAGGCTCATGGAATTGTAAAACTAAACACATGAAATCTGTGATACAGGGCTCGAGAAATGGCTCAGTGGTTAAGAGCACTGGTCTCTTCCAGAGGACCTGGGTTTAATTCCCAATATCCACATGGTAGCTTACAACTGCTTGTAACTCAAGCCCCAGGGGACCTAATGCCCTCTTCTGGCTTTCACAGACACCAGGCATGTAAGGGATGCAGACAAAACACCCATCCACCTAAAATACATGATTTGTGGTATAAGTGTCTTACAGATAAGAACGAGCCAGTCAGTGTTAGCTATTGTTTGTTACTATTCTGTTTCAGTGTGGCCAAACATGAGCAATTCTGACTAAAGTTTATAGAAGGAATCTTGTATAAAATCCTCAATTTTGAGTGCATGAAACTCAAGGTATGCCTCCTTCTCCATTCTTAATTAATTTATAAATGAAGTAGGAATAAAATATGTTAATTTGAAGTATTTGAATAAAAATTCAACTTATGAATACTAATCTAACCACCTGTAAGTTTTACTTTAAATTTATACTTAGTGAAAGTGGGTCTTAGTAGCTAATGTAGATAATGGCTTTCTGCACTAAATAAGTCTCACAGTATATTTAATTGTAAGAAAATATAGTTAAAAGTCAGCTCTGTAATGACTAGACTATTTGTAATTTGTTACTAAACTCTGCTGCCAGTTTTGTTGATTGCTGTATTGCCCGATCAATGCATGTTTTTAATTGATACAGATTCAGCGCTTATTAGAAGCACAGTCTCTAGATCCTGGCTCCCGTAAGACAGTAGCCACTGTGGAAGACACTGTGAAAGCAGCAAGACAAATGGAGCTGGTTTCCATGGAAGCACAGTCTTCACCTGGCTTGCACATGAGAAAAAGTGTAAGCATTGCTGTGAGCACAGGTAACGTATTTTTTTAATTGTAAGAAATTAGTTTTTAGTGCTTCTCATGTTTGCCTTTTGAAAGAAAGGAATTGAGGGAGAGATAAGGAGAGGGCTTAATGTGGTGCCTGCCACGTAAGCATAAGAATCTGAGTTCAGGTCCGTAGCACTCATGTAAAAAGCCAGGGGCAGGAGTTAATGTGCATCTATAATCCTAACACTGGGAAGGCTCTCTGGCTAGTGAGTCCTGCCCAGCCTATGAGCTGTAGTTTCAGTTCTTACGAAATAGGGTAGAAAGTGGTAGAAAAACTCTGGTATCTGCCGGGCGTGGTGGCGCACGCCTTTAATCCCAGCACTCGGGAGGCAGAGGCAGGTGGATTTCTGAGTTCGAGGCCAGCCTGGTCTACAGAGTGAGTTCCAGGACAGCCAGGGCTACCCAGAGAAACCCTGTCTCGAAAAACAAAAAAAAACAAAAAAAACCCAAAAAACTCTGGTATCCATATCCTGTTGCATGCATGCTCACACTTATACCCATTCATACAAAACACACACCAAAGAAAGGGGGGAAAGTGCAGTGTTTTTCTGTCTTATAAAACTCTGCATTTACTGTACTGTAGTTTCTTGTTTTTGTTTTGAGGGGAGGATTTTAAGACTGGGTTTCTCTGTGTAGCCTTGGTCTAACTCACTCTAGACCCAGCTGACCTCAAATTTAGACTCACCTGCCTCTCTACCTCCAAAGTGCTTCGATTAAAGATGTGTGCCACCACCGCCCTGCTATTGTAGTTTCTTATCATCTGTGTCTATCACTAGACCACTTCTTAGGACTTAGAAATGGCTTACCCACTTTTGTATCTTATAAGATACAGTTTAAAGTGACAAATGAAATCATTCACATGTTTTGAGGTTTGTCTTGTTTTGTTTTGATTTGTTTGGGTTTTTTGAGATGTGGTCTCTCTATGTAGTACTGTCTGTCCTGGAACTTGCTCTATAAACCGGGCTGTCATGGAACTCACAGACCTTCTTACCTCTGTTTCCCAAGTACTGGAATTAAAGACCTGTGATACCATGGCCCATTCCAAAATGAATTATTAAGCCATTTTAACTAAGAGACTTTTAGAAACATACTTATTTTACATGTATTTAACTTTCCCTAAAGGTATAAAGTAAGCAGGACCTATTGCAACTTTTCAGTTTTTTTCTAAAAAATATGAATGCAAATTTAAACCTTGATGTTATGTGATTTATTTTCATAAAGGCACTCAAAGTAAAAATATTTTCATGATGGTGCATGCCTATAGTTCAAGTGCTCTGAGGGTCTTGAGTTTGTGTCCAGAATGAGCTCTAGTCCTTGACTCAAAAACAAAATTAAAGGAAAAAAGAAACCATTTTGACTTTTTTTTTTTTTTGTTTCTTCTGACCACTGCATTTGCAGTGTTTCCCAGGTTGGAAAATGTACATAGGTCATGGTGCAAGAGATTATCTGAGAGAGAGTACAGATGACTATCTTACTTTTGTAAATCTGTTTTTCTTTTTAGATTGATTTTATGTGTATGAGTATATGTATGTATGTTTACCAGCTATATGTCTGATGCTAGCAGAGGTTAGATGATGTTGTTAGATCCTGTAGAAGGTTGGTTGTAAAGCACCATGTGAGTACTGAAAACCAAACTCAGGTCTTATGTAAGAACAAGTGCTCTTAACCAGTGAGCTTTCTTTCCAGCCCCAGTTATTTATTCTTATGTGTAATGGAAAAGGTATGACTAGCATATCAAACCTGAGAGAAGTGGTGAAGCTAGGTAAAATGAAGTGAGTTTATGTAACAGAAAGTAGAAAATGGTGAGTAGATAGGCTCTAAAAGCAAGAGAAGCACTGCACTGGGTTGTTGCTTTTTTTAAGTGTGTGTTATATGTACGTTTGTACACATATGTGCGCAGGTATGCGCAACCTTATAGGCGTGAATAGATGCCAGAACTTGATATTACTGTCTTCTCATTTGATGCTCTATTTGTCTGTCTGTCTGTCTGTTTTGGTTTTTCAAGACAGGATTTCTCTGTGTAGTTTTGCCTGTCCTGGAACTCCCTTTATTGACCAGGCTGGCCTTGGGCTCAGAGATCTCAGCCTCAGCCTCCTTAGTGCTGGGATTAAAGGCATACACCACCACCACCTGGTTGCCTTCTTTCATTAAACCTGGAACTTGCTTTTTCAGCTAGGCTGCTGGCCAGCTGGTGTCTTTTACTTGGGTGCTTAGGGTCCTCATGCAAGCAGATCATATGCTGACATGTCTACTTATCCCCAAAGCACTTGATTTTTCAACACCGCCTCACAGTATGTGTGCCTTGTGCACCTCTAACACGGTTATTTAGAACAAAACCAGAGAACTTATAAATTTACAGGTTTTTTTTTTCTCGTATATATTTTTTTTCCTGAGGTATTTTCATTTTCAGACAGTCTTATTAATGTAGCATGGATTGGCCTTAAACTCACTACATATCCCAGGCTGCCCTCCCATTCAAGATCCTCCTACATCAGCTTGTTGAGTGCTGGAATTCCAGGCACGACACTGTACCTTCATTTGAGAAGCAGAGCCTTCTCTTGAGCAGGCAGGACACAGATGTCCCCTTTCCCTTTGCCACTGGTTTCTTGTCTTCCTGCCTTTCACCTACTTCTCTTAGAGGCCTTTTAAAGGTAATTTGAAACAGTGTAATTTTGTTGAGATAATATAGATGTTCTTTACAAGCGTCTACATTCACTCTTTCTCTAGTTGAATATTTGTTCTAATGGCTGAACTAATTTAACTATTAACTATTTAGGTGCCAGCTTGTTTTGGAATGCAGCAGGTGATGACCAAGAGCCTGACTCACAGCCGAAGCAAGATGATACCAAGATTTCCAGTGAAGACATGAATTTTTCTGTAGATATTAATAATGAAGCAACAAGTCTTCCTGGTAGTGCATCTTCCTTAAAAGCAGTTGACATTCCTAGTTTTGAAGAAAGCAACCTTGCTGTGGAAGAATTTAATCAGCCACTTCCCGAATCCAAGTAAGAACCTTCCATTCACTGTTACATGCTACTTGTTTGTTTGTTTTAAGTTTATTTTTTTTTAAAGATTTATTTATTTTATGTGAGTGAGTACACTGTAGCTAGAGCCTCAGACACCAGAAGAGGGCATCCCGTTACAGATGGTTGTGAACTACCTTGTGGTTGCTGGGAATTGAACCCAGGACCTCCGGAAGAGCAGTCAGTGTTCTTAACCACTGAGCCATCTCTCCAGCCCAAATGGAAATGGCAAGTATATAAAGGCCCTCGCTAGGGTATATGAGCTTGAGAAACAAGTAGATATTCCAGCAGTGCTGGACATAGTGACTAACCCAGGTCTTCTTGGAGAGCAATCTCTTAACCACTGTGCCATCTTTTCAGCCCTTTCCTTGATTCAATTCTGTAAACTACAGAATACTTTCTAAAATTGTTAAGGTTTTCAAATCTTTGAAAATCTCCAATCCTTTGGTAGTTAAAAACTTAAGAAAAGAACCTAATTTTTAGCTAATAGAATGAAAAGCTGGGGCTGGTGAGATGGCTCAGTGGGTAAGAGCAACCGACTGCTCTTCCGAAGGTCCGGAGTTCAAATCCCAGCAACCACATGGTGGCTCATAACCATCCGTAACAAGATCTGACGCCCTCTTCTGGAGTGTCTGAAGACAGCTACAGTGTACTTAAATATAATAAATAAATCTTTAAAAAAAAAAAAAAGAAAAAGCTGATTACTTTTTCAGGACACAAGATCCCCTTTTTTCAACATATAATATATTGATTTAGGAGCAATACTAACTCTTGGCCAGATGTGGTGGCAATTAGAAAATGGAGACAGGACAATCATAAATATGAGACCAGTGCAAACTGTATAGAACAACCCTGTCCTGAGAAAAAAAGAACATTTCCAGAGCTGTCCATGGTGGGTTTGGTGCTGTTGCACAAGCATCTGGTCTGACTCATGCTGTGGCTCTCATTGCTCAGTATTCATGGGTGTCATTAGCTCCCTGGGCTACCAGATCAGCCAGTCTTTGTGCTGTTAGAGCAGTCTCTAAAGATGAGTTTATTGGCTGTACAGCTTATTGGCTATCGATTGCTTTTTCCCAATGGAAAGTGATGGTAAGGAAGGCATCTATAGAGACATTGTTTAAAACAATTGTTTAAGGAACCATGCTTTGGAGGTACTGGCACATTGAAGTCATTGTTTAAATTTTTTGATGTTAAAAGCTTTAATATCTTCCAGCTTTTTTTTTTTTTTTTTAAATTTACTACTTTAGACCCCTAGATAAATTTTTGAGCAGTGTTGGAGCTCAGTGATTATGAGCACACTCTCTGGCTCAAGCTTCTGATTTGCGTCATGGCTATGAACTTTTCTCTGATCTCTGGTTGACTGTTTTTTCACCTATCAGATGGGAATAATAAAGGCACCTATTTTTGAGGTTGTTGTGAGAAGTAAATGTTCATATGTGATCAGTCAGAACAGTGTCTGCCGCTGTGTAGCCTTTGTTTGCTGGTGGAGAAGATTATGTGGCTTTTGGTTTCAGTCCTAGCAGCTGGCTCCAGTGCTAGGCTGTTGGTGATTCTGTGGCATATGGCAGGACAGAGAACCTGAGCTCGGGAGCAGACTTTCTCCACCCTCTCCCCCAGCCGAAAAGACAGTGCTGTCCACACCCCGGCCTGTTCTTCTCTCAGTTGCTGTTCCTCTCTAAACTGCCTCACAGGCACACCTGCAGTGTGCTGTAGGAATCTCCCAGGAGTCCTGATATCAGGCCAGCGGCAGGCAAGACTGTTCACCAGCACAGTATTTAATCATGATGGTCATTTAGTTAAAAATGGAATAAGCCACATTTGATAACTGGCATGGACTCTCAGAATAAAAACAGTGTGTGGTCCAGAATGCTCTACAGAATGTAGTATAGGCCAGGCCAGGCCATGCTTGAACTTGTGGTGGGTGTGAACTACCCTGCCCAGCTTTTGAATGACAATGGTTTTGTTGTTGTTGTTTTTGTTGTTGTTGTTGTTTTTGGAACTGTGTAGCCCTGGTTGTCCTGGAGCTGGCTGTATAGACCTGGCCTTGAACTCACAGAGATCCACCTGCCTCTGCCTCCCAAGTTCTGGAATTAAAGGCATGTGCCACTACTATCTGGCTGAATGACAATAGTTTTTGGATAAACAAGCAAATTTTAAAGGCAGCATTAGAGAGTTCCTGCAGTAAGGTGAAGAAGCTGCTTAATGTGATTGAAGATAAGGAGCAACCTGTTGTTTTTGGAGCACAGTGGGAGGAGCGGGGTAGAAGAAAATTCAGTTACAGACTTTCCACTGTGTGTATCTGATACTGTGCTAGCAAGGCCTTTTTAAACGTTCTGCAAGTGACTCCTTTAACCTGAGAAATTTTAACATGACCCTGTAAATATTAATACAAAGTAGGTATGCAAAACATTTAGTGATATAGAGATAAAACATACTTACAGTAATGTGATGGGTCTGATTGATGAGTTTTACATAAAGAATTAAATCTTGGCTAAATAGTTGAACCTGTAAGAGATGGCACTTTCAATTTTTTTTTTTTTTTCTTTTGAGCTAGGGTTTCTTAGTGTAGCCCTGGCTGTCCTACAACTCTGTAGACTAGACTGACATTGAACTCAGAGATCCACTGGGATTAAAGGCATGCACCCATTATGTTTCTATAGGAACAGAAAACTTTATTTATACATATATTATAATACATATATTTTACATACATACATACATACACTGTAGTTTGTAACATGCAGTAATCTTTAATCTGAGCCACAGTGTTTGGACAGCTTTCATTTAAATCTCAAGGTCTTGATGAGCATGTGCAGTGCAAAGTATATGTGCTATATGTTCAGAACAAAGGTTGCAGTGAAGTCATGTGTTGCAGTATGAATAAACACTGCCAGAAACAACTCTTGACTTTATCTTGGGAAGGTTGTTAGCAGCCTGGAACTCTCGATTCTCCAGCTTCTGCCTCCCAAGTGAAAAGACTACACTCATTGGAGCTAGAGATACAGTTGAGCAGTTAAGAATGTTTTCTAGAGGATATGAGTTTGGTTCCCAGCACTGGTATCAGGGGGCTCACAACTGCCTGCAAGTCGAGGCCCAGAAAGACTTAATGCCCCTGGCCTCCACAGGTACCCACACACACACATACACCTAATATAAAAATAGAGTAAATCTTTGGAGGTTGGAGAGATGGCTGAGGAGTTAAGAGCACTAGCTATTCTGCTAGAGAACCCTGGTTCTTTTCCTGGCTCAGACATGTAACAAACACCTACAACTTCAATTCTGGGGGCCTGACTTCCTCTGGCCTCACTGGGCCCTTGCATGCACATGGTACATATAAACTTACACAGGCACACAACACATAAATAACTGCAAGACTTCAGTCATGTGCCACCGTACCTAGCCACTGTTCTCTATTTTCTCCAGGAGCCACAGGTTAGTGTGTTAACAAGAGATGCACAGTCAGTCTTTTCTAATTTTGAAATTAATAAAAGCTCTAAATAAAGTTGAAAAAGAAACCAAAAACATAAAGAAGAAATACCACCAACTAAATAATATGATAATTGTGGCTTATGAACCTTGAATTGATAAGGATCTTTTCTATTTTAAAACTTCAAATGAGCAAATTAAATATTTAAAATGTTTAGATATCCTAAAAGGTTTTTCTGCATCAGATGTAGACAACATCAATAGTTTGTTTCTAGCCTTCAATGAAAGATAAGTTAAAATAAAACAGTACGGTGATCTGGAAGAGCTGACACACAAATGCTGCTTGGGTTTTACTACTTTCTTCCCAGAGAACTGCACTTCATTTATATGTTAAAAGTGTTGTGATGTCTGTTGACCCTGCGTGTTCTTTGCAGCAGCTCTTCAAAGCAGACCAAAGAACCTGGTGTTCCTGTGTTCTTCCCAAATGCATTGCTGGCTGAAAGTGTGAGCATGTGCTTACAGACTGCGCCAACAGAGGGAGCCAGTAACAGCACTGAATCACCACAGGGAACAAAAGATGAGCCTTATGGGCCATCAGATAACCAGAAAATTTACCAGGACTTGTTGGTAAGTAGACCATTTTATTTTTGTGAAGTGCTTATTTAATATAAGAAATAATAGTTAAGCTTTCCATAGATTTAAACTGAATGATATCTTGAAATAGAGTCATCTTTGACCACTAACAATTACAATATGTAATTGTTTAGATTTTCATAAAATTTGATAACGTAAATGGTAAGCTAAGACATCAGTTACTTAGCAAGAACAAACATTTGTGATCTGGAAGAGCTGACACGCAGATGCTGCTTGGGTTTTACTACTTTCTTCCCAGAGAACTGCACTTCATTTATACGTTAAAAGTGTTGTGATGTCTGTTGACCCTGCATGTTCTCTAAAAAGGGAGAAAAATTTTGTCTCTAAAAAGGGAGAAAAAAACCCATATAATTGCAAGTATACTAGGTAATTTATGGAATTTGACAAGATAGTATTTAGCCTTCCTTGTGGCATTTTCCTAAAATCTTAAAGTAGTGTGCTTGAGAGGCGGCAGTTCACAAAGCTTGCTCTCTATTAGAGGACTCCCAGATCAGGTGGCTCACAACCACTTACATCCCACCTACAAAGGCACACACGGGCACATAAATAATAAGCAAATCATTTTTTGTTTTTTTTTTAAATCTTCAAAGGGTTAGTGATTTTTAGATGCATTCATTTTCTTTCCATAGGGTCAAGTGAACCACCTACTAAGTAACGCCTCCCAAGAAACCGATGAACCACCTACCAAAGCAGTAGCTATCAACCATGAATGCACCAAGACCCCAAATACTCACCATGCAAGGAAAAAAAGACACAATTCAGGACTGGTAGACAAAGATTGTGTTCTCAGTGCAACTATTAAGCAGCTAAGGAGCCTAGGAGTGAAAATCGACTCTCCCACTAAAGTGAAGAAAAGTGAACAGAAAGTGGATCATGCCAGGTAACTAGGTTTTGTTGTGAAGATGATTAAGTGTTAGGTATGTTGTAGCACTTCTGAAAAGTGTGTGCTTGCGTCTCAGGCCTGTTCATTCACCGTATATTGAGATACCTGCTGTATGTAGAATGCAAATACAAGATAAAATGCAAAAGTTCCCCTTCCCTCAAATTCTTCAGTGTGTCATAGTCATGATTACTTTGTATTTCTTTCACGTTCTCCTAGGAATGCGATTTGGGTGGGTGCTGGGAACTGAGCTGGGTCTCTAGAAGAGCAGCAAGTGCTCTTGGCCCTGACCCATCTTCACAGGCCTTTCCTGTGCCTTATAGCTGCATTATAGTCTGTTGTACCCATGTACTATGTAGTATGTTGAGCCCCCATGCTCTCTGAACTTTTATGTACTGTTTAAATAAGTGCTAAGTATATGTCATTCTGCAAGTACTTGTTCAAATTAGTTATAATAGGTGTTTTATCATTGCTTGCCAAATATTTATATTCATTTTAATCTTTACCAATACTACAGGAAAATGAGGCTAACACTTTTGAATATTTTCTCTTTTAAAAAAATACACTTGTTTGCTCCTTCATCTCCTCTCTCCTCTCCTCTCTTCCCTCTCCTCTCTCCCCTCCCCTCTCTCCCCTCCCCTCTCCTCTCTCCTCTCTCCTCTCCTCTCTCTCTTCTCTCCTCTCCTCTCTCCTCCTCTCCTTCTCTCCTCCTCTCCTCTCCCCTCTCCTCTTCCCTCTCCCCTCCCCTCTCCCCTCTCTCCTCTCTCCTCTCTCCTCTCTCCTATCTCCTCTCTCCTCCTCTCTCCTCTCCCCGCTCCCTCTCTGTGATATCAGGGAACAATTTAGAGTCAATTTTCTTCCACCATGTGGTCATTGAACTCAACAACAAATACCTTTACCAACTAAGCCATCTCAGAAGCCCTGATATATATATTTTTTTATTTCTATACTGAGAGACAGACTCAGTTATCTGTGACCACACAGTGATTTCTTCAGTCCCAAGGGCTCCAGGGCTCTCTCCTAGCCTCTGGGTACCAGGCATGTATAGGATGCACATATGTACACACAGGCAAGACATTTATATACATAAAATTAAAGTAATGCTTAAGGACAAAAAGCATGAGAAAGAACTACATACACCTGCTTAGATTCCTAATTTCCCATGCTTCCCATGCAGAATCTTGTTTGTTTGAGCAACTCATTGTATAGACCAGGTTCATAATTCTCTTGCCTCAGCTTCTTCTTACAGGCATGATTAAGACTCCCATTAGGGAGTGAGTATTGGATAATGTAATGTATTTGTTTTCTTTCTGTTTTTGCTTTCTGTTCTGTTGTACTTTGTATTTGGGAGAGGGTTGGGTTTTTTTGTTTGGTTGTTTGGTTTGGTTTGGTTTGGGTTTTTTAGGTTTCTTTGTTTTTTTTTGGGGGGGGGGGGAGGTTGGTTTGACTTTGTTGTGCTTTTTAACAGGTTTTGTGTAGCCTAGATTGGCCTTAACTGATTATCCTGCCTCAGGGCTGGGGTAGCAGGCCTGCAGACCACACCTAGCTTGGCAGTGTTCTTTCTCACAATAGCCATCCTATGCCCATGCCGTTTGTAAAACATTGAAACTGGCAAGTCAGTCAGTAACCTGCATTCAGACCTGAAGATGGGCTACCTCCTGGTTATAATGTATGCTCTGAATCTGTGTCTGCACCATTGTAAGTCTGGGTGGTCAGTTTACAAGCCTTGGTAAGATTAAAGTGGAAACTTTTGTTATTTTTGCAGAATGAAACTCTTTGCTATTTTGAATAAGGTAAAAAAGCTGCCTTACTTTGCCATGTCTTTCAGTGTTTTGGCCAGCATCAGCCCGGAAGCAGTGATCTCTGGCTTAAACTACGTGTCGTTTGGTAATGTTGGCATGAGCAGCCTAAGCCCCACGGGTGTGGACCTAAGCATGGAGGCCGATGCCATTGCTCTGAAGTACTTGAGTGAGAACCAGCTGTCACAGCTGTCTCTTGCTCGATCAAACCAGAATAACGGTGACTCCTCTGTCGGCCTTCTACATATTAATTCAGACAGAAGCACAGTGGGGCTTAGTTTAGTTTCACCAAGCAACATGTCATTTGCAACGAAAAAATACATGAAGAGGTACGGACTCTTACAAAGCAGTGACAATAGTGAGGATGAAGAGGAGCCTGCCAGCCACTCAGATAGTGAGAGCGACCATGTGTTGAACAGAAACCCAGCATGCAGACCGGCGCAATGTGGTCATGAGAAAGAGCCTTCCCGGAATGCCCTCGAAAAAGCTCCGTGCTCTGACTGTGGCTCTGAGGACACACGCACAGATGTGCCAGTACTGAGAAATATCACAAATCAAGCTATGCAGCCTAGAGCAACAGAGCACTTGAATGAAGACTCTGCTATTTCATTAGGGAATCTTAAGCCAAACCTGGCAGTGAACCTCCGAACTGGAAAAGCCGAGTTTACCCATCATCCCGAGAAGGAAAATGAAAGAGACATTGCAGTTTTTCCTGGAACCTTGCCGTCTCCTGAGACTTTAAAACAAATGAATAGCATGAATTCTGTGGGCACCTTCTTAGATGTAAAGCGTCTCCGACAGTTACCTAAGTTATTTTAACTCTTAATTTCTCTTTTGTGGTGTGAGGACTAGGTGTGTGTTGATGGCACTTAAGGAATCCAGACCTTTGGGATTAAGACAGGGTTTCTCTGTGTAGCCCTGGCTGTCCTGGAACTCAGTCCATAGACTCGGGTAGCCTCGAACTCACAGAGATCCACCTACCTCTGCCTTCCAGGTGCTAAGTAGGATTAAAGGCTTGCATCATTGCCTGGTGGCCATGACCTTTGGAATTTCTAATACCTTTTAGAGTCTTTTCCCTGTTAGTAGCTAACTAGCATTGGTTGGGGGCTGGGGGGTGGTTGACCCAGTTGTGAGATGGCTTGTAAGTGGGAAGGCTGGGTTCATTCAGCATCACTGAACCTAAAACAGAATTGTAACTCTAAGATCAGGTACCAAAGCTAGTCAAGTTCAAATGTATTCCCCTGAACCCCAGGACCTTGCATTTGCTAATGGGCTCCATTACTGAGCCTGACCACTGAGCTATATCCTCAACTGTAGATTTTTAAAAGAAGGTCTCAGGTCAATCTGTAGCCTAAGCTGGCTTCAGATTTAGATTTCTGCCTTCTTCATCTGGCTCAGGTATGCACTTTACCCTGTGTCTCCCCAAAATAGTTTTTTTTTACATAATCATAGTTTGTTTCCAAACTAAGAAATTACATAGACATAATACTGAATAGACAGCAGAACTTTTCATTGCCTTGGGTTCTTATTGGTGGGATGAGGCAGTGCTGGGGTTGAACCCAGGGACCTCACACAAAGTGCTACAGCACTGAACTTTACACCTCAGTCCATGAGGTGTTCTGTGTCCTCATTGATTCACAGTTTTTGTGTATAGATTCATGAAATTACATCACATAGCTTCCACTAACCTAAGACATGTCCTCCCTCCATCCTTGCCCTGATAGCCCTACCATCACCAGAATGTATTTAGCATTTTACCTTTCATTTGGAGTAAGACAGTACATTTCAAAATGTACTGTCTTACTCTAAATAATATCCTGAGATCTATCCAAGTATTGAGTGTGTTGGTAATTCTTTTCTTATTCTTTACTTCCACTCCCTCCAAGTTGTTTCAAATTGTTGTTTCTAAAGAAAAAAAAAACCCTCATTGACTTGAAAGATTTAGGTTTCTGTTGAAGTTAAAATGTGGTTGCCCTGTATTAAAGCTTGTCTCATAACTGAAAAAAACTTACTTCTCTTCACTAAATGTTTTCCTTGTTTGTTTTGTTGAGGTAGGGTTTCTTTGTGTAGTCCTAGCTGTCCTGGACTTAGCTCTGTAGATCAGGCTGACCTCAAACTCACAGAGATTCCCCCGCCTCAGCTCTTTGAATGTTTTTCTAACTCTGCTGTGGCTTCCTGAGACAATTTCTAATAGAGAACTATTGTTGGTTATCAAGGCCGCGGAGCTAGGGACCCAAGAGCATGACTTTCCACATTGCTTCGATTTCAAGTCAAACAGGTGACAGTGGTGTCCCCTCTGTTTCTACTTGAGATCTCCAGAAAGTAGACGACTCGGTGCCACTTAGACATATGTGCTTTTTTAATTGAGCCCTCCCATTTTCACCCCCCCAAAACCCCTGAATGTGGGTGCCATTTTTATTGCACTATCAAAAACTGAATATTAAGCCAGGTATGGTGACACATGCCTTTAATCCCAGCAGGCAAAGACAAACAGATGTCTAGGTTTTTAAGCCAGCCTGATCTACATAGCAAGTCCCAGGACAGTGAGAGCTACAAAGAGAGACTTTGTCTTAGAAAGAAAGAAGGAAGAATTAATTAATGGTTTAACCAAGGCAGCTTCAGCAACTCTCTTACTCTTGCTATGACTCCTCTAATTTTTAAGCTAAACAAGAAGCTGTCTGGACAATACAAACTACCTGAGTTAGGAAGAATTTAACTCTATCACCTGTTATCACATCTGATCGAATGCTTCTGATAAAGATGTTTAAGAAATTTTCAAAGCTGAGTTTAAACCATAGAGTAATTCAACAAAACATCTTTTTTTCTATTTAGTGCTTGCTAAGAAGGATCACCAATAAAACCTAGTCTAGAAAGCTCTGTAAGGGACTGACAAGATGGCTCAGCAGGTAAAAGCACCAACTGCTCTTCCAAAGGTCCTGAGTTCAAATCTCAACAACCACATGGTGACTCACAACTACCCATAATGAGATCTGATACCCTCTTCTAGTGCATCTGAAGACAGCTACAGTATATAATAATAAATAAATCTTTGGGCCAGAGCAAGCAGGGACCAAGCAAGTGGGGCTGACCGGAGCAAGCAGAGGTCCTAAATTCCATTCCCAACAACCACACTAAGCCTCACAGCCATCTGTACAGCTACAGTGCACTCACACACATTAGATAAATAAGAAAGAGAGTTCTGTAAGAACTGTGGGAAGCTAGCTGCTCTTAGATATCTTTGGCAGAAGTGTTAGTACGGGGAAATGGGATTAAAAGACTTCGGGGATGTTCAACCCTCAATTGGCATTTCTCACAATTTCTGTCTACTAGTCCCTTACTCTTCATAAGATCTTGGGTGCTATTTCAATTGGAATAGGAAAATGGTGGAATTTATATTATCCAGTATCTAGGAAATAAATCCATTAGTCTGGGTTCTGGCCATTGGCACATTGTTTTCTCCTCTGTTTTAAATCTCTCTCAACATCTAAAGTGCTGCTTGTTGACTGTGTTGTAGTTACTTGTCTTCTCCATCACCCTTCCCAGTGCTCAGTCCCATGGAAGTAGGTAGACCTGTTAAGTAAGCCTTGGAAAAGCTGCAAAGATTCTAAAGAAAAAAGGTTATGTCACCTATATATTGAAAAGCTGCAGTGACCACTTCTGTCTTTTTAGGATTTGCTGTGGGCTGGGGGCTCTGCACCAACACTTAGTACACACTAGTTCTTGAAGCATCCTGGCCTACCCCCACTCACCCATGTCAATTACTGTCAGCTCTAGCTGTCTTGAAGCAATTGAAAAAGAAAGCCTTCCTGAGGCCAGAGAAATCAAGGAAGGACTAGCTTCCCACTGGACATGGATCTGGAGCTGGATTCAAACACTACCATCTAATTCTGCACTGTCCAGGCTGCCCCACTTGGTTTTCCTTCTGGAAGGATCCCTTTAGCCGAGAGCAGGAACCACCATTTACTGAGTGTCCCGCAGGAGGCCCTGCCAGCTTTGGTCAAGGGTTCCGCTAATGACTTCACAGTGTAGAGCTAGCACTGAGTCTGCTGCAAGGGCCTGGATTAGCAGTCTGCTCTGCTCTACCCCTGCTTTCCCCATGATGCTCACAGGGGCAGGACTTTTACCAGCCTTCCAGATTGAGGGGCCTTTATGTCTGCACACTAAATCTCCAGATAATGCTATGTACTTGCAGACTTTCTGCTTTCAAAGTGGTTTTCCAGGTATCCACCCCTCCTCATATTCTTGAAACCCTTACCAAAACCTGTACAGCAGGCATATTTTTAATTCTCTGTAGAAGATAGAACATGCCAACTAGAACTGAGCCAAAGTCAGCAGCCTCATGTCCATCCACAGACTCTAACCCAGTAGCAACTGCCCCCTCTACCCTTCTACACAAGGACCCTTTTTACCCCCCAGTATTCAACCAGTTCAACAGGTATGTTGATCCTGCTAGGTACTGACCAAGATGTTGAACTGAATGGAGAACAAGGCAGCCATGCTTTGTCGAATCTTGGTGAGGGAGTGATGCACTGAGTGCTCACTAGTAAGATGTTGGCACACTAGAGAAACAGAAGGAAACTTATTTTCAGAGTATTCTAGGAAAATGACATCTTTTCCCAGAGTCTTTTGGTGTCGATAAGAAAGGGAAGGGGAAATGGAATTTTTTTCTGCGCCAAAGCCTGGGGAGATGAGCAGACAATGCTTTGGACGAGGGGATTTAGCTCAAGGAACCAACAGTAGGAAAGAAAACAGAAAGGCTGCATTGAGAGTTAGTAACCACTGGACCCCAAACTCCATACTAGATAGGTAACTTAGAGCTTTTGACTCCTCAGTTTTGGAGTTGATGGGGTAACACTGTACGACATCCTGTGCAGGAAATGTTGGTACAGAAATAAGACGTGAGCCAGGTGGGATGGTGCTCACGTTGAATCTCACACCTGGGAGGCAGAGGCAGGTGGAATTCTGTGAGTTTGAGGCTAGCCCAGTCTACATAATGAGTTCCAGGACAGTCAGAACTACTTACTAGATAGACCCTGTCTCCAAAAAACAAAACAAAACAAACAAAAAACAAAACAAAACAGTAGCTGGGTGGTGGTGGCGCACACCTTTAATCCCAGCACTTGGGAGGCAGAGGCAGGTGGATTTCTCAGTTCGAGGTCAGCCTGGTCTACAAAGTGAGTTCCAGGACAGCCAGGGCTACACGGAGAAACCCTGTCTCGGAAAATAAAAAATAAAAAACAAAAAACAAACAAAAAAACAAAAAAAACAGTGCAGAAGAGAAGGGGGATGAAAGACACGGGCAGAGCTGTGAAAGTCCAGATGGAGGAAAAGCTTTCTAGATGAGCACTGGTGTGCAGTCTCACCTTGAAGGATCCCAAAGGACTTCCCAGGCATTGATAAGAAAAGGGTTCCCTTTTTTTTTTCTTTTTAAAATAATGTTTAATATACGTAACAAAAAAGTTACTTCCCCCCAACAAAAACACCTGGTGAGGAGTGCTGGCTGAAAGGAGAGCATTATGTTGTTTCTGCCTCTGACTTACACATTACCCTCTTTTTAAGTGAAAAAGCTCCACTAAAAGGTGGGAGCGTGGAGGTCTAGGTGTTCCCCCTACATCCATCCCCCACCTCCCCTAACCGGAGCCGTCAGGATCATGGGGGAACATCCTCACAGGAAATCCTGTTTCCCCACTTCCTGGCCAGAGGCTGAACTCCAGGAAAAGGATGGATTGGGGGGGGGTGTGCTGTGTCCTGCCTCTTCGTGGGAGGTCTGGGGTCAGGACAAGGGTACTCCCTAAAAACAACGGGAAGGATGATATCAGGCTTCCAAGAGAGTCAAAGTTGTGGGATCCTAAAAAGCCACTCGGTCTCCATTGTACACCGGAGGACCCAGCCACAGGAGAGAAGGGACTTGGCCTGGGTCATCGTGCAGATGCAACAACTGAGACCAGAACTAAAGGCAGCAGCCTCCACAGCATGCAGTCTGTCGCAGGGTCTTAGCTAGTTAGCAATCAAGTAGTAAACCCAGGTCCTCAGCTGAAGCCTGACATCCTGGAAACGCAATAAAGGGACACACACACACACACACACACACACACACACACACACACACACAGAGAGAGAGAGAGAGAGAGAGAGAGAGAGAGAGAGAGAGAGAGAGAGAGAACTTTGCTCATATCACTGACTTCCAAACCTCGAATTTTGGAGAACTCTTCAAAACCCAACTTAGATGACCCCCTGCATCATCTCCTCCATCTTACAGACTCGGAGGCCTCACGTGGTAGTGCCATTTTTCCTTGGCCCAACTCCACGGCCCTTTCTCTGATCCTCTTGTCCTCTTAAACCACCTTCCATGTGTATCCATGGCAATGAGCGCTCTCTGCTGTATACCTGACTCCCTTGTTCAGTGAAGATCCACATGTAAAACATGTCCTTTTCGGTCTTCTTTCTTAGGGCAGAGGGCTGAGGCAGGCATGAACTTAGGCTCCCTAAAGCTCATGCCTTACTTACCTTATTAAGGTGGCAACGGGTCTTAGCTAAGGGTGGGAGTGTGCCACAGTTGAGTCACTCTTGATGATTGTTTGGCTTGCCCTGCCCCCACCAGCACAAAACTGATGGTGGAGTAAGCCAGGTGACTCTGCATGGAAACTTGCATTTCCCCGCTTCACCAGATGGGGGCACCACTCAGAGTTAAGTGTGGCGGCAACCAGGGATCCGTTTCTCTTTCCTGCCCAGACTGAATGCCCTTTCAAACTCGTCTGTGGCTGGTTTTGGAGTAGTTCCACTTCCTCCAAGTGAAGCCCAGGTCCCAGCTGAGTGTTTGCTCTCCATTTGATTTCTTCAGTACTGGATTTCTTCAGTATGCTGGATAAAGACAAGCCAGGGACATGATCCTATTTTTGGAGGGTCTTTGTGCCCAGCACCATGCTGGGAATAATCATGGGACATGGGGGATTTCTGCTCTGCAGGGAGTCACAGGGCAACCTCACTTCTGCTCATCTTCTGTCCTAGAGAAATTGCTTTATGCTTACCATCCCCTTTCTTCCCCCACCACCGATTCCCTCAAGGCCTATGGAAACCAGATAACGATGGGCTAGCCTGGGAGAAACAAAATGCCTACTCATACATCACAAATTCCCCTAGTCCTGTAGTAAGCAGAAACCATACGGTCCCCTGAGAACAGATGGGCTTGGTCCTCTCATATCATTGACAGTTAGCACAGCGCCCACACTACTGCTCGAAATGAACCAACAGCCAGAAACTGTGCCCACTGTACAAATGAGGAAACAGTTTCCAGACAGGGTCAGAGCTTGCCCTCCTCTACCACTGGTGTCAAGATTGGGAGAAAGCTGGAATTTGTTATTCTTCTCTCTTTTCATGTACTCGGGCTCTAGAACCCGGCTGGCCTCAAATTCACATTTAGCCTTGAGCTTCTGGTTCTCCTGCCTTCACCTTCCTGGTGTTAGCATCAGAAGGTGTTCTACCATTCGTCATTTATGCTGGAGATCAAACTCAAGGATTCGGCATGCCAACTACTCTACCAACTGAGTTATTTCCCAGCCCCAGTCAGGGATTTCTTACCTTCCTACACAGCCCGCTACCACAGAAAGTGAAGCTTTCATTTCTGATGTTCAGGGGTCCAGGATAGTGTCTGGCACATGCTAGGCCTGTAGTAAGTGGAATACATGAGTGACCCAAGCTGGGTTTCTTTGCTTCATCCAGGGCCACCATCTTCACAAACCCACTTTGTACAACTTGAGCCTTCTGCTTCCTACTGCTGAGTCTTCCCACTTGCTCCAGGTCTTCCCTTCTCTGACCTTACTACACTCAAAGCTCAGGGCACCAGTGTAAAGCTCTGTCTGATGTGCAGCCTCTCCTGGATTCCCAATACTTTTCAGCACCCATTTCAAACATATTAGGCTGCACAATAACTCTTTGCTTCTGCTTCTGTTTCCTTCATGAAAGTGTCCCTACACCTAAATACAGGGTCTGAGCCGAGTAAGGCTCACACACACACACACACACACACACACACACACACACACACA
>NC_034595.1:66305781-66318471 GCF_900095145.1 Mus pahari
TTTTTTTTTTTTAAAGATTTTATGTATTTATTTTTTTAATGTGAGTACACTGTCACTCTCTTCAGACACACAAGAAGAGGGATTCCGATCCCATTACAGATGGTCGTGAGCCACCATGTGGTTGCTAAGAATTGAACTCAGAACCTCTGGAAGAGCAGTCAGTGTTCATAACCGCTGAGCCATCTCTCCAGCCCACCATTTTTCTTTAAATGCCCTAGACATGGTGCTTTTTCCACTAGCATCAGTCAGTCTTTTCAGCAACCCTGTGAATGGTGGTGGTTTTAGAGATGAAGAAACCAAGGCACAGAGCAGTTAAGGAGTCTCTTCTAGCCCAGAGTGCCCTGGTGATCAGTTATTTACTCTTAATTATTAAGGGGTCATGTCCTGCGGTATGGGTTCAGGGCCAGGTACCCAGGGCTACATAGAGATAGATGTCTTCTGCCACAGCTTCTCCTGGCAACCCAAAGCTGCCTGGCAGAGTCCAGTCTGCCTAACACCTATGAGTCTCCTTAAAGATACTTTAAAAACCATATCTTTCCTTCTACACATCTTTCCACTTTCTCCTCTTCTCCACCCCATTCATCAGACAACTGTCTCAGTCTGTGGGGAACACGAAGAGGGGATATGGATGCTTGCTTTTCCAGGTGCCTCTGCATAAAGGGAGTTCTCACTGAGCTGGAGCAGAGGCTATGGAGGAAGGAAGCAGAGATGACAGATTAAAGACAGATGCAGAGACAAGGCCTTTATACAGGAAAGAGGAGCAGATTCAGAGTTTGCCTGAGCCTAAGATAGAGACCAGAGAAATGAAAGGCAGAGTGAGCAAGATAAGAGATGAAAGGAATAGACCCCGGGGTTCCTCGCATCCTCATTACAGATAGGAAAACTGAAGGTCAGAGGAAGAAGTGGTTCTACTTCCTACGGATGTATCCATCACTCTTGCAAATACACTGGGTCAGGTCCTCCCTTCTCTAGCACTTTCCTCTTGCCCTTGTTCACTAGGACTGAGCAACACAACTGACACCCAGTGGGAGGCTCCTGGACAAGTCAACCAGGAAGAGGGAGAGAGGAGACAGTGTAGACAAAACAGGTTGACAGGGAAGTTTTTCTGGACTAGGTAAGCTTGAAGAAGGGCACAAAGGGTGTAAACGACTGTATTAAGGCATGATTTATGTGCAGTAGGATGTACCATTTCAGCATCCAGTTAGCTGAGGTTTGACAAATACAAACACTTTTATAGTCATTACCACAATCAATGTATAGAATATGTCTTTGATGGAAAGTTCCTTTGTGTCTCTTGTATCCACTCCATTTTGCTTTTTTATCCTTCTGAATTCTGCCATTGTAGATTCATTTTGCTTTTTTTCCCCTAGAGTTTCACGCACATGTAGTTAGTTACTATAGTTACTATAGACACTGTCTGATCACTTTCACTCTGCATGCATTGGAGGTTTTCTATGTTTTTACATATATCTGGTTATTTTTATTGCTCAGCAGTATCCAGTTGCATGCCTGAACCAATATATGTACCTATCTGTTGATATGCTTTGAAATTATTTCTACTTTTTTTTTTTTTTGAGACTATGTAGCTCTGGCTGTCCTGGAACTGGAAATATAGGCCAGGCTGGTGTTGCACTCACAGAGACTCACCTGCTTCTGCCTCTCAAATTCTGGGATTAAAGGTTTGGACCCTGCTTATTTATTTTTTGGTGCTATGGATAATTCTTTATGTGCATATATTCCTATGAGTATGTTTTTATGTTTCTCAGTAAATATATATGCATTAACCATATGATTAAAGGGGTTACAAATGTGTGTATTTTTCTCCAAGATGGCTGGCTGAGTAATGTTTGCATTCCCTTCAATGTACAAGAATGCCAGTTGACCTTTATCCCTATCAACACTGGGTCTTGTCTGTCTTTCACATTTTAGCCATATTGACGGACGTGTCATGGTAGCTCTTTGTAGTTTGAATTTCTGTTTCTCTGGTGTAACTTTCTTTTCATGAAAGTTTTGTTTTCTAAGTTCATAAGGATTTTCAACTCAGACAAATTACAGTGATACTCAGTGTTCAGCTGAAGATTTTAAAGTAGTTCTCACACAGGAAGAAATGTCATATAGCCAACAGGAGTGGAGAGGACAATAGGCCATGTTGTTCTAGGTTACACAGCGGTTAACCGACCAAGAGTGAGCCTGCTTTCTCACCTCCAAAGTAGCCTCACCAGGCAGCGTGGCACAGTCGTCATCTACAGTCAGACGACAGGGGGAGGCTCAGTGTGTGCATGTGCAGGGCCTGACACATATCTACTGTCTTGATGTGTGTCATGAACCTGGCCACTGTCCTGGTGACCATCAGCAGCTATTTGCGACAGACAGAGAGTAGGTGGTTGCGCATGTATTGTCTTCTAATGGCTTGAACATGTGAAACACTAATGGCAGAATGCTCTCTCTTGAGGACAGACAAGCTTGGGAACACAAATTGGGGGCACAGCTTTGGTCCTCTGTGTACTTCTAGAAGATGCATAGGTTGCACAAGGAAACTAGGAGGCTAGAAACACTGGAGAGCCCACTGACTTCTGCAGCTGCTCTTTCATTTTGCTTTGGGCTTTTTCTCTTTCTTTCTTTCTTTCTTTCTTTCTTTCTTTCTTTCTTTCTTTCTTTCTTTCTTTCTTTCTTTCTTTCCTCCTTTCTTTCTTTCCTCCTTTCTTTCTTTCTTTCTTTCTTTCTTTCTTTCTTTCTTTCTTTCTTTCTTTCTTTCTTTCTTTCTTTCACCAATGGCGGAAGATTGCTCTGGTTCTTAAGCTGTGTGCTGCAGACATCATCCCGGAGGTTGGTGAAACACTCCTGGCCTCACTTCCAGAGGAGCCTAGAGTCCCCTTCCAGAACTTACTTCTCTAAGGACATGGCCCCTCCTCTGAAAGTCATACACCAGAGCAAAGCCCTTTCCATCCCTGCAAATGCCGATGGCAAGGCTGGGATAAGAACATGGAAATGATTTCATATGTGGGGTTCTGGGCTCAGCCTTGCAAACTAGAATGGCAGGGGCACATCCCTAGTAAGGAACAGAGAAAAAAAAAAAAATGGAGGGCAGTTATATGCAAATGAACTGGAGCAGGTAATGACATCTCCTTAAATGGGCATATTTACCATCAATAAGTTTTATAAAACCCACTGTCAGGTATGGGCAATTATCACCTCCTCTTTATAGAGGAGGAAAATGGAAGAGGCTATCTTGCCTATGCTCGTGCAGCCCAGTGAGAAAGCAGGAATGAGGGCTCAGACATGCTAGTCAATGGTTCTGCTCTGCTGCCTGGAGGCACAAAAATGTCCCGGCTGGGAATTCTGTATTCACAGCAAGTTGCTTAGATGTCTGAGCTATCTACTAAGTGTAAGTCCCGACCTTCCCTACCTCTGAGCTGTTGTAAAATGAACGGAATTGACATTATGAAGTGTTTAGGTCTGGCACGATACAAATTTGTTATAAACCTGTCTGCCCATCAGAGTGCTGGCAGACTGAACTTCTCCAGGGGTGGAAACTCAGAGATGATACAGCACCTGAATACATTGCAAACCCCGGACTCTGGAGGGCGGACAACGTAGGCCCTGGTAGTGGAGGAGTCTGTCCCCTGCTCTTGCCTACCCGGGGCCAGACTCCAGACTCTGGTTCCTCACCTCCCCGCCCCCGCACCACCCCCACCGAGGCGCTCCGAATTTCCTGCCCGACCGAGGCCGGGCTCGGGGCGGGTGGAGGAGGGCTGGCATTTCCTGGCCGCCGCGTCACTGGCTCAGCGGTGCTCGGACAAAGCGCTGACCGACAGGCACCAGAAGCTATTTCAGGCGGCGCCCAGCTTAGCGCGCAGTTTCCGTTTTTCCACCGTCGGAAACAGGGAACGGAGAGCCTGCAGATGTCACAAACCTCCAGCCTCAGGCGGGGGGTCCAGGGACCAGGAGAGGCAAGGCCCTTGTGTTAGAAACGGGGTAGGGGCAGACGGTACCCCCGCACCTTACTCCTTAACTGTTCTTGGAAACACCGGAGAAGGCCATTTCACACCCAGAAAAATGATCCAGCCGTCATTGGTCAAGCCAAATGCATAACCTTTTCAAGCCCATAAACCTCGAGACAGCCTCACCCCATTCCCTCTCCTGAATTAACCAATCTGCCCCCAGACATCCAGAAATCCAAGAGTTCCTGGATTCTTCGATTTACCTTACTCTCCTTAGTTCTTAGAACCTTAGTTCTTCCAAACTCAGTCTTAAATACCCTGTGCAAAACACCTACCCCCACGCCCTCTCTTCCACATCCTGGAAGGAGGATTAGAACAAGCTCTAACCTCTCTCCCTGGCCCCAGAACACTCAGCCTTCACCTCCCAGCTCCTCACGCCAACCACAGCCCCTGCTGCCATTTCAACCCAAGGGTTTTCTTTTCTTTTCTTTTTCTTTTTTTATTAGATATTTTCTTTATTTACATTTCAAATGTTATCCCCTTTCCTAGTTTCCCCTCCAAAAAAAACCCCTATCCCCTCCCCCTCCCCCTGCTCCCCAACCTACCCACTCCCACTTCCTGGCCCTGGCATTCCCCTATACTGGGGCATAGAGCCTTCACAAGACCAAGGGCCTCTCCTCCTATTGATGACCAACTAGGCCATTCTCTGCTACATATGCAGTTAGAGCCATGAGTCCCACCATGTATTTTCTTTGATTGGTGGTTTAGTCCCAGGGAGCTCTGGGGGTACTGGTTAGTTCATATTGTTGTTCCTCCTATGGGGCTGTGAAACCCCTTCAGCTCCTTGGATACTTTCTCTAGCTCCTTCATTCCAAGGGTTTTCTACAAAAGCAAATCTGATCTTCCATAGGACAGCAAACCCTTATGTAAACAAAGTGGTAAAAAACAAAACCTTCAGTTCCTCCACCCATACTGTACCAGTTTTCTGTTTCTTACATTAACTTTCCCCCTTTCTGCGTCAGCTCTTGGTCCAGGACATCTGGTTTTCCCGGGAAGCACACCCAGTTAGCTCACACACAATACAGTTAGCTCACACACAATACAGTTAGCTCACACACAATACAGTTAGCTCATTTAACAATACATGGCTTCTTTGTGCAGGGATTAGGGGATGTCTAGTGACTTGTCCCTGAAGCGCAGGAGAAGTGGGTTCACATGCCTTTTGCCTTTTCTAAACCAAGCAAAGGCAAGGGCTTTGTGGGTGGGGGTGGGGAGTCTTTTTCTCAGGTCTCGGGTGGCCCTTTCACTAGGAGATTCTGTGGACATTGCCTGGACATACAGCACCGCTGGGCTTTCATCAAAGGTCACAGAGGAACAGACATTCCATTTCCTGGTATTGGTCCTGAAATCTAGGAGGGACAGAACTCAAACAGGCGCTGCTGCTCTTTGGAATAGCCCTTGACTGAGCTACTGAAAAGTCAGTGCAGTCTTGGGGGCTATGAACTGGGAATTGGACAACAGAGTTCAGTTAGGTGCTGGCTTTACTCTAGCTATAAGTTTGGTCAAGTTACATCTCTTTGCTCCCCAATTTTCTTTAATATTCTTAATTTCTGTTTGGCAACCAGACAAATGCCTATGATATCTTATTAGCTCCCTACCACCCACTTTTTATATTATTTTTCATGCATATTAAACTTTGTCATTTAAAATATTATTATTATTCATTTAGGCTTTTTGAGAAAGGGTTTCTCTGTATAGTCTTGGCTGTCCTGAATCTCCATATGTAAATTAGGCTGGCCTCGAACTCAAAGAGATCTGCCTGCCTGCCTCAATGAAAGCTGGGATTAAAGGTGTGTGCATTTATTCTTTGAGAATTTTATAAAATGTATTTTGATCATATTCACCTCCCATTACCCCTCATCTCCTCCCATCCTAGTGCCTGTTTGAAAAATCTAAAAAGAGGCTAGAGAGATGTCTCAGTGGTTAAGAGTGTTGGCTGCTCTTCTAGAGGACCTGGATTTGATTTCCAGTGTCTATATGGTAGCTCACAAACTCCTGTTCCAGGGGAGTCAATGTGTCAGCCTTCTTCTAGTCTCTGGATACAGTACCTAGACATGAATACCGGCAAAACCAGGGGCCACACCCTTAAAAAATGTTTCCCCTTCTCAAGAAGTGTTCAACTGTCAATAGCTCTTTAGTTAGTGGTGAGGCTCATGAACATCCCCCCCCACACACACACATATACACACACATCTCTCCTGGCTAGAATCTTGACTGGCTTGACTGGCAGGTAACCACAGCTGTGAGTTATTTGGTCTTGTTCTGACCAGAAGATAACTTCACTCTGGCCTCCCTTAACTGGCTCTTACTATCTTTTTCTTCTTTTCTTCTCTTCTGCTTCAAGGCAGGGTCTCACTATGTACCTGTGGCTGGTGGCTGATCTGGCGCTCTATATTGTAAACCAGGCTGTCCTTGAATTCATGGGTGTCCACCTCCCTCTGCCTCCCCCAAACCACCATGTGTCCACCAGGGTCTCACTCACGTAGCCCAAACTGGCCAAGAATTCTGCTGTTTTTGCCCTTATCTTCTGGGATTACAGCAGCCAGTTTCCACCACCATAGAAAGAAAAACCCAGATACTCCTCAGCGCATTGAATTCCTACAATGAGCTGTACCTATGGGCTTCAATGTCAAACTTCTTTCTAGTCAGGCTTCTGTCCCTCACTAGAAATTTAATATCGAGTTACTTTGACACAGCCCTGCCACCCACTCTCCCCACTGTTTTCTCACCTGTAAATTAGGAATAATAAAAGCACCGACGGGGAGAAGTTGGACGAAGGGGGAAGAGTATCACTAAAGCACGCTATTATTCAAAGGTGTCCCAGTGATATCCAATTGTATGGTATTTAAAAAGTAAAAAATAAAAGCACCACGAAACCGGGCGTGGTGGTGAATGCCTTTAATCCCAGCACTCCAGAGGCAGAGATAGGTGGATCCCTGAGTTCGAAGGCAGCCTGGTCTACAGAAAGAGTTCCTGGACAGCCAAGGCTACACAGACAAACCCCATCTCAAACAAAACAACAAAAAACCAAAAAGAGAAAGAAAAGAGCCAATTTAGAATTTGCTAATTTACACACTTGGTTATTTTTATTTTTGCAGTGCTGAGAATTGAGTCCTTGGCCTTGCACAGGGTTGGCAAGCCCTCAAACTCCAGTCCTTAGGGATGTTTAAGGAAAACCAAACTGTAGAGTGAAGAGAAACAATGTTTCAGTACCAAGATTAATGAGTGTGTTAAGGAACTTGGGGGCTTGGGGATGGGGGGTGTTCTGCTTTCATCCTGAAACCAAGCTTAAGGGACATTTTCATCTCTCTATTGACATCTGTTCTGTCCCCCTATAGAGCTTCTTATCTTTGAGCAATTCCAGTTTTAGAGCGGTCAAGGGCCAAAGCTGATGAGGGTCAGAGAGGAGCTGGGTGTTGGGATATGGAAATAAGAGAAACAGACACTGGTTTTGGAGAAGACAAGAGAAAGAATGAAGAAGGGAGGGTTGGGAATGGGTCGGGAGACACGGTGGTCTTAAGAGGCTAGACGAGGGCCAAAGCCGCGGAAAGAGCATCTGGAAGGCGGAGATCTGAGTCGTGTTGTTTGTAGGGAGCGGGAATCCCGAGGGGCCAGGGGTGGGAACCGGGCGGAACCCGCCGGGTCCCAGCGTGCGCGCTCAGCCCTCTCCTCTGCGCATTCCTGGGCCATCCCAGCGCCGCAACCCGTCCCCGCTCCCTCCGGAGAAATTGCCAAATTAAAATGAATCATTTGGCCCATAATGGCCGAGGCGCTTATCTGGGGCGGGCGGGCCCGCCGTGGCGCCTTATCTCCGCGGCGCACACGGCCGGCTCTAACGAGGCCGCGGGCGGGAGCGGGATTAGAGTGAGCGGCGAGGCGCGGGCGGGGGCTGTCCAACATGGCCACGCACGCCCCCAGGGCGCAAAACGTGAGCGTCCCGGTCTTCTTCCCAGGGCCCGCAGACAGCCGCCTCTCGTGGAATAGCCTGTCCGTCTCCTCCGTCCTTCCCCATGCGCACTCCAGCCTCGGCTCCCTCTCCCCCGTCTCTTCCCGGGGGGCACTTTCCACGACGCCCCTCCGCTGCCCCTCCCGCCCGGGAGACTCTCTTCCTTCCTTCCCCTTTTCCCCTTGCGCAATAGACAGAAAAGCGCAAGGCGCTGGAGGCTTCCATTGCTTCTGGGCAGTGTGTGCGGGCGGCCGGGTTGAGAGTGCGTGAGCGGCAGGCTGCGGTGGCTACTCCCCGCGTGGGCTTTTGGCGATAGGTCGTGTGCGGGAGTGTGAAACCCTGCGTTGTCAGGGTGTGGAGATTCCGACCTCTCTGCGTTTTATTCGTTGTGTGTAAATTGCCCCGTTTCTTTTCTCCACAAGGTCGGTCCGGTGTGTCGCAGTGTGTGGCCTTGGACAAAGTGTTATGCTGGCTTCGTTATGCCGGGAGGGTGTGATCCCCACCCTGTGAGGTTGTGTGTCTGTGAGCGTTTGCGTGTGACTGATGTCGCTGTGTCATGTTGGACAGTATGCCGGTCTGCCTACGCCGGCTTGTGGGACAGAGCTGGCTTGTGTTCATCTGCTTTCCTCCTCTGGGGCTGGGCCATGTGTGGTCCTGTCCACCAAGAGTCCTATGCCTGTGTGCCTGTGTCCTTTAGAGGTGCGTTTGCAAATCGCTGGGGGCGGGAGTGGGGGGAGGGCGAGCGAGAGATCGCGGCGCTGGTGGGGGCGTCGGCATGGGGGCGGGGAGTGGGATTTCACATTTTATTCCAAATTATGATGTATTCGGGAGCCAGTGTTGGCTCGGATGGGCGGACAGAGCCCAGTGGGCGGCAGCTCTGTCCGGAGGCTGTGCCTTGGTGTTGCGGGGGTCCCCTGGTGTGTGCGTGGGGGATCTTCTAATCTAGAAGATGAGCCGCGCTCGCTGAGGCAAGCGTCTTCCCGCCCGCAGCGCCAGGCCTGGATTCGCGCTGCCCCTGGGTTTCGCCTATTTCTGGTCAGTTTCGCGGGTGCGTCCGCGGTGGTTGGGAGAGAGGCCGGGAAGGACAATGGGCACATTTTCCAGGTCTGGTGCCAGGGGTGGGGGTCCTCGGGATCGTCCCGGGGGACATTTTCTCAGTCCCTTTCCCATCTCGGTCCAGTCAGACTCCTTATCGGGTTAGCTGCCCTTGGAGTCCACTTATGTTGGAAGGACCGCTTCAGGGCCACCTTAGCTGGACAAGAAAGGATCGCGTTTTCCCCTTTTACTGCGATTGTTAATGCCTTCGTCATCATCACCATCACCCTTAATACCCGCTTTTAATTAAAACAATCGAACAAAAAGCTCACCAGCTCGACCCTTTAGCTTCTTTGGAGGGAGAACAAAGCAGTCCTGTCCTGTCTTAGGCCCCTCCCTAGCTGCTTTTTTTTTTTTTTTTTTTCCTAACTTGCCAGGTTTGGGGTAGGGAAAGAAAATGAAGAGGTAGTCAGAATAAAGATTCACTCTATAAAACAAACATTAGCCTCAAGTAACACCGGGAACAAGTGTATTCCCCACGTCTCCCCTCCCCTCCCCTCCTCTGGCTTAGAAAGGAGAAAGAAAATCTCCCGCACTGAATTGAAAGCCAGGGAGGAGGCAGTTCTGAGCTTCCGCCAAAGCCGCGGCGGAGAGAAGGAAGCCTTCGCAAATAACCCAAGACTTCGATGTGCCATTGGGCGGTGGACATCTCAGGCAAAACAATTAAAAAAAAAAAAAAGGACGCGAAAAATAAAATCAAACGAAATCCAGCTACCTCTCTTGGAAGCGGCGTCTGTCTGCTTTGGCCTGTCTTTCCTTTTGCTTTGTTTATCGCTACGAAACAGTGTAAGAGTTAACTCTCACCTTCTGCCAGTCAAAACCCCGAAAGTCGAAAATCTTTTTTGCAAAGGTGGTGGAGGAAAAGGTGTAGAAATACCTTCCTTTATATCTCTGCATCCATTAGAAAGAAAACAAGGGACCCAGCTAAAACAGATAGAACCCTCTCTCTCCCTTTCAGGGAAATAGGACCTTTGGAGCGGGTTCTGCCTTGTCCTGGGCAGGAACTTGATAGATGGGGTCATGAGGAGAATGGGACCAGGGCTCCCAGGTTGTGACCCAGCAACCAGGGCCCTAAGACTCTTGGTTTTTTCCCATCCCGTTCCACCCTCCTTAAATAGAGAATTACATCTTCGTGCTTTCAGCAACCGGAGCCTGGGCTAAGGTTGTGGGGTAACCCGCATAGAGACGTCCATGCTTAGAAAACAAATTCGGCCATACTGAATTAGACAGATCCGTTAGAGGGGTCGAAGGTGTTCTGGGCAGCTTGCCGGGAGAGGCTGTTGTTGTTGGACTAAGTAGTTATTCCTGATTGGTCAGGTGTAGGGTTCTTTCTTTTTCTTTTTTCTTTTTTCTTTTTTTTTTTTTTTAAATTCGGGATGTGTTTGGGGGTGGGTTCCAAACACCTGCAAGTTGGAGGCGGAAAGCCGTTTGCTATTCTTTGGGATGGCGGGGCACTCGAGGTAATTCCCAGTTATTGACCCCCCATTTTCTCTCTTGCCCTCCCTCTTTCTCTCCACCCCCATCTTTCCTGGAAACTCGCTTTGGGCGCGGCAGACCGCGCAGGACCTCACGGCAAGCTAAGTAACTGCTGGTCTCTCAGCGAAAGCAGGGAAAACACACAGCTTCGGGGTCCTACCTCGACCCCTCTCCAGCGGAGGAGTGGAGGTCCTAACCAGCCGAGTCGGTCTCTCTAAATATGCCCCAGGTTAGTTGCGGCCTGGAGTCTGGGGTGGGGTGGGTGGAGGAAGGGGGTAACGTCGGTGGAAACAACAGTGTTCTGGGTTGTGGACTTGGGGGGAGGGCTCAGAACTGAGAAGATTGTCGGGGGTGGGGTGGGGGTGGGAGAACCAACCTAGGCTAAGAACCCGGGATCTGACTGCCTCTAAGCTGCCTCAGGCCTCCAGCAGGGCTCTTTCCTTTTTCCGGCCTTGGATAAAACCAGCTGGTTGGATTATGTCCTCCAGGCCGCTCCCATGGTCCCGGTTCCGAGCACATTTCACAAGGCCGGTAACTTGATTGTGGCTATATCCGGATGGCGCAGGAGCTCTAGGCACGAATAAAACCGGCCAAGGCCAACTTACTAAGGCCTCAGGCCTAAGAAGCTGTGCTGGAACGCATCTCCACTTGAGTGGTGGCAGAGATAGTGAGTGCATTGCTCACTGGCGGATTAGCTTTTGGTGCAGGCTTTGTGTTTCTCCACTGTGTCTTGTGCATATGAGTGTGGAGGGATGGGAGGCCAGCTAAGTCTAAGGCCAACGCTATTTCTTTTAAAAATAAGTGGATTAAAAAAAATCTCCGAGCTATGATTTGGGGCATTAGGAGTTGCTGAAGAAGAGGCCCTGATGCCCAGAAAGGAGCTTTCTGGTCCCCCTTTTCAGTATTGTCACCTGCTGGCTTTGGGGCAACTGGAAGGTGAAGATGAGGTTGAGGCTGTAACCTGGGTCTCGGAAGCACAAAGAGCTTCAGTCTAGCCTGAGCCCCCTCCTTTTTCCATTCTCCCTTAATAAAAACAATTGCATAAAAGCTGTTAGTGTTAACCCCTGGGCTGCTGGGGTGGGGGGTGATTCTAGTCTTAGGAGGTTTACCTGAGGTCCAGGAGCTGAGCATGGAGAATTCAACTGGAAGTCTTGAATATTTATAGCATCTGGAGGGTCAACTCATCTGGAATGTGTGTCCCCTTTGGCCATTGGGAACCTGCTTCCGTCATTGCAGCAGAATTAATCAGGGAGTCAGAGGGAAGCTCTGGCTCGGTTACTGTAGTGTATGTTTGGCATTTAGAAGCTGGGACTAAAGCACTGGTCATTGAAAGCACACAGATGGTGTGCTTCAAGGTAGGAGGACAGCATCTCTGGCTTGTACATTTCACCAGGAGCTGGTTTATTTCTGATGCACTTCACTAGCAGGGAGGGAAGTCAGGATGGCTACTTATACTTCTGGTTCATTTCCGGTGGTTGAGGTATTCTCTGTATATAGACCTTTTGTCTCCACTCTAATTGTGAATTCAATTTCAGTGAGGCATCTCAGACCCATATTGGCTTTGCAGCTTGTGTGTAACAAGTGTTGGGAGATTTGTTGTTTCCTGACTGGGCTAATCCCCGAACAGCTAGTGTTCTCTGAATTGCAGTCCTTGGTCCCCATTTGGTGTCTGGCTGTACACCTGAGTTTTGGAGAAGGATGAAGAACGTCCAATTTCCTTTTAGTAAGAGGAGGCAATCAGTTTCCCAGATAACTCTGGTCCAGAGCAATGCAGTGGCCGAACAGGTCCTCTATGTGTACTCCATGTCGGTGGTTAGATGGTGTCACATTTTTGTTTTGATTTTCTGTTTTAAAACACCCCAGTTTGGGCCAGTGAATTGTCTCAGTGGGTTAGGCTGTTGCTATCGATCCTGACAGCTTTAGTTTGAACCCCAAGACCCAGGTGAAAGGAAATCACTATTTCATGAAAATTGTCCTCTAAGTTCAACATTCGTGACTGTGGCATATGTGCCCTCACAAATAAATAAATAAATAAATAAATAAATAAATAAATAAATAAATAAATAAATGGTAAATGTAATAAAAATTACAATGCAACAAAATAACCCAATTATCTAATCCTGGGAGCAGCAATCTGATTTATAAAGCCTGTTAAGGTGGTTATATACATGT
>NC_034595.1:66318587-66338486 GCF_900095145.1 Mus pahari
AGAGAGAGAGAGAGAGAGAGAGAGAGAGAGAGAGAGAGAGAGAGAGAGGACATAGGAATGTGTAGCCCAGGCTAACTTCAAACTCAGAATTCTTCAACCCCCTTCTCAGGGATGCAATTATAAGCATGTGCCCCCACAACTGGTGAGTTCATTGTATTTCTATTTTTAAAATTAAAACAACTCACAAGTACCATCCAACTTTGGAGTCTAATAGATTGTGTGTCTGGCCTATTGCTGGGTCAGGTGCCATCTGAATGAAGCCAGGTGATGCAAGAACTCTCAAACTGGTGGGAAATAGAGTAGATATGCTCATCTGGGGTGTATGGTTGGAGTCTAGGAATTTTCTGGGCTCCAGGGTCTATGTGAGACAGTAAAACAGTGAGATGTGAGACTGGAGAGATGGCTCAGCGGTTAAGAGCACTGACTGTTCTTCCAGAGGTCCTGAGTTCAATACCCAACAACCACATGGTGGCTCAGAACCATCTGTAATGGGGTCTGATGCCCTCTCAAAAAAAAAGTGAGATTCGAGTTCCGTGTATTGAGAATACCAAGGTGTATGGTGGGGGGGGGGAAGGGGACACTTCATTGGAATAATTCAAGGAAGAGCTTTCTTTATATTTTCTTCATCAGGAGGGGAGCCCAGATTCTAGTGTCTTAAGAGTCCAGCTGAGCAGAATGGGGTGGAGTGTGAAGGGTGGGTAGTAGGACCAGAATCCAGGGTTAGCTTCAGTCCTTGACTCCCTTTCTCATGATAGGGTAGCTACTTGCAGAATACAACGGTGGGTGGGTTTGCTTAGTGTAGGCAGCTTTCCTTTGGCCAAGAGAATATTGGCAGAAAGTGACTGGTTCCTCTGGAATATTTCTGACATCTGTAGTTGAACAAAGCAGAGTTCTTGCAGCCTCCACATCCAACTTCACCACCATAGTGTTTCTGGGTGTATATTTGCGGCGCATGTGTGTAGCAGTAGATCGAGAGAGGTTCCTATAGCACTGGACAGATTCCCCGCCAAAACCAAAAGGGGGGCGGGAAGGACACGCTTGCTCGGGGGATTTGTTCCCTCCCCTTCCCCTGTGGCCTAAGAAGGAGGGACTGGGTGATCTTTCTCTTCTCTGTGCATTTCCTTCCTCCTTTTTCCCGTCGATTTTTGTTTCTCTGCCTGTATTCCTTTTCTTCCAATGTTTCTGTCATTTTTCTCCAGCTCTATTCCTACCCTTGGACACTGTGCCTTCCGGGCTTGTCCCACCCTTTTCTCCCAATCTAGAGACACCCCCACATTGCTCCAGCTCCAGGCCCGCAGGCGCTTCACGCCAGCAGGGTTGGGGTGTGCGCCCACGTGGTGCTGAGTTTGTCTTGTCCGCTTTTCAGGTTTCAGTGCTTGATCTCCTCTCTGCCCCTTACCCTGTTACAGGATGACGGAGCGGCCGCCGAGCGAGGCGGCACGCAGTGACCCGCAACTAGAGGGACAGGACGCGGCCGAGGCCCGCATGGCCCCCCCGCACCTAGTCCTGCTCAACGGCGTCGCCAAGGAGACGAGCCGCGCAGTCCCGGCTGAGCCCCCCGTCATTGAGCTAGGCGCGCGCAGCGGCGCGGGGGGCGGCCCTGCCGGTGGGGGCGGTGCCGCGAGGGACTTAAAGGGCCGCGACGCAGTAGCAGCCGAACCTCGCCATCGGGTGCCCACCACCGAGCTGTGCAGACCTCCCGGACCCGCCCCGGCGCCCGCGCCCGCCTCGGCTCCTGCAGAGCTGCCTGGAGACGGCCGAATGGTGCAGCTGAGCCCGCCCGCGCTGGCAGCCCCTGCCGGCCCCGGCCGAGCGCTGCTCTATAGCCTTAGCCAGCCGCTCGCCTCACTAGGCAGGTGAGCATCTCGGTCCCCTGCTGCGTTCTGGGTGCAGGCGAGGGTCGAGAGGAGGGGGCAAAGGCTTAAAGACTTCAAGACGAAAGAGCCTAGAGACCAGAGCCCCCCCCCCAACAACCCTCCCGTTAGTGGGAAAGGGGTTCCCTGTGAGACAGACTATCAGGAAGGATCGGTGGTCAGGGGACGACAGTTGTGTAGAAACCGGGGGTGGTCGCCTGGAATTTTGAGGGTGCGGGCCTGTGGGTGAGTGTAAAAAGCCACAGAGGTTGCTGACTACTGTTGTAGACGGGATTCTTTAATATGAGTTCTGGGCCAGTGTCTGAATGGCCCTCTGCAGCACAGGTGAGGTTCGCCAGAAAGGGTGAACTCTTCAGGAAGCTGCCGCGGTGGGTGGACAGGCTGGAGAGAAGGATCTAAGGCGGTTGCTGAGGGCAGCTCTTCTCAGCCTCTGCTAGGATGCGGTGAGCCTGAGCGACACTGTCATCCGCTCCTAGTCCTTCTGCCCCTTACCTGCATGGTTGGGGCCAGGCGGTTGTAATTGGTGTGAGCCCTGTGTTGAGGGAAGCTGATAGGCCAGCAGAGTGTAGGACAGGTGGTAGGAAAGAATTATAGGACAACGCAGGATGATAGAGCAGTAGGGAGCTCAGTCAAGGGTTGGTAAGTGGGGGTGGGGGTGGTGTCGATCTGTGATCAGAGAGTGATGGTCGGGTGAGGTCTGTAGGAGGGGACAATGTGAGACCCTTTGTGGTGTGGGAGTTCTTTCTCTACTAGCACTGCCATCCATCACCGTGTTGGCCTGTGTCTCTGAGCAAAGGTCTACCAGGATTGAAGGGGAGTGTGTGTGTGTGTGTGTGTGTGTGCGCGTGTGTAAGTGTATGTTTGTGGTGTGTGTGTATGTACTTCAGCACAGGAATACACTGCCCTGCCCCTCACACTTAACATATTGTTCCATATGTTCACCCTCTTCGCTTCTGTGAATGCATGCATACTCAATTCAATCTGCATTTTAAGTGGGCAGGAGCAGGGGGTGCCTTAGCAGGAGGGGACTGCAGACACACAGGGAGAAGCCATCTAAGGAGTCTTTTTGCCTTTAACCTCATTGTGATCTACCTTCTCTTTCCATAGTGGGTTCTTTGGGGAACCGGATGCCTTCCCCATGTTCACCAACAACAACCGGGTGAAGAGGAGGCCCTCCCCATATGAGATGGAGATTACTGATGGTAAGCCTGCACCCGTGTCCCTTGTCCCTGGTTAGAACCATCTGCAGTGGAGAGAGCACAGAGGCTGTGAGGTGATCTCACAGAGTTGAAAATGCAGGCTTGGGCTTGGAACTCCCAACTGCCAGAACACTTCACACTGGAGGTGAATCAGGACTGGCAATGAAGCCACACCTGTAGTCAGTGTAGTTCTCACTCTAGGCTTGCTCCCTGCACGTTGTCAAGGATCCAGGAAGGGTAGGAACACGTCATATCCCCAATGCCAATGACTGACCCGTAGAAAGTCCCTCAACTGCATCTTGAATCCACTTTGGAATTTCTGACTATACTTGTGCCCATTAATGTTTTTTTTCCAGGTCTCTCTATTATGAGACCCCCTCCATCCCTCTTCCAGTCTGGTCTGAGGCCAAGAGTGGCTTATAGTGCCACAGGGGGAGAATACACACACACACACACACACACACACACACACACACACACACACGCACATCCAGGGGGACTCAGCATTCGTTGAATATTCTTTGGCTTAGATGAATGGAAACTTAGAGCCCTACCTACTCCCAAAGTTAACTTGTTGGTGTCTGGGCAGGAGAGTGGTTTCTGCAGGCTGAGGGACTCCGGCTAAAGGTGGGGATTCTCCGTGCTGTTGTCTGTCTGGGGCCCCAGTAGGAAGTGTGTTGAGGCATGTAGAGAGCTGGGACCAAGGCTGGGAGCCTTTCGAGGGTGTATGTGTGGAACTTGGGCTTCTAAAGGAGATTCTAGAGAGGGAGGGGCTGGTTCTGGTTCAATACAGAAGAGATGCCAGGAACCACAACAACCCAGAGTACAGACACAGAACCAAGAGGAAGGCTGGCGGGTGCTTCTGGATGAGAGAGGGTTCTCCAGCTCCTGGTAGGTTCAGCAGTGGGTGCTTCTCACTCCTCTTTCTCTGCCTGTCAGAAAGCTGTCAGGGAACAGTAAAGTTGTGTCCAGCCAACACCAAGATCTTCTCCACACAGGAGTTCTGGGTCTCATCCCAGTAACATTGCTAACAGACACCAGTCACCCCAAGGGTGTGAAATAAGGTGGTGACAGCTATCATTGCTGCCATTTGTTGGACACTTATTGCATGTATCAGATGACATTTTTGTATCCTTGGTCTTTACGTAATTCTCAACACAAACCCACCAGGTTAATTTTGCTTCTATTTCACAGATGGAAAAATTGAATCTCAGAGAGGTTAGACAGCTTTCTCAAAGCTTCAGAGCCTTAGACCATATATAATTATGGTCCTAGACCAAAGTTATAGGTCTTACACCTTGGAATTAGTTCTGATTTCCTCCCTTCTAGAGTCTGTCTGTCTATCTGTCTCTTATTGTGACAATGATTCTAATGTCCCTTGTCCACTTAGGAGCTCTGATTAGCTCACAAGCATTAGCCATAATGCAAGACTGGTCCTCCTATGTCACTGTTGAAAGACCCCCGCTTTAGAAGCCCGGAGACACCACCTTGCTTTCTGTGCAGCAGCCCAGTGTAGGTCTGCCCAGTAGGTTTGTGATGTTTTCTCCAGTCTGGATCTTACCCTTTCAAAACTTCAGCGAACTGCAGGGAGGGCAAGGGATGAAACGTGGAGTGTGGATATAGGCACATGCAAATGAGCCATAAACTGACCAGTGGACTCAGATGGCCTCTTGGCCTGCCTGTTCCTTCTCCCTCCATTTACCCGCTTCCCGTGTTTCCAATATGACCCCTGGATCCAGACATTACTAGAAGAGGGTAAGCAGGATCCTAGGCTATTTTGCTTCTATTTCACAGATGGAGAAATAGCCTAGGATGTGGCTCTGTGGTAGTAGGGAAGCATTAACTTCAGCCCAGGGCTGGACAACACTGGTGGAAGTACTTGTGTTTCCCCTGGCTCTGAGAATCCCAGGTCATGCTTGGATGCTTGGTTCAGAGCTTGGCACACATTAGGTGCTGCACACAGTGCATTGGTGTCGCCCGCTGCCTGGCAGTCTCGGTATCAGTGTGACAGTGATTGTTTCTAAGGCAGTCCTTAGAATCCTTTTCTGAGGCCAGGCATGGCTGTGTATGGGTGTCTGTCTGTTTTCTTTCCTGGGGTTGGGGACCTAGGGGTCTTTCCTTTCTCTTCTGCTCTCTACCCTCCCCTCCTTTCTCCCACCTAAGAAACATATACTGCTTCTGTCATCTCTGGAACTGAATTTCCACCCTTCCTACTGTAGGGACCTATGAGATATCCTCTCCACTTATGCCCACCACTCCACTCGGGCTTCTTCCCTTCCTGTGTCTAGATGGCTTTGCTTCAACCTGAAGTGCTGGTTTTAAAATAAATGCTGCTGCTGAGAAAAGTCTTTGTCAGCTACCTCAGCTAAGCATGGTAGTTTTGCTACATCATTTACTCGCCAGCCTGCCTTTGGGTTGTGTTTTTCATTTGCTTGTTCCTTGTGCCATCTCCCATCTCCATTAAAATGTAAACTCCATGAGGGTAAACACCCTGCCTGAGCCAGGCACATCTTTAATCCCAGCACTCAGAAGGCACTGGCAGGCAGATCTCTGGGTTTGAGGCCAGCCTGGTCTACAGAGAAAGTTCCAGGACAGCCAGGGCTACACAGAGAAACACTGTCTTGAAAAAACAAAACAAAACAAAACAACAACAACAAAATGAGAGAGAGAGAGACAGAGAGATGTTAGCAGGGGCAGGGGGTGGTGGTGGCAGAAAACTGGTGAACAGATAGTAACACTGCCTCTTGGTTAACGAAGGCTGAAGCAGAAGCTGTTATTGTAGGCACTTTACCTGTGTGATACATCAGCCAAAACCATCTGGGACCTGGATTACTGGTAATATTCCCAAGTGTGCAGACGAAGATGTTGAGGCGGTGAGATCTGGTCAGCAATTGAATCCAGATAGTCTGTCTGGCTTTTAATGTCTAAGGCCTCTTGGCATAAGTGACTGAGTGAAATATGGCTCTTGTCTAGCTGGGAGTAGTAGAACACACCTTTAATCCCAGCCTAGCATGTGGGAGGCAGAGGCAGGTGAATCTTTGTGAGTTTGAGGCCAGTCTAGTCTACATAGTGAGTTGCAGAACATCCAGAGCTACATAGTAAGACCCTGTCTCAGAGAGGGAGAGGGAGGGAGAGGGAGAGGGAGAGGGAGAGGGAGAGGGGAGAACAAAACAAGACATTAAATGCTGCATAGCCCATAGGAGGGGCTCAGCATGCTCAGACGCATGCCATTTATGGAAGGTGATGGAGAGGAAACTAGAGTTGTGAGGTTGGTAGGGTAGGGCTGGAGGGATATAGATCTCAGAGATGATGTGTCAACTGGACTTCTGAGGTGAGTACTCCTTGCTTTTAGCTCCCTGGCTTCTCAGTGGAGGAGCTCCTTGGAGGTCTCTACCTGCCTCTAACCCGTGTCCTTCTACCCTCAGGTCCTCACACCAAAGTAGTACGGCGCATCTTCACCAACAGCCGGGAACGATGGCGGCAGCAGAATGTGAACGGGGCATTTGCTGAGCTCCGGAAGCTGATCCCCACCCACCCACCCGACAAGAAACTAAGCAAGAACGAGATCCTTCGCCTTGCCATGAAGTACATCAATTTCCTGGCCAAGTTGCTCAATGACCAGGAGGAGGAAGGCACCCAGCGTGCCAAGCCTGGCAAGGACCCTGTGGTGGGAGCTGGTGGGGGTGGGGCAGGGGGTGGCATCCCCCCTGAAGACCTTCTACAGGACGTGCTTTCCCCCAACTCCAGCTGTGGCAGCTCTCTGGATGGGGCAGCCAGCCCGGACAGTTACACAGAGGAGCCGACACGCAAGCACACTCCCCGCAGCCTCCATCCTGCTCTGCTGCCTGCCTCTGATGGGGCTGGCCCCCGGTGATGCGTCTGGGGCTGCCCAGGGCCAGCAGGCAGGGGCCTTTAGGCCCCTGGGTTGCCGGGCTTCAGGGCAGGTGGGATGAGAAGCAGGTCAATGGACTTATGTGAACTTCCCTTACGGTCTGAACTTTGGGAAGTCCCGACTGACCCTAGGCTGGCATTTCTGTTTCCTGCCTGGAAACAGAAGAGGCAAACAGAGTGAAGTAGTAGGTACTTTTTCTGAAGATGGCACGGTCTTCTCCCCTTCCCAAGCCCCAAGATTTTCCCAATGATGAGGCTCGAGTGTCATTGGTTTTGGTCTAGAGTTTTCGAGCCTTGTTTTGGACACGATCTGGGGTTGTCACCTGTTACCTGAGGCATCCAATTGGCCTCTGCCTTGCCTTTCTCCCAACCCGAGGTGGCTGGGGTGGCTTTTGTGGCAGCTTCTGTTCAAATACATAGGTACCCAAGAGCTGACCATTTCTTGAGCCCCATCTTCACCCAGGTCCGTGTTGATCCATCCAGCTTGCCAGCTGCTGTGGAGAGTCAAGCCTCGAGGTGCCTTCTTCAGGGCCTGGTTGGAAAAGATGGCCAGTAAACAGACAACCTGCTCTCAACTAGCTGGGGCAGAACACCCGACAGCCCCCTTTGCTCCAGGGAATCAGAGCTCTGTTTTCTCCCCCACTGAGACTTGCCTTCCTCTCCTGTGGCTGTGAGGACCAAGTCAGCAGCCTCGAGCATGCTTTGTTGGGCTGTGTGCAGGCACAGAAAGGGAAAGTGACATTAGGGTGAGCAGAGCAAGAGTGTTTGGGGGGACTGGGTTTCAACTCCTGCGCATCCCTGTTTGTGCTGGAGAGCAAATGATAGTGTGCTGGTGCGTTGCATGTTGGTGCTGGGGCTATGCAGACCATAGGCTTCCCTGGGAAGCTCAAAGGAAGCCTCCCATTGCAAGATGTCTGTTGGCTGATGGTCTGGACTTCCAAATGGAGGACAAACTCTCCTGTAAATCCTCTATTTGGGATTCTGCCTGACCAGTCGTTGGTGGCAACTCTAGGCCATGATACCACCCAAGATGCAGCCTGATGCTAAGGCAAGGAGTCCAGTCAGAGGCAAGGCCCTGGCTGAGACCTGGGCATGCACCTTTGCTCAGCTTAACTTTAAATACTCTCCCCTCACACAACTGCAGGCCCTACATGTGTGCATGGTAGGCTGGCTTAACACGAAGCGAGTCCCCCCTCTAAAACCTGTACATGAAAGTTTTGTAAAGCAGACCCTTCCCCTCCATCTTTTAAAGACATAACCCCCTGCAAGTTATTTTGTAAAGTGGAGAATCCTTTTGTAGTATGGACAAGTACCCCATTGTTTCTCCCCTGTGTCAATCCAGGTGGTGGGACTGATCTGTCCTAAAGCTAGGCCTGCCTATAATGAAGTTCAAGCTCATGAAACAAAGTGCACAGAAGTCCCGTGTATCTGTCATTGTATGGTGTCACTCAGTTCTCACTCTCTCCGGGGTTTGCCTTCGAGCTAGAGAGAAAACATCCAAAGGCCCCATCATGTAATGTATGAGCTCATCACTTTTCTGTTGGAGTTTCAGCATGATGGCTTGTTCACACCATGTTGGGGCCTGAGTATAGACCTAGGCGGACAGAGATGGATCCTGCTCCTGCTTTCCTCCCTGTCCTATTAAGTACTGAGGGCCCCAGGTACTGAGACAATGTGATCACCTACTAGGTCATTGTGATTCTTTGTCGCCTATCACATTCTGCTACCACATGAACATTAAGGTTGGTTCTTTCCCATTGCGTGGGAGTTAGTTCAAAGGGTCTGACTCATGAGGAAATGGAGCGGCTGTCCTGGGCTCTAAGACTGTGTTTGCTTCTTGGTGGAATGATGAGTTAGAAATGAAAACTGTGGCTCTGTAGGTGGATACTATGAGAGGGACCACACTTTTGTTGGGAGCCTTTAGCTGCAGTGCCCTATGTCAGCTTTGCAGCTTCGCTGGGATAAATACGCTAGGCAGTGGTGCGGATGGACTGCGATCATAACATTGGAAGTCCATTGGGTTCGTAAAGATTGCTCTGGAGCATGGAGGGCGCAGCGCAGGGGGAGAATTGCACACACGGGGTTCTGTGTTCTATACCCAGCACAGACACAAAAGAAGCTTTGCTAGTTACCCTTAGAACTGACCGTGCCGTGCCGTGAGGTTCCAGCCAGAGTTCAGGCCTGGGCAGTTGATGTGTTTGTGTCATTTGGATTATAAAATATTTTCCATTGATTTATGTAGATGCTCATTTCTCCAGATTAATCTTAGTTTCTCCCTTGTTCCAAGGCAAGAAACAGGAGTGAGAAAGGGAGAGATTGCTAAAGTTTCTGAAGGGGCTGGGCAGGAAACAGCCAGGGTTTTGGTCTTTGTAAGATTTAAGGAAGACCCCGAATTCTGTTCTCACACTCCACACCCCTTATCTCTCTTCCTTTGCGTCTTCCTTGCCCTTAAAGAAATCACAGCATCCCAAGAGCAATATCTGTACAAAGGGGGAAAATGTAAGCATGAGAAAACATAAAAAAAAAAAGAACAGTGATGAACGTAACTACAGAGAGAATCCCATCCTTCAAGAATAATTCATGTTTATTTGTGGTGGCAAGTGACAAGATGGTACAACCTTTATCCTTTTCCAGAAACAAAAACCAAGGGCACAGCAACTAGAGTGAGCTGACAGCTATTTTGGCCTTTTGGGTGGGTCTAGCCGTACTTGGGATCCCAGTGGTACATGACCCTCTGCCAAAGGCTTGCCTCGGTCTGTGTACATAGCACGCCATGTCTGTGGGCAAGCCCAGCACTTTCTGTCAGTGTCGTACTGTATGTGATGAACTGTGTTGGTCTCTGTGTTTTTTTTTTTCTGCAGAAGAGGAGTAACTACTCCGGGTACCTTGATATTTGTACAGCCTAGAGGCCAACACTGCGGGCGTGTGACTCTTTATTGAAAAACAAAAACAAAAAAAATACCAGTGTGGTGATGATAGTGTGTGTATATATATAAGGTTATATGGGGAAGATTTCTAAATAAAAGTTTTACAGAGGGGTCTGGACTTTGTACTTGGACTTTGCCTCCTAGAGCCTGAGAATGGGGACATGAAGGGGAAAGGGCTGACAGGGCTTGGCTCCACAGCTCTTAGGAAGTAGGATCGAGCGTCCAATCTCAGCCTGTAGGGAGGAAGGAGGCTACCCTCTGGGGGGTTTCCTTTTCCCCCCCTTCTGCAAGGCTCCAAGGGCTTTAGTATCCTGTCCTTGTGTTTGTAGACCTGGACAGCCTGGCCCTCTCTTTGTTGGGTCAGCTTTTTCCTTGTTAGATCACTTTCCCAGGTTGGGGCCACTGCTCCCAGTGAGAGCTCAGGACAGACAGATGTAGCTGTTACCCACCATTGATGTCCACAGATTTCCTGATGTCTCAGTGGGGGGTTGCATCTTTTAGACTTGACCTTTTTTTTTTTAAAAGGTTTAAAAAAAATTTATGTATATAGGTGTTTTATGTGTATAGGTACAGTGCCCATAGACGCCAGAAGAGGGAGTCAGATTCCCTGGAACTGGAGTTGCAAACTGTAGTGAGTTGCCCCATAGGTGCTGGAGTTTCATGAATAGAATTTGGGAAAGAGACTGGGTCTTGGGGAGGCCATTACGCATGGATGTTCGGCCTCCTGGGAGTTTGTAAGCTGGGCACCTTCTGCCTCCTCATTTAACAAGCATTTGCTGAGTTCCTGCTCTGGGCAGAGACCATTGGGGAGGGTTCAGAATGGAACGAAACAAGCATGGATGCTCTCCACTGCAGCTTACATTTTACCAGGGGGATGTTGAATGCAAAAACACTTACAAGCAGAGTTAAATAGAAAGCAATTAGTATTAACCCACAGTGAGTTTTATTCAGGCCAGCCTGGGCTACATGAAACAGTCTCAGAAACCAAAGCCAAGAAGGGTGGTAAGGAACAAAAGTGGGCAGATCAACAGGGGCAGTTCAGGGAAGGCCCTAGGGTGCCATCTTTTCCATTCAGGATCAGATGATTCCTGGTGTCAGAGACAGTTTTGTCCTAGGAACAGGTTGGGTCTTTCTGTCTACATGCCCTGAGAAGGCTTTTTTCTTTCTTCTTCTCTGGACCTCAGTACTCAACCCCAAATCTAGAGACATGGACTAGCTCAAGATTCAACAACTGGGAGGGAATTCAATAGTCTCACCATTAATTCTCATCTGGCCTGTCTCTAGTCTCAGCAGTGTTTTGTCCTCTTGGCTTCTATCCATCTCCTACAGGGAGAGGGTAGGATTCAGCCTGAGTGTCAATATCTAATCCAGCTACTGGGACGCTCCTCAGACATGCCTTTCCTTGGCCCAGGACAAGGATGGTAGGATTTGGCCTTGGGGAGAGGAAAAAAATGGATCTTTAGGCTTATAGACCTGAGGGACTACCATGATAGGAGAGAAAGAAAGGGGGCAGAGAAGGAAGAATAGTGTTTGGGGTGGAGGAAGTGGCCAGTCATGTTCAGTACAACTGAGGGGCCATGCACAGAAAGGCTGAGTTAACTGGTTTGAGGCAGCTGGTGGCTGGAAAGAGCTACAGAGAGGAGTGGATAGAGGTAGTGACCTGAGGACTCAGAGACAGCACTCCCCATCTTAGAAAGATTTTCCTCAGGAGAAATGAAGCTTTCCATGTAATGGTGACAAAGAGAGCCCGAGGAACTCCAGTTGCTCCTGGAGTTCATTGATGGGGCAGAGACCCAGAGAGAAAATGTCTTCCCAAGCCTTGTATCTCAGAGTGATGAGTAGTCAGGCCCATTCTTCCTGCCCCAAGAACATGTTGTCTCTGAAGCCCAGAGTCCCTGACTCCACAAGGAAAGAAACGTACCCTGAGGCCTGGTCTGAGGTGTTTTGCTGATCTGTTCCCCTTTGTTTCTTGCCACTCCATTTGTGTGTGTGTGTGTGTGTGTGTGTGTGTTTCTGAGACAGGGTCTCATGTGACCTCAAACCCACTAAGTTGCTGAGGCTGACTTTGAACTTCTGACCTTCCTGCCTTTATCTCCAGAGTGCTGGGATTAGAGGTGTGTACTACAATATCAGGTTTATTCAGTGACAGGAGCTAAATCCAGGGCTCTGTGCACGTCAGGCAAGCACTCTACAACCGGACCATATCCCCACCCCACTCCTCACTCTTTTATACATATCGCACTATCTTTTTTCCTTTCTGTTTTAGACTATTTTATTGTTTTTTGACCTCCCAGATGTTGAATTTTGGTTTATTTTTTACAGAACAGCCCATCTTCCTCTTTGCCCACTCTCATGTGGTTGAATTGTCCCTGAAGTCCAGAAAGTTTTCCTGACTTCATGGTACTGGGTGCCTCCTTTGCATCCCCATGGGACCCTAGGTATGCTGGCCCTTCCTGCCCTAACATTTGCTTATTTAGTTGCTTCTGCACTGAAACACAAACCCCTCAGATCTGGAACCAAGTCTGATTAAACCCTCTGCACAGCACCTTGGGGTACAGACACTCCGGTTTCTTCCCTACTGGCCATGAACAGCCCTTCTACTCCTGCTGGCTCTCCTTTTTCTCTCTGGGCCTGGCGTTTGACAGCAGCGAGGACCTGAAAGGCTGGTATAGAATGGTAAAGACCAGGTGTGGAGGCTGTGAATCCAGTCAGGGGTCTGGCCTCCTCAGGTCGGTCCCTACCTGCCTCCTTTTTAATAAAACAAGTATGTGTTCCTCAGAAGCCATCACTGTGTCATTAGCTTTCCGACCGACCACCCCTCACCCAACCCCCTGCCCATGTAAACCTGTTACCTACTTACAGAGCTTAATTATCATGAATCTAAGTAAAGGGTCACCCAGGGGAAGATACAAAGCCTTGAGTTGAAGGGGCTTGAGCAAGGTGAAGTAGGTGTAAATTCAGGGATACACCCGAGGTTAGAGATCCAGACCATGTAGGAAGGCCAGGAAAGAGAAGAGGAGGCCAGTAGACAGCTAGAGTTCGTAGAGAAGATGGCTCTACTTTCCTTATGGGCAAGAAGGCTACACAAATTTAGGTCCAGGACTGGTGGTGGTAGTGAAGAGCTTGCTGGTTGGAGGACAGGCTCTGTGGATGACCATGGGGACACTGAGGAAGGGCGGTTGGTGTGGAACAGTTGGTGAAGGGAGTAACCTGGGCCTGGGTGGAAGTGAGAAAAAAAGAGCAGCCAGGCTCTGGAGGAGCTTGGCCTGGTCAGAATCACTTGGGGCTTAAGGGCTTAAGTATTGCTACTGGGTGTACTTTGAGTTGTTGGCTTGTGACTTTGAGTGAGTCACTATCATTCTGAGGTTTGGTTTCTTTATCTGTTAAACGAAGATTTTAACAATCATCTTCTAGGTCTGTCATGGGACTTCAGCATAATATACGCAAAGTATCTGTGTTTCATAAAAATGAGTCTATAGAAAGAGCTACAGAAAAACCTATAAGAAAGCATTCTTTTTCCAAGAGACAGGACCAGGATGGATGGGACTGTCCTAACAGAAGAGACAGGGAAGGGCACGAGGGAATGTTAATCACCCCTCACTCAACAGCAGGACTTTGGTATGCCTGTCTCATGTCAGGAAAGGTTGGGTAGCCAGTCTTGACCACCCATTTTGACTTCAGAGGCTCGTGAGCAGAGTGGAAGTTGGGGTAGGAAAGAACGCTGGAGGCATGTGCTATGGGAGGAGCTTAGCAGTGCTGGCAGCCTAGCTCTGACAATAAGGTCCCTGAGCAAGTCTGTGCTGAACCGAACGGTCCTGAGGGGCAAGGTTGGGAGGTATCTGGGAGAAGGTTTCACATCCTGTCTTGAGCATTACCTGTTTTTCAGTGGCGGAGCAGGCTGGTCCAGGAATGCTGGCTTCCTCCTGGGCTCCATACTCCTGCCAAGGCTACCTGGAATGAGGCAATGCTCCCCCACTTCACTTTGCCTTCCAGCTCCTACTTAAGCTCTCCCCACTAGCTTGCTCTGAGGCCTGCCCCTCCCCAGCTCCTGGGCTTTCTCTCCACACAATAACAGGATGTGATCTTCGAAGAGAGGAAGTGGGGGAGGACTGCTGAGCTGATAGCAGGGAAGGAGGGGGGCTTCTGACTCTCCCCCCTCCAGCCCTCCTTTGCTCTGTAGGCCAGCCCCTGCAGCTCCTTTCCCCCTAAGCCCTACCTCAAGCTTCTCTCCGAGACAAGTAGGGATGAAGGGTCTTTAGGCCCATGTAGGACTGCTTGCCTATGGAGAGACATGCCTTGACCACACCTGCAGGACCTGCCTTCTGGAGAGACTTGCTCGCCTGCCTTTAGATGCTGGGTTGTTTTCTGCCTAGAGCTGCTGGAGTCTAAGGCACCTGCTGGGCAGGTGGGTCATTCTGCAGGACTCCATCTGTCCAGTGTACTCCCAAGTCCACATGAGCATGATTCAGTGTAGCGCGTGATAGCCATTGGTTATTGATTAGTAAAACTTTAGATCTTCACCCATTGGATTACTGGCCACTTGCTAGCCCTTTTGCTGAACCAGGCCATGCTGAGTATACAGAGCAGTAGGTACTTGAAGCCATGCATTAAGGATTGTCTTAGACGCCAACCAGAAGACTGCGTCTCACTTAGTGGTCATGGAAGGTTTCCCAGAGAATGCTAGCTCCAGGGTGGGGGTGGGAGGATTGGTGGGAGTTTATCAGGGATACAGAGAGGAAGTTGGGCGGCAAGTGTGAATGCAGGTGCAGCGTTGGGAAGAATGGGATGTGCTTTGGAGATTGCAGTCTTCCATTGATGGGGTCAATGTGCATGGTTGCAAGTGATGGGTCAGAGAAGCCTGGGAGTCTGGTCACCAGAAATTTGAAGTTCCCTGAGAGTGATGGGAGTCATAGTGAGAATTGTGAGCAGGTAGGGGGTTGGTCAGGACATGTTTTAGGGACTTTGTAGTTAGCCATAGTGGAGAGCAGCTGCTGGCAGAGACATAAGTAAGGATTCAGAGAGCCACATTATCCATGGCACAGAATGATGGCCTGCTGGACTCAGGCAGCCGCAGCACCATCCATGGCACAGGGGGATGATGGCCCGCTGGACACAGGCTGAGATGCCCTTTCTGTTATTGTTGAGCCCTAGGTGTGGTTGTAAAAAGGCTGAGGTCTCAGGACTCTGGAACTTAGAACTGGAGCTTAGAATCAACTAAAACCAACCTCCAAGCAGCTATTATTATTATTATTATTATTATTATTATTATTATTATTACTATTTAACTCTTATGAGAGTATAATACAGTAACATCATCCTTCTCTTCCTTTCCTCTCTCTAACACCTCACTTTATCCTCCTTTATTCTTTTTTAAATTCATGGCCCTTTTTCTTTAATTGTGATTACATATATATGTTCTCTCTCTCTCTCTCTCTCTCTCTCTCTCTCTCTCTCTCTCTCTCACACACACACACACACACACACACACTCCTAAATATATTAATACAACTTGCTCAGTCTCTACAACGTTGCTTGTATGTCTATCTTGAGGGCTGACCAGCTGGTATTGGGAATCGGTTGGTGTGCTAGTTCCTGGGGAAGACCACCTCTCTCGCTCACAGCACTCTTAGTTGCCCTTTAGTTCTCTGTCTAGGGTTGAGGCCTCTCGAGCTCCCCTCCTTCCATGTTAGCAGGTCTACCTATTGGTGGAGAACTTGTTCAGGTCTTGTTTAAGCGGCTGTGTCGTTGAGACAGACACAGCTTTTGGGACATTTCTAGGAGACACAATCTCACAGAAAGCTTCCTGGCCCTTAAGATCTTTCTGCCCACGCTTATGTAATGATCCCTGAGCCTGAGGTGCAGGAATTATGTTGTAGATGTGTCCACTGAGAGACTGGGCTCTACAGCTGTACCTTTTGATCAGTTGTGCTTTTCTGTGGTGGTCTCCATCTGTTGCAAAGAGAAGTTTCTTAGGTTAGGGGTGAGAACCACGCTTATCTGTGGGTATAAGGACAGATATTTAGAATGTAGTTAGGGGTTATTCTGGTTCAATAAAGAGGCTGTAGTAGATTCTCCTCCAAGATTCGTGATTTCACTAGCCCTGAGTAGTTGGCTATGTTTCCAGTACCTGGCGTGTACTTCTTGTTAGGCAGGCTTTAATTTCAATTAGAGTACTGTTGGTTTCTGCCAAGGTATATGTGTCAGTACTATGCCCTTAGGGTTATCCATAGATGCTGGTAGTTGTGGACCATAGCTGGGTAGGACCGAGCAGCTCTTTTTATTCCAATATACTTTCCCCACACTGTTTATTCAAAATTCATTCTGTAGACAAGCCTGTCCTCCATGGGACAGGGACACCAAGGTGTTAATGAGTCTGCATGAGTGGACTGGGAAGAATGGGTTTTGGCAGAGTGGATATAGGGCACCAGGTCCTAAGGTTGGGGAGCTCAGAAAGAGGACAAGAGTTCCTAGGGGTGCATATCTTTCCAAGAACCCAAAATAGGGAAATGCACTTCCGTTTTACAGAGGTCAGAAAGGCCAAGTGATTAAGGGAGAAGCTACTGGGAGCCAGTCTCTCCTTCCACATCAAATCAACTCATAGTGCTATGATTAACAAGGAGAGTCCCCTGAGGGGAAGTCAGAGGGTGGCTTGTATAATTGGAGATATGTGTACTGGTTATTTCATGAGTGCCCTGATTTGGGGGAGAGTCTGTGTGACTTCATTCAGTTTCCATTATGTAGATGGGAGTCTGACAATAATGTTGCCTACCCCTGCCCGCCCCTTGCCACCCTGTGACAAAGTCTTCTAAGACCCTTACCCTTCTGAGATCTACCAGAGCTATGGGATCAGGCTAGAAAACCTTTTCCCATCCAATGTCTGTGACAACCTGGCCAGCTGAGCCCGGGCAGCTTAGGGTCCTCAGCCCTTCCCAGCTCATGGCTCACCCAGCTGCAGCCTGGGACCTTTGGTGCTCCTGGGTCCCAGGCTCTGGGGGATCTCAAGGGGCCGGGCCTTCTGCCCTCTGGCTGTTCCCACACAGGCTAAGGGAGGTTTGTTTCTCAGCGCTCCGCCCCTCTCTCTAGCAATCCCCAGTGCGCCACTATTCAATGGGCTATCAGGCTTCTCCATCACTCTCACCCCCCCAGTCTGTTAGCCTTGAATAGGTGGGATCCAGATAGCTACAGTCACTCCCATCCCCAAGCCCCCAACCAATCTCTCCCAGGACCGTCTGGGATCTCACAGCTCTGACATGCTACCTGCCCTACCACGATGGGAACTCCAGTACAAGCCAGTCCTATTGTCTACCAATGCCCTGAAGCTGCAGTCTCAGCTGGGCATCTAAACGCAGAGCCTGCCTGGTCTGTGCTGCTGCGTTTGTGCCTTGTCAGTCTACACAGAGGTAACAGTTACAATCTCTGTGTTTAGCTCCTGGAGGCAGGTGTCTCCTTTCAGGGACTGTATGTTTCTCCGGTCCCTTGGCTTTGGCTGCTGCGATGACAATGCAAACAAGCCCTGTGCAGGCAGGCAGACAGGCAGGACCAGGCAGTGGCTGCCTGCCTTGATTTTTTTGGGTGGGTGGGTGGGTGGTGTTCTGTTGCCTATAGGCCCTTCAGGGTCCACATCTGCCGGGTTGGGGCTGTGCCAACGTCCAGTTGCCTGGCTGCATTGCGCTGAGCTGCAGGAAGCATTGAGCCTGCTGGCAGGCTCCCATGATGCTAATGAGGGCAGTCCTAGGCCAGGGGGAGGGGAGCCTTTGTCCTGCTCTTGTCTTTGCTGAAGAGTCCTCAGAGAGAGACAAGGGGCCCTCCACAGCCCCAAGTACACATGATTAGCCTGCCATCACTCATATTGATGGCCCGCAGAGCTCTGGAGCATGGACAGAGATGGGGGGGGGGTGTGTGGGGAGGGCGGGGAAAAACAGGCAGGTCCTGGGCAGTCCCTACACCTTTCAGGCCGTGTACCTATAGAAATAGCTCATGATCAACAGAGACAACACTGTTCCACATATTCCCTTGGCTTTTCTTTCCTTTCCCAGGCTGCGCCTTTACTGTACCAAAGATAGCCTTTGAAGACGCCTTCCCTCAGCCAGTGTTAGAAGCTGGTTAGAATCTCTGATGATTTGTCCCCATGCTTCTTTCTGAACCCCCAGCATCTCTTAAGCCATGTCCTGGGGTGACTGACATTAGCTCCTGTGTGTGTCCTGCCTCCCCTATCTACTGACAGTGAACCTCTGCAGCTCAGGGCTGAGATAGTGTATTACTGATCTTCAGTGACCCCACCCTGCACAGAGTGGTGGGCCCACCCAGCAGGTGCTTAATAAACATCTGAAAACTCTCATCAGCCTCCAGGGAAGGTGCTTTAAGGATGTGTGACTGTTTGAAGGGGTGAATGGTTGGATCATCTTTAAAGCAGTCCTCTAAAACCTGGGTCCATAGACTCCCAAGACTTGGGAGGAGAGAATTCAAACAGAACACAGACATGACTGAGGAAATATATATATATAAATTTGGGGGGGTTATTGTAGCCCCAGCTGTCCTGGAACTCACTATGTAGACCAGGCTGTCCTGCATCTCACAGAGATCCACATGACTCTGCCTCCTGAGTGCTGGGATTAAAGGTGTGTACCACCACCTGGCTTAGCATCTGAGACTTTTTGCCACCAATAGATCACCTTGAGATGTTATTTATGATCCTTTCGATCTTGAAACTAATCAACCATCATCATCATCATCATTATTTTTATTATTATTATTATTTTGAGTTACAGAGGGAATCTTTCTATGTAGGCTCAAATTTGTGACTCTCCCGCCTCGGCTTTCTTCTAAGTGCTGTGGACATAGGTGTACGCTACTATGTCTAGTTGCCATATCATAACATTTTAACAAAGCTTAAGAGTTGTATTTTAGTTTAATTGGTTTTTATTATAATTCTGTTTTTTATTTTATGTATTTAAGGCATTCATTTAAAAAGACTGCCCAAGAGACCCATGTCATATATAAATAAATATACACATACATATATGTGTGTATATGTTATATATGTGTGTGTGTGTCATATACATATTCATTCCCACATGAATTGGTTGGGTTTTTCCCTAGTTCCATCTCTAGCAGCGAGGGGTCTGATGACTGTGCTCAGTACCTATGGCCCCTTCCTTAGTTTGGCTTGAGGATGGGGAGAGATAAGCGCATGCTGGTATGACTGGAGGAGCTCCAGGTAGGGTTTGCTGCGCCAATACCACCCTTAAGCTGCAGCTTTTAAAATCCGGTCCATATTACTCAGTGATTCATATTACCTCCTACATGCCAGGCCAAGGGTAGAGTAGTGAACAAGGCATTTTCCTGGTCGAAAAGTGAAGAATAGTAGGTAAGTTAATTATATGGTGGATTCCAAGTGAATAAATGCCAAGGAGTAAACGAAGACTAGAAAAGGAAATGGGTGGGGATTATAGGGCTGAGTTTGCAGCTTCTCAAAGCTCTGTACTGAAGAGCCTCCTCTAATAGATGGGCAAGACCCAAGGGAGAGGAGAGGACAGCTACGGAGACGTCTGGGAGAGAGCATCACAGGGGGAGCCCAGGTGGCGCAAAGGCCCTGAGGTCTGAGTGGGCCTGCAGTGGACAAGAAGTGTTGTAGAAGCAGGTGTGGCTAGAGTAAAGGAAGGGGAAACAGGAGGCAGGTTAGAGAGCCATTGTGAAGGCAGTCATGCCATCCTGTAAACCAGGGCCTTAGTGTTTTGAATAGGTTATGAATAGGGTTTAACCAAAATTTCTGTCTGCCCTGCTGAGACCAGACAGAATGGAACATAAGCAGGAGCAAGGGGACCTGGCAGTAGGAAGCCATAACAAACTTGCAGCAGGGACTTAGAGCAAGCATAGAAAGGGAGGGGTTGGGGGTTAGGGTGGATCTGTTTATAGAGAGCCAAGGTGATTGACTGGTGGCGATGTGGAGTATTTCAGAGAGAAGTCAAAGGTGATTCCTTTTTTTTTTCTTTCTTTTTTTTTTTTTTT
>NC_034595.1:66338561-66360521 GCF_900095145.1 Mus pahari
GGTTATGAGCCACCATGTGGTTGCTGGGATTTGAACTCAGGACCTTTGGAAGAGCAGTCGGGTGCTCTTACCCACTGAGCCATCTCACCAGCCCTCAAAGGTGATTCCTGAGGTCTTTCAACCGCAGGGAGGAGGGGGCAGGGCACAAATATAGGATAAAGAGGGAGGAGGCAGAGACAAAGATACATGTTTTTCCTAGGTATGCTCCCAGGGACCTATTTCATCTAAACAAGTCACACCCCTTTCCACCTCCCCCTAAAATGTGACTGTGTTTGCAGAGGGATCTATCAGTTCACTGATTAGCTGCGCCCTCAGGATCAAACCATCTCCCCAAAGCTCACTGTCACATGAGCCTGTGGGGAGATGCTTCAGCGTCAAACCTCAGCAGTGCTGGAGTTTCTCTGCTTGTTTCCAGGCGGACCCTGTAAAACGTCAGCCTCCACAAAAGCAGAAGAACTGTCTTACTCATGAATTGTACCCCAGGAGGCTCGTAACGCTTGCTGGTGTCTTTTCTTAATCTTCCAGACACAACCCACATACCTGCTTTAAGACACCTAGTGTGACTGGAACTTTTAAGATTAATTTTTAATTTCAATACTGCATGTGTGTGTCTGTATGGGTGTGTGCATGTGAGTGCAGGTGCTTGCCGAGGCTAAAAGGGTCTCAGATTTCCGGGAGCTAGAGTGACAGGTGTTTTTGAGCCACCTAATGTGGGTGCTAGGAACTAAACTCAGGTCTTTCCAAAAGTAGTATACACTTTTAACCACTGAGCAATCTTTTCAGCTGCCCCCTCATCTTTTGGGACACAAGATCTTACTCTGTAGTGCAGAACAAATATAGAATTCACCATGTGTCCTGAATCTGCAATGATCTTCCTGCCTCAGTCTACCAAGGGCTAGACTATTGCATGTGCTGCTTTGCCCCACTGGTGTGATGCAGTTTCACAGCTGTACACTATAAGCTCTGTCCTGTTCACTGTTGTGTATCCAGCCCCCTAGTAGGCAGCGAGCATGTGGTGAATGAACAATTGAAAGCCCACTGGGGTGAAATCGGGCAAAGAGCAATAAGTCAGTGCTGGGGAGAGGGGCAAAGGCCTGGGCCATACAGAACACTGCCTGGGATTAGTCCTATCGCTCCTAATTGACTGTGTGGCCTTCACTTAGAAACTTGCAGGGTCATACTTTCCCTAGCTGAAAAATGAGCAGGATGGGCATCCCTCAGGGTGAGCCTGTGGCCAGGAGGCGCTAATTCTAGAAGTTTGTATCCCTGCTTGGTTCATTGCTGGCCTGGAGCCCTGATGGGCAGCAGAGCTGTGCAGAGGCCACTCTGCAGAAGAGACTTGGCCTCGGGCCTTCTGCTGGCAGGAGGATCCTGGTCTTGGCCCCTCCATACTTTTTTGGCTGGGTAAGGAGGCAGCAGGAGGATTTGATTGATCTTCTCTTCTGGGGGGTCCTCCCCATAAATCTCCTTGGCCCACTGGGGTCTCCTAGGACTCAGGAGCAATAGCCAGTGCATTCCTCGGTTCTGTGAGTTTCCAGCTAGTACCTTTTGCCTCTTTTAGTTCCTCACTCTGAGTCCATGTGTGAGGCCGAATGCTTGTCTGCCCTGATCATAGTCCTTTAAGTACCAGAAGGCTTCTTCTCCAGGGGGTCAACAGTCTTTCTCCAAGTCTGACCTTGAGATCACATGGCATGGCCTTGAGTAGACGGGCCCCAAGCTTCCAAAGAGTCAGGACTCTTTAACCCTATTGTACCATGGACTCCTTGTGTGGTCCAGTGAAGCCTACAGCTTCATTCTTTTACAAATTATTATTTATTATTATTGTGTGGTATGTGTGAGAACATATCAATGTGCACACATGGAGGTCAAAGGCCAACTTTGTAGAGTTGGTTCTCCCCTTCTATCTTTACGTGGTGTGATGGTTTGTTTATACTCAGCCCAGGGAGTGACACCATTAAAACCCTGTTGAAGTAGGTGTGGTCTTTTTGGAGTAGGTGTATCACTGTGGGTATGGGCTTTAAGACCCTCGTGCTAGGTGCCTGGAAGTCAGTATTCTGCTAGCAGCCTTCAGATGAAGATGTAGAACTCTCAGCTCTGCCTGCACTAGGCCTACCTGGATGCTGCCATGCTCCCACCTTGATAATAATGAACTGAACTTCTGAACCTGTAAACCAGCCCCAATTAAATGTTGTCCTTATAAGAGCTGCCTTGGTCATGGTGTTTGTTCACAGCAGTAAAACCCTAACTAAGACACGTGGGTTCCAGGGACAGAGCTCAAGTCATCAGGCTTGCACAAGTGTATCACTTGAGGAGACATCTTGCTGGCTCCCTGTGGACTCTTTCTCATTGAAATGTTTTTAGAAATATATAATACAATGCCCAGACCTGGACAGCAAGCCCAATTGTATTAACACATGGTTATCAAAATATTAGAGGCGTGTTTGTGATAGTTTAAGTGTGTCTTTACACTGTGCCTGGCTGGATCTGTGGACGCTCCGTGACTTCCTTGGTTACTTTACGTTGCATGAGTAATAAATATGTCTAATATCCGCAGCAGTTGTGGGGTAACAGGAGAGCATCAGAGGGCTGTGGTTTTAAATCTTCATTTGTAATGGAAGGAACTTGCAGATTTCACTTACAGGTTCGTAAGAAACAGATGCACCATCCCCTGTCCAATGGAGTGCTAACTGAAGGGCAGCTGAGTGAGTGAGACTGTGAGTGGAAAGGGGCCTCCACATCCCTTCAAGCATCCCTCTGCAGGTACCCTTAAGGGTGACCTGGTCTTTGCCTTCCCTGGAATTCCTATTGGGATAGTTCTGCTCCCTGTCTGGAACACACTTTCCTAGGGTTGGACAGCTCCCGAGGGCTTTCACTGTGGAGATTCTGGGAACTCGGGTCAGGGCCACCTGGGGCTAATCACTTTATCTGTCCATTCACTCTGGGACCTTCTACTCTCTCTAGGCATTGTATATTGAGATTTAACTTTATAATGTGTGTGTGTGTGTGTGTGTGTGTGGTCTATCCTTGGAGGTTATCAGTATTAAATGTACAAACACAGAAGTCATTATGGCATGGTGATTTGTAAGAATATCTGTGTGTGTAGACCAGAGGATTCAGGGGGGAAGGTGAGGTGAATGAAGTCAAAGAACTCTTCTGGAGAGAGGGACCTTTAAAGCAAGACTGGGAAGGTCACTTTTCCAGGAGAGACTTGAAGATGGCATCCCAGGCAGAGGGCTATAATAGAGTAGGGATCAGGCCCCAGAATTGGGGGCCTTGGGCCAGGTGAGGCTGAAGAGGGGGGCTGAGTGTTCTGCCCCTCAGGCACCTGGGGAAGGAGTTGGAACGTTATTTTAAGGACCAGGAGTAGTCCAAATAAGAGCCTCCAGGCGTTTGCAGGCTTGCAGCAAAGATGAACACGAATGCACATGGGAAGAGGGCTTTGTAGTCCAAGCACCCACCTGGAGGGCTGGGATGCGGCTCAGTGCTCGACTGCTTGTAATAGGCCCTATAGACTTGTGTCCTAGTACCACAGGGGGAAAAACAACAAACACGAAAGAAATGAAACACCCAGCTTTTTCTCAGCCTGAGCTCTCTGGCTGCATGGCCTTTCCCGTCATAACTTTCTATGCAGTTGACAACCTGGCTAACTTCCCCTCAGCGTTGCCGGCAGGAAGCCTTCCTTAATGATTCAGTCATCTTCTGTTACAGCAGAGCTCTGGGTACAACATAGGTCATGCTTGCATCACCAGTGACTGGTTATATGTCAGTGGATGTTTTCCCTCCCTGTAACCTACCTGTGAAACAGGGTGGGAGTTGGGCCGCTGGAGAGAGGGAGCGAGGCTTTTGACTTTTCCGTTGTTCAGAATGCAACCTGCACCCCAGCCTGGGATTGGAGCTGCACAGTGCCACCTCCTGGCAGTAGGCAGAATGGCAGGCAAGATGTTGTGGGAAGGGAGGAATGGATATTTTTGCGGGGTGGGAGGGGAGCACTCTTGAGTGAGGATAAGCACACCAGGTCTAGCCTGGTGGAAGGTTCGTCTAGGGGACCGGTGATTCTAGATGAGAGCTAGGTAAGAAACGGGAGGGAAGACCGACTGTGGATAGAACGGCTGCCTGAGATGAGGACTGGAGTTCTGGTGAGACCCATCCAAACTTTTGAGATTTAGCCAGACTGCAGGGGACCCCTTTGTTTGTAAGGCTAGGGAGAAGAGCAGTTCCCAGTGTGAAAACTTCCAGGCATCAGGGGTCTGGTCTTAAAGCCAAGTGCTCACCCATCCCCCCTCCTCCTCCCTGCTTTCCGGAACAACTTGTTTCTGTGTTAAAGTCTGGGACTTTGACCCGGGAGCTGTTTTCTCCCTTTGGTCACCTTGTGTCCGTCCACTCATGTTCCTCCTTTACTGTGCTCAAAATATAGTTCTGGGAGTCTCTGCTTTCCTTTGGGGTTTTAGAGAAGTTGGGAATGCTGGGGGGAAAAGACTGTGGCTCCCGAGCTGGTGGCAGAGGATGAACTAGTGAGTGGGTACCACCAGAGGAGCCTCTCTCTACACCTCTCTTAGACTCCACATTTGGCTGCTGAAGTATCCCAATATTCTGGGATTTTACTTTCCTGCCCCCCCCCTTTAAACCTGTATGTTGGGTCTGTATTTGATCCCTCTGTTTAAAACACACACACACACACACACACACACACACACACTGCATCCTGAGGGACCCATGTGTCTTACCTTGAGACATTGCCACTCACCCAATTGCCTAAGTCAGAAACTTAACCTGAGAGTTTCCAGTTTCCAAGTGGGCAGCAGTTAGTCACTTGTCCAGAAACCACACCCTGGCTTTCCTACCTCCCAAGCACTGATCAAAGCCTTCTTTAAGGCAGCCCAGTCAGTGGCTGCATGTCTCCCAAGTCTCCCTCTCTCACCTCTGATGATTTTTTTCATTTGCCCAAATGGAGGTCTGACCTTGGTTTCCTGCAGCCTGCTTAAAACTGAGGAGGAAGGCATGGTGGATATTTGCTAATTCCACCCCATTCCTTTCATTCCAACCTGTGGTTCCCTGGCTGTTCATTAACATCCACCAAGGCAGCTCCTCCATGCTCCTGAAGATTCTCAGCCCATGTTAAGAATAGGTTAGCCATGTAGAGTTAGCCATGAAGAGTTTCCCTACAGCCTCTTGGGGAATGGTCACAGGCTCACAGCACATGCATGAAAGTAGTTGTGCAGACATGCACTCAGAGGAAACAGGCACTCTCACCTGTTTTGTTTTTGGTTTTTTCTTTGGACAGGAACTAAGATCTGTGCCTTGGGACAAACAATGCAGTGGACACCCTCACAAGTGTCGTCTCATCCACAGTGCCCTGGCTAGTGTTTAATGTCACAGCCACCTATTCTTAGCTTCCTTATTTCCTAAATCTGGTCAAGCCAGGTTGATGTTGGCTTCTTCGGAACATAAATTTAGTCTAGTGTTGGACCAGGATCACAGGCTCTATGTTCTGTACTTGGGGACAGATGGGCATGATGACTGTGCCCTGAGGCTTCCTGAGTACCTGCCTGAAGCCAAGACAGCATGAAATCTCCTGAGTGTGCACTGGAAATGGCTAAGCGCAACGTTCTTTTAGGAAACCATGCAAGCAACAGGGACTGCCAAAAAATTCTTTCCCCTCCTTTCCTTAGGAAAGGGGTCTAGCCTGCTCTTGCATCTCAACTCCTATATTCTGGGGTAGCTGGGACCAGGAGGCCCACCACGGACTTACGCCCCAGACTTCAGTAGGTACTTGGGCTATTCTTAGGGTTTGGAAGGTCTGGCAGATGCTATGTGTCTTGCTGGGTGGGAGATGTGCTTCTGCAGTGTCTGGCCCTGTGGTGTGGATTTCTGGGGGACAGATGAACTTCTCATGGCTATTCCGGTCTGTAGACTGTGCCTGGGGAATTTGGAAGACTCAGGGAATGAGCAGAACAAAGGAAGAATGCTAAGACACATGCATGAAGTAGGCATGCACACATGCACATAGTGGAGGCAGGCTCAGGGTTCCCACCTGCTTTGGACATTCCAGGGAACCACAGGTTGGAATGAAAGGAATGAGGCAGAATTAGCAAATATCCACCATGCTTCCCTCGTCAGTTTTAAGCAGGGTGCAGATCTCCATTTGAGAAAATAAAAAGGTCATCGAAGGAGGGAGATGTCTCCTCTGATGAAGGGAGGTGGATCTGAAGGCAGATGTTGAGACTTCTGACCAAGTCAAATCTTGTCTGAGGCCTGCCAGGTTATCAGGGACTGTGATGTTGAACTGGGCTATAGGGAATCACTGGGACTGGTCAGGGCTGGGGACTGTGAAGTGAGTCTCTTTCAGGTGAGGTAGGGTCCTAGAGTCTGGCTTGGTGGGTCAGAAGCAAGAAGTGAGTGAAGGGCTGATGTAGGGGAAGCAGGCAGCTGAGCCTTCTCTGAGTCTTTTGCTCACAGGTGTTTTCCTCTGGCTCCCTGAGCCAGCTAGTGCTTGTCTCAAGCCTACTGTCAGCCTTTCAAGAAGCCCCACCCACTGGGCTCATTCAAGGCAGGGCTGAAAATGTCTCAGCTGTCCCTGGGAGCAGGAAAGGTGAGCTCAGTAGAAGACTTCTGAGGCAGAGTGAGTGTGGGAGGAGGCGGGGACTTTCCCCTTACTTCCCCAGTTCCCTGGGCCCACCTCCGTAACTGGTTTCTAAGGGGGTACCTTAAATGCCAGTTTGTTGGGCTGGGCATATGCCAGTCCCGGCAGCTCATTTCCATGGGAGGAAGGGCAGTTTCTCTTCACCAGTCTGCCAGTTCTTCTTCCCCCGCCCTCTCTCCACTTCTGCCTTACCCAATCCAGCCTCTCCTTTAGAGTCAGACTGCTCTCCAGCTGATCTTAAACAAACACCCCAGACCTCCAGCAGCTCTAGGAGTCAAAAACAGCAGCAGTGGACCGAGGCCCTACAGCTGCCTGCAGCCATGCTGGCCCTCAGTCTGGTCGTGCTGGCTCTGCTCACCGAAGTGGCACCTGCCAGCTGTCAACAAGGTAGCACAGGACAGGGGTACCTGGGTTGCAAGGAGGGGAGGGGTGGCAGGAAAACAGTGACCGAGGTTGGATGGGAGGATGTTTGTACTGTGGCAAGCACAGGGCCACAGTCCTCTGACTTAGCTTCTGTGATTGATTTGTTTTCCTTCAGGGAGAGGTGCGACAACAGGGAATGTGTTGGCTCTGGGGTTTAGGGGAGGAACAGGAATTGAGATCCAAACCTCACAGCAGGAATTGTCCCAGAGACAACTCAGTCCTGGGGCTAGAAGCAGAGGCTGGGACCCGTCCCAGTGCACCCTTAAATGCTTGCTCTGGATGGGGGCTGAGGGGTGGTGAGATTAAAGGCATAAGCCACTTGACCGTATGACCTAAGTCCTCTTTCTCACTTTCTCCAGAGTAGTCCCACTGTGGAGGAACTCTTCACCAAGCTCTTTCTGTCTTGCTGTGTGACCATGAGGAAATTCCTGTCCCACTCTGAGTCTTAGGGTTTTTTTTTTTTAAACTCGGTCTCAGTAAATCTTACCCTGCCCACCTTTCTTTCAGAGCTGCTGTCAGGTTGGAAGTATGAAAGGGTTTTGTACCCAGTAGTCTGGTGTCCAGAGGGGGATGGCAAGGTTGTTTATATATATTTGCTTCACTTCTGAATCCCATGTCTTGGAGGCCCTCTGAGAAACGAAAGTACCAGAGAGATTTGAGTAACTTCTTTCACGAAAGAAGCGGTCCAGGACCATTTTTCTTCTGCTTTTGACTCTATCCCTTGCTCTATAAGCTCTCCCCATAGTCACAAGAGGAGGAACAGAAGATTGTAGTCCCTGGTGTCTGTGAGGAGTTAGCTATAAGAGCTACAGAAGAAGGAAAACAGGAGGGGAGCTCCCAGGGTTGTTCCCAGTGCCTGAGCATCTTAGCCCAGAAAAAGTAATGGGCCTGAGCCCAGGTTTCTTGAACAGAGTGGGAAGGACATAACCATAACATGGGCCCTTGCCGAGCAATCACGTGCATCTTCTACTAGGGGTTCTAACCTGGAGCTGCCATGGCTACAGCCCAGAGTTCCGTCAGCCTTTCTTTCACCAACACCTGTCACCCTTAGAAACATCACTAAGGATAATCAAGCCATTACTGCAGCAGAAGAGCATCTAGGTGGACTCCAAGAAGGACTTTGGGGTGGGAACGATACAGGCTGAGGTCTTTTGATGCCCAGCCTCTCATAACATAGGATGGCTCTAGTCATTCAGTCCTGTTTGAGGGCAGGATTCTCCCCTCCCAGTCTCTTGTCCTTTCTTTCCTCCTGAGACTCTTAGCTGCTGGGTATCTTGCCTTTGGGGAGTGAGATCTTCAGTCTAAAGGGGACAATGGTTTTCCTTGGGGCTGCCAGTGGCCTGAGGAAGATTTAAGTGTTGGAGTTGACATCAAGGGTGAAAAGGTAGAAGGGATACTTGGCTAGACCTTAACCTGGTCGCTGACCTTTGTGCCCTGTTCACCCTGTTGGAGAGGATAAAGGGGCTCCAATCTAGAACCCAACATCTTAACTCTCTCTCTCTTACCTCTCCACTCCCCAGCTGAGCAGCCAGCACTGAGCAGCTCTGGCCAGACCTCACCCCTCCTAATCCTCCCAGAGAAGCTTTATGTTCTAGAACTGGATCTTCCAGATGCCAGCCCTGGCCTGGCCTCCCTGGGCTAGTGGGAGGGAGGAGGGGCCACTCCCAGCTGACTGACAGGGAGGCCCAGGCCAGCCATAGGAGCTGCCCTTTGGTCTCTGTTTTCTTGCACTTCTAGGGGGTTCTTGCATGTGACTGTTGGGGGTGTGTGCAAGAAGGAAGCTCTGGGACCTGAGCCTCAGGGGAAACTCTGAGGCGTGTTCCCTTTTTGGCTGCTCAGGTTTTCTTCGGACTTCAGTAGGCGCTGAGCCCCCATCCTTCCTGCATACTTAGAAGAGTATGGCCTTATGTCTATTCTGGCCACTTAGATGTCTCCCTGGGCACTACAGAGTGCCCAGGCTTCTCTGTGCCTGCAGCCCCTCTTCCTTTTCCAGGTCTAGGGAACCTTCAGCCCTGGATGCAAGGCCTCATTGCTGTCGCTGTGTTCTTGGTCCTTGTTGCAATCGTCTTCGCCGTCAACCACTTCTGGTGCCAGGAGGAGCCGTACGTGCCATGTGAAGGCCCCGGGCTGGGTGGCCCCTAGTGGTCAGGGTGGTCCTCAAACCTTTGCTGTTACTCTAGTAGGGGATGACCTCAGGAGTTCTCATTAAAGTCTTGTCACTGTGAGGAAGGAAAACCAGGGCTCAAGTGCCCAGGAAGAGCTGATTGATGACAGAGTCAGCTTGGAGCCTTTCTGGTTCCCAGGCCTATACTCTATTGGCCTCATTGCTCTCTCATCTCTTTCTGCACCCTGCCTCCGGCATGGACTTGGGAGAAAAGTCTTCTCTTCTAGGTGTCTCAAATGTTTTTTTTTTTTTTTGTTTCTATTCATGGAGTTGAGATGGGAACCTGGCCTTCCTCTTGAAACAGAAGGCCCCGTCCTTTTGAAGGGTCAGCTGCCTGTGATGCAGTGGTTTCACATGCACACAGACTGGATAAGCAATTCAAGTCAAAGGCAGTTGAAGGCAACAGAGTGGTTTGGGGGCTGGGAGGGGGCTAATTAGCATGACTTCACTGATTGCACAGTCACCCCAAAACCTGACGTGCAGGAAGTCAGTCAGAGAATAGGGTGGTGCAGGAAAATATGCATGAGTCCCACGTTTGGGGCCTGGCACTAAGGCCAGCCACCAGGCATGAATGCATCAAGATCAAGAGCCCCACTGAGGGAAGCTACATTGGCCTTAGGGCATCTTTTCCCAGATGTCATTAAGGTAGCCTGGCATCCAGGGGTCCAGCAGCCCTGCACAGCATTTGGAGAATGTACAAGGAGCTCAGGGTGGAGGTGGATGGAGCGTCCTGTCCCAGCGTGTGGCTGGAGAGGTCAATAGGACCTGGGTCAGGCAGTACCCATGACGAGATGATGACTTTAACAGAGTTAAGTCCTTCCAGCTGTTCCATGTGGGTGCATGGTACGTGAAACAAGCAAGCTTAGAGACACATGAGGAGGCTGGGTATGAGGACGGACAGTTCAGACTTGGAGGGGACAAAGGCAGTTCGGAAAAGGGATGGGTCTAAGCTGTTTGGAAGGGAGCCTGGGAGTTGATGGAGGGAGGGAGGGAGGCAGTAGGGAGCTCTGAGGAAGGACTTGGACGACTCTAGAAGACTCCCTGAGGCAGAGGACATTGAGAGCAAGTGGAATTGACTTGGGTGGGACGTGTCTGGTGTGACATGCCTCTGGATGTCTGAGGACAGCTGAGCAGGTATAAGCGACCAAAGAAAAAATCAGTTTCAGGAATGGGAAGGCAGGAGCTTTTTGCCAGAAATGCACTGTTAGCTCTCTCTGCTTTCCGTGGCTACCAACCACATCGAATTTGGGATGTACTCTTGAGTCCTGCTGGGTCTAAGATGGGGCTGAGGGTGAGTGCACGGAGTGAGTGGAAAGAGACCTGGGTCTCAGGACAAGCATCTTACAAATGCCTATGTTCCCTACTTTCCTTGTGGATCAGGTAGGAGGGTTGTGAGGCGGGAGGAGGAGGAGGAGGAGGAAGAGGAAGAGGAGGAAAAGGAGGACACTAAAACTGGTGTCTACTGGGCCCCAGGGGCAGAGGTGCTTTCTGAGCTGGGGGTGCTTTCTGCTTGCACCTTGAGAACCAGATCCCAGAAGAGGATCTTCCAGGATGGGTTGGAGTGGACAGTCATTGGTGAGCCCTGCTGATAAGCTGCTTCTCCAGGGAGCCTGGGAGCACGGTGATGATCATTGGAAACAAGGCAGATGGGGTCCTGGTGGGAATGGATGGCAGATACTCCTCAATGGCATCTGGTTTTAGGTGAGGTGATACTGGGGGAGCTGGGAAAGGTGGGGAAGCCAAGGGGAAGGGCTGATGAAGAAAGGGGCTAGTGAAGCGAAGTGAAGTGAGGCTAGTGAAGTCCTCTGTGAGGATTCCGGTGATCCATGGGAAGACAAAGGGAGAAGGTAGTTCAGGAGGTAGTGGGTGTCATGGGAGAAGGGGTTCAGTGCTGAAACAGGGAGTCGGTGAAAGGGAGCTGTGAAAAAAGAGTTCTCTGGAGGCTCAATGGGTAACCAAGGGATTTGGGTGGGGTTGTTTCTAAGGAACCTCCAGTCCAGGCACACAGGTCCAGATATGTTCGGGGAGGCAGGGGAAGGCTCAGATGCTAATTCTGGAGAGAAAGCTGATGCAGGATGGTGGGGGTGGGGTGGGGGAGTTGGGGGTTGAGGGGGATGGAAACTGGAAGCCAATGACCCAGTAAGCCTTACCTCCTTTTTCAGGTCCAGCGAGCACAAGAATGCCTACGAGAATGTTCTGGAGGAAGAGGGCAGGGTCCGCAGCACACCCATGTGACAAGCTTCTCTGTGGCCCTAGTCCCAAGGCTACAGGGAATATAGAGTTGATCCCCGCCATCTCACCCAGCCACTACTCTTCAGGAATCCATTGAAACAAGCTGACCCCCCTCACCTCTCTTGAATCACAGTCATCTCAGGCTAGGACTCAGACCTGTCACATGTGCTGTGACCCTGGGCTTTCCTGGGGTCTTCTACCCAGTTCTGAGGAGCCTTGTAAAGAGATGCCTGGCTCAGCAACTCCCCTACCCGTTCCTCCTGCAACTATGGAAGTGGCTCTTATTTCTGTGAAATAAAGACTTTTTATACTTCTGGGGTGGAGACTCTGACCCAGCTTCCAGGCTCTAAGCAAGGATTCACAGGCTTATTTCTTTTCAATTGTGTTAACTACCTTCTAGGATCCATTGCCAAGGTGAACTTACAGATTATCCAGAAGCTCTGGACCCATAAGGGAGATAGGGACTTAGGAACCCAGTTGGAGAGGCTGAGGCTGTTTCTAAGTGGAAATAAGAGAGAGAAAGCTTGTCTCCTCTGGTGTCTGGGTATGTATGGGGAACTCCCTATGGGTGTGGACATTCCTGGGAGAGTTGAATTCATCCCTTCCTGTCAGTGGCTCTTGACTCTTCAAACTAAACCCTTCCTCGGCCTAAGCAGGCAAAAGATCTTCCCAGGAGAGGAAGACACTGATGAGAGCTGGATACCCTGGACATCCCCAGCCCTGGTCCATTTTGAAATGTCTCCCAGGGGCAGAGGGCAGGATGAGGCCAGAGACCTGTGTGAGCTTAGGAGTTTTTACCCTGGTCTTGTTCAAGGCTGGGCCCTTATGAAAGAACATCCTTGTCCACAGCTCTTCACGGATCTTCTGGATTTTTCCTATGCAACACTCTTGCCCACTCTGTCAGCTCTCTCCCCTTTCCAGGGCTCCAGAGTGGCGGGCTATATCACATGGGAAATGGTGGGAAAGAAACTGGAGTTGAGACTGAGGAAGCCCAAACTTGTGTTCTCAGTCTCCTGTCAGCCTACTGTGTGACCTTGGAAGAGTTGCTGTCCCTCCAAGCTCCATGATCCTGTGTAGAGGATTTGGCTCATCTCTGGCAGAGCTAGAACAGAACCCAGTCCTCATCAGTATTCCAATTCTCAACCCTGGGTGAGATGGGAATCAGGGAACGTGGTCTGGCAGAGGAGGGAAGACACAAGCACCTGCCTGATCTGGCTCCTCCGCTGTGTCTGTGTGTCTCACTGAACAGCATCTGTCCTTCTGTAGTAAAAACCTCAAATAGAGTCATTTCCAGGCCTCTGTGGAGACAGTGGTTTCAAGATGTTTCTTTGCCACCTGTCTCACCATTTCACAGCGTCCTTGTCAGGGTCACAGCAATTACTTTGTGGTCTAAGGCTTGCCTGAAAGACTCCAGGAATACCCACAAATAATCTCCCTGGGGTTTGGGGGCTGGCCTGCAGCAGAGGTAGAGCTCTCAGCAACAAATGACAAGTAGTGCTTTTGTTCTAGGTTTCCCTGCCTTGCTGTGTGATGATCTCCAAGTCTTTCCCTCTCTGGTCTTCAGCTTTATGGACATTGATAGTTGCTCCTGCTTGCTTGTTTGTTTGTTTGTCTGTTCCCTGTAACTCATGCCATCTCACCCCATTTCTGCCAGTTTGAAGTGTGAACACTCTTCTTTTTCCTCACCTTTCTGAAATTATTCTCATCAAAGCAGAAAGCAAAGCCAGCCAGCTCAGCTTTTTTTTTTTTTTTTTCCTCACTGAGAAACAGGAGATAGTAGAGGCTAGGTCTTGGCTAAGGTACAAATATTTCCTTTCTTTAGTCCAGCCAGATCTGATCCCCTTGTGGGTGACCACATTCCTTCCCACTCCTGCTCTCAAGTTGTTCCTGGGAAGTGTAGGTGGGTTCAACCCCTCTCTCCACCTCTCCCCCGCCCAAGTTTGCCAGGGCCAGGACGGAACCACCTGTGTGAGGTGTTACCAGGAGAGACTTGCTTTCTCCGAAGCTAATCCTGTCCCCCAGCAACTGCAGAGATGCCCTGCCAGGCTCTTAGAGCCTTGGTGCTGCCTCTGCAGGGGCCAGGCTGATACTGACCTACAGTTCTCCTCCCCCACTCGCGTTCCCATCCTGACCAGGGGCTGGGAATAAGGAGCGTCCGCCCCAGAACCGCCAAGACCCTCTTTCTTATCGCCAGCTCCCACCTGCCGGACTGGTCGGATCAGGAGGACAGGAGGCTGGGCCAGGGCCAGGCCGCTGCTTAATGACCCTCGCGGGGCCTAATCTCAGACTGTCAGCCGCACGGTGGCTCGGACAGGCTCCTGGAAGAGACTGATAACGCACCAGCTGGGCCCCCCACCATCTACTGGGCCGCATCAAGGGTCCCTAGGGGCGGCCTCTGGAGGCCTGGGGCGGGGCTGGAGGCGAGCGCCCCGCCCCCGCTGGGGAGGGGAACCCGAGCTCCCTAGTGACCAGGGGCGGGGCCTTACGGATTCACACCCGTGCTCATGCCACATTCTTCGCTTTCAACGTAAGACCTCTAGGCAATCCAGTTTCTCTTTGTCTCTTTCTTCGCCTCTTAGAACGTTTTGGTTTCTGTCCTCTGTATTTGGCCCAGTCTTCTCCTGCTCCTTCTCCACCCAAGCTTGATTCCCGCTGCTGGCTTCCTCTCTTGTCTCTTCTGCTTCTAGCCGATTCTTCTCAGTTCTCCCTACCTCCAAGTTTCCCTAAGGTTTATGCTTGGCTTGCAAGTCTTATGCACCGGCTGGAAGCTTTCACTTCCGTGTCAGCTCATCTCCGGCTGGTCTCTACCGCTGGCTCTGTGCCAGTGCACACCGGTCTGAAACAAGCGAGCTCTCCTGCTGTTGGGGACAGTCTAGCTCATTTTCTGCTTCCTGGAATAGCCACTTATAACCTTCTTTTTCCTATTCCACCTCACACGTGTGGATTTCACAGGGTGACATAGGTCACGTTCAAGTCAGGCAGGAAGGGAAGCATCCACCCAGGCTGTACCAGGTGGAGAGAGTTTGAAGCACTTCTGACTTGAGTTTAGTCTTGAAGGGGAACTTGTTGACTGCGGTTGGTTTTGATAAAGGCTGTGGAATACAGGGTGGTTCCTGATGTGGAATGGAGTGGCAGGTGAAGGGGATGAGTTTCAGGGTTACCTCCCTCATACCCAGAGTAATGTGCAAGAAATAGCCTATGCTTCAAGAACTACTAATTCAGACAACTCTTAGGCAGAGCTTCCTTCCCCAGCCCAGGGGAAAGAGGGGTGTGAGGCCAAGTCACATGCTTCCTAGTCCTCCTAGGCCAGCCTCAAGACAAGCACACGGCTGGAGACATCAGCACTTTCCTTGTGGCCCAGGCACCTGTTTCCTGGCAGACCTGCCTAGGGTCTAAGCGCCAGGGTTTGCCCACCTTCTCAGCTTTCAGCTGCTGTCCGAGTACAGGGGAGCCAAGCTTGGCTCCAGACTGCTCTGTCTATGGGATCCCCCACACTTCCTGATCACCCAGTCCCTGCCCAATGAAACTGGTACTGTAATAGAGTCTTTGAAGGCATACTGGGAAGCTGATGTTTTAACATTGCTCCCAAGACTTTCCAGGAAGGCACCTCGGAAGGTGTCTCTTCCTCCCAGGCTCCTCCCACACCAGCCTCCAGACAGCTCCAGCCTGGTGTTTTCTCCGCACATATCCTATCAGTGCGCCAGGGGGCTACCTCTCTGTGTCCGGCTCTAGCGCCATCTCTAGGAGCCCCACAGCACCGGAGCACCTAACATTAGTACTGTACAAGGGTGGACATGGTCAAGGGCAGCAAAGGTGAAAAGAGGCAAAGGTAGAGGGCTAAACTTCAAAAGCCTGTCCGCCTGTATGTATTTTCCCACCCACATGGATGTGGATGTATATGTGCATGCGGACACCTCTCCCAACAGCGCTGAAGGCAGCGATGGTCATCTGATACTCAGTTTTGGAATCGGCAGCTCTGCTGCCATCTGGTGGCTTTACACTCCGTGGGAAAGGCTAACCAGCAGAGTTGTTTTGTTTAAATTTATTAAAAAAGAAAAAGAAAAAAAGAGATCTCGCTCTGGAGCGCAGGCTTGAACTTGGTGTGGTGGTCCTCAGTTTCCCGAGCTCTGGGATTACAGGTGTGAGCCTCTCTGTCTAACTCCAGTGAAGCTTTTGAATTCCTGGTAGGGATCTCTTTATATGCCCAGACTCAGACCTTATCTTAGGCACCTCTCAGCTGTGCCTATGTTTATTGCATCTCCTGCTACATCCTCTGGGTAACATCCTGTTTGCTGAGGGCAGGAGAGAGGTGGGGCGAGGAAGGGAAAGAAGGAGGGGCAGGGAGAGAGAAGAAGGGAAGGAGAAAGGGGAGGGGGAAAATGAATCACAGCCCCACGGCTTCAATCCCCGGCAAGCTGAAACATGTTGGAACCAGGCCAGGGCACAGAGAGGTCCCTGGCTCCTCACTAACCAGCCTTGCACCCCTCAGTCTGTGCCATTTAGACGGAGAGGTCTCTTTATCCAGTTTGCACAGGCATCGTGAATGCCAGTGGATGGTGGTGAGGATGCTAGCTACCAGAGCCAGGGGAGTGTGTGTGCAATGAAGCTGCATTTACAACCACAGGAAGTTTAGTAGCTGGCAGAGGGACATGGACAGGGTCAGTACTGGAGAGGAAACTGGGAATGTAGTTTTGGTCTGGTCCTTCTTTAGGCTGTGTGCTCCCTGAGTTGTTAAGAGTCCAGGCTAGGGCTGGAGAGATGGCTCAGAGGCTAAGGGCCATAGCTAAGTGCTGTTCTTCCAGTTCAGTTCCCAGCAACCACATCAGGCAGCTCCAGGGACCCAGTGTCCTCTTCTAATCCTGGAGGACACACACACACACACACACACAAAAGATCGACTGAACTTGCAGCAGTACTTGAAGAGCCCCTAGAATTGAAATGGGGCAGTAAATGTTGTCTAACAGAGATGGTGTGAATAGTAAAGGAAACACTGATGTGAGGTATCCACCAGAAGATTGCTCAGATATGGGTTTAAGCCAATAGAAAGTCTCTATTAGCTGATTGGCATCTACACTGGGATCCCAGTATAGCCCCGAGCCGTATTCAGGGTGAGCTTTTAAGACTGAAAACCATGTCCTGGATTAGTTAACAAGAGCAGTTAGCCAGAAGCGGAACTACAGAAGCCAAAACACAAGGTTAGTTGATGTCTAGGTCTGTGCTGCTGCAGAGGTCTGTGCTACTGGATGGGTCTGTGGTGTTACTGTGAATGAGTCTGTGCCGATTGATGTCTGTGCTACCGCCGAAGACCATACTAAAGGCTACACTGATGTCTGTGGTCTGTGCTGCAGCCTGAAGTCATGTTTATGTCTATAGACAATACTGCTGCTGGGGACCAGACTGATGTGGGTAATCTGTGCTGCCACCCTTGGGCCATGGTGATGTCTGGACCCTCGATGCTGTCAAGGACCATGTCTGGGTTTATGGTCTTACTGGGTCTGTGTTGATTGCCGAAGGCCAAGGTCAAACAATGTCTGTGGTCTATGCTGTGGCCTGAAGCCATGATGATATCTGTGATCCATCTGCAGTAGAGGGTCTTATCTGGGTCAGTGGCCCTACTGCAAGTGAGATCCCTGTGTGTGAAACTGTGTGGAAGCCCACAATCCACGCTTCTGTGGACAGTAAAAACCAATAAACTAGCTACTATCAATAACTGCAGATGCACTGCTGAGAAAGAGGGACATGGAAGAATTCTGTTAAAACCCCTACCTCTACTCCCCTCAAAAAACAAAATCAAAAGCAAAAACCAACTAACCAACCAACCAACCAACCAACTAAAAAAAAAAAACACCTCAAAAACAAAAACAAACAAAAAACTCCCAAAACCAACCAAACAAAAATCCCAAACCAGCTTAAACAAGGAGCTGTTGAAGAGAACTCTTTAAAAAAAAAAACAAAAAAAAACCAGTGAAGCCAGGTGTGGTGGCGCACGCCTTTAATACCAGCACTCTGGAGGCAGAGGCAGGCAGATTTCTGAGTTCGAGGCCAGCCTGGTCTACAAAGTGAGTTCCAGGACAGCCAGGGCTATACAGAGAAACCCTGTCTTGAAAAACCAACCAACCAACCAACCAAATAAACAAACAAACAAAAAACCAGTGATAGGTAGCTGTCTCCTGAGAGGCTCTGCAAGTGCCTGACAAATACAGAAGTGGATGCTCACAGCCATCCATTGGACAAAGCACAGGGTCCACAATGAAGGAGTTAAAGAAAGGACCCAAGGAGTTGAAGGGGTTTGCAGCCCCATAGGAAGAACAACAATATGAACTAACCAGTATTTCCAGAGCTCCCTGGGACTAAACCACCAACCAAAGAGTACACATGGAGGGACTCATGGCTCCAGCTGCATACGTAGCAGAGGATGGCCTAGTTGGTCATCAATGGGAGGAGAGGCCCTTGGTCCTGAGAAGGTTCTATGCCTCAGTATAGGGGAATGCCAGGGCCTGGAAGCAGGAGTGGGTGGGTTGGTGAGCAGAGGGAGGGGAGAGGGGATAGGGGTTTCTTGGAGGGGAAACCAAGAAAGGGGATAATTTGAAATATAAAAGAAAATATTTAATAAAAAAAAACTGTGATAGGATGCTGAAGTGTAGCTCTCTACAATAGATGACTTCCAGCAGGGCAGCAGGGAGGGAAGGACTCAGAGTTTGACCACATTCCGGGTGAGTATATAGATAACACAAGTTGTACTATTTTTTCATAAGGGTGGGGTGGGGTGAACAGGGAAGGACTTTATCAAATGTGATAGAGGTGTATGATGTGAAATACCCCAAGAATTAATAAAAGTATTATGTTGGAAGACAACAACAACAAACCAAACCAACCAACCAAATTCCCAGATAAAGCATTTTGACACAAAACGTCTCCAAAGGTATCAATGAGTTAATTTTATGTTCACTGTCTACTGCTGGGCATGGGGTCTCCCTTAAAAGTGGTTTGTATACTCAATGAGACTCCATTGGAGAAAGCTGGTCTTTCCTTTTCAAGCAGTTGTCAATTGGAGATAGATTCTGGGTTAGGGATGGGGCTCATGCCTATTTCTCCTCTCAGCAATGGGACCACATCTGGCTTGCACCTGTGCATCCCCTGCATCCCGTGGATCCTGTGCATCCCGTGGATCCTGTGCATCCCCTGCACCCCGTGCATCCCCTGCATCCTGTGCACACTGCCAGAGTCTTTGGGAATTCACATGTGCACCAGTCTTGTGTTTGTAAGCCACTGTTTCTTCGGTGTCCCTCCACCCTGGCTCTTACACTGGCTCTCGCCCACTGGAGGCTCTTTTGCTGCTCCTCTTCTGCGTAGCTTCCTGAGCCCTGAGGAGAGAGATTAGGTGAAGACATTCCACTCAGGACTGAGTGTTTCAAGGTCTCTTGCTTTCTGCACATTGTCCAGTTGTCGGTCTCTGGGTTAGTTCCCATGGACTGCAGGAGGAAACTTTTCTGAGGCTTGCTAAGTGTCACCTGATCTATGGGTGTATCTGAATGTCACTATATCGTCATGTTCCTTTAGCAGTACTAGTGTTTTGTTTTCCTCTAGGCCCATGGCCTTTCTCAGATTCTTGGCCACTCAAGCAGTGCCAGGCCTGGAGTCCATCTTATGGAGTGGGTCTTAAACCCAATTAGATAGTAGTTGGCCACTCCCATGACTTTTGGCGGCACACACCTTTGATCCCATCTTTCAGGAGACAGAGGAAGGGAGAGCTCTGAGGTTGAGCCTGATCCACATAATAAGATAGTAAGTTACGTGTCAGCCACGGTTACATAATGAAACCATGTCAAAAAATATATACATACATGCATACATACAGCATATGAAATAGCATTAACATGCACAGCATGTTAATTATTTTTGAAATTGATTCTGTCATGATATAATGAACTGAATTAGATACAGGACCTAATCAGATATTTTAGAATCACAGCCTAGTTGATTAATATGACATCATGTAAGGGGCAGTACCTGTCCAGGGTCACATGTGGAGATGAATAAGAGGTAGGCTGGAGGGCCTCACCATTCCCAGCCACAGCTGGTGGGCGTGTATCATGCAGGACCCAGCTGCTTTCCAGAATCACACCTCCGTCGTGGTCGTTCTAGAGCTGGTTCTGCAAAACTGCTCTACATCACTGAGGCCAGCCCAGGTGTATAGTGGACTCCATCCGTAAATAACCAGGCCTTTGGATTATTCCAGCAGTGGGCTGGTAGTACAGGACGAGGGTGGTGAGTCTGGGGCTGGCACCAGGGGAAAGAATCACAGAGTGTGGGGAGAGGGAAGGAGGGGGTGTGGAAGGGCTAGAGAAGGTATATGTCAGATCCCTTGGGCTAGACAAGTAGAGCAAGAGGATGAGAAGGGACTATCCTCAAATCCAAGCCTAGTGTTAGGGACGGTGCTTTCTGACACAGCATCTGAGAGCTACCCTGTATATGTAGGGCACTTTCTGACCGTCAACTGAATATCCACAGGATGGCTTACTTTTAGAGGAAGAAAAATTCCACAGGCAGCTAGGGACATTGAACCTTGATGGTTTGACTTTAAATTCATTCTTTACTCTGTCCCGGAGATGGACTCCCTTTACCTCCAGGGTGACCCTTGAGCACTTCAAGACATGAGGAGTCCAGTGTCTCTTCTGGACTTGGGTTTGGAGCCAATCTTTCCTGGCTACATCTCATCTGTCAATCTGATATTAATGTGATGTTGGTCAAGTTATTGACCAAGGTACTCAGTACCAAAGTATGCAAACTAGAGCAAAATAATATCCATTCTATGAGGTTGTGGCAATCAATAAAAAGAGTTATCCTGTCTTCAGAAAGCCCACAGTTAACAACTGCCCCTCCAGTTTTTGCTTAGCTGTCTTGTCTGCAATGCCTATCGTGGCCACTAGATGGCCACACTGTGATTCAGCTTTCTTCCTTGGCAGCTGCTTCTCTCCCACACAACAATGAGACTTTCCCCACCTCCCCTCCCCTATCATGTTCTTTCTTGACTACAGGGCTGTAGATTAGGATTTCTAATTTTCCTTCTGTGGGTCTCACCACGTCCAGGATGGTTCTCTGACATCTCTTTGCATACTACACTCATCAGGTGGACCGAGCTCTGGTCTGTGAATTCCTGGAGGGCTGAGCATAGTGGAAATGCAAGCGAAGTGCCTGCATAGTGGAAGTGTTCCACATTTGTTGACCAAATACCTGTGTGTTAGCCTCACCTGTGTGTCTAGCTTCAGCTAGATATGTACATTGGCTGTATGAGCTTGTACAAGTCTCTCTGCGTTTCAGTTATCTCTAAATGGACAGTAAAATGAGGATGCCCCTCACATTTGCTGTGACAATCTGGTGTCAAGCTACAGTGTGAGAACTGCCATATAGTAGATCCAGGTCACCATGTATAGATATAACACCTGCCTGCCAACCCCTGGCCATGCCTATCCCAGCCTTGTTACATGGCTTATTGGTAGTGTCAGAACTTGCTTTTTTACTTCTTCCTTTTAGAATGGAGGGTTAGGGGAGCCTAGACTTCGCCTGGAGTCCGTCTGGGTCAGCTAAGTCTGGAGGCTTCTGTGCCTGGAAAGCACACCCAAAGCCGGTCCTTCCCTGAAGGGCACCTGATAACCCTCTCCAAGTCCTCAGTGCTTTGTCCAGGGGAGAGCTGAGGGCAGGTTTCTGATTCCTCCCCATAGATATCTCTGTTCAGACAGTCTCTGCCAGTATGAGCCTCCCATAATTATAGAGCAGTGCCCCAGAGAGCATTATGGGTGTTATGAGGACCAATTCTCAGGAGTAGAGCTACCCCATCAAAGAATCTGAGCCCTTCTGAGGCTTTTCCAAAGTCTATGCTTTCTTGCTTTTTCTTAAGGGTTGAATCCATTGATATTTAATCACTAAGTAGTGGAAACAGTCTATGTATGGGATTCCAGTTTGCTTTGAGGGCAAATACTTACCAAGAGCTGTTTACAAAAGGCACCCTCTTTGCCAAGTAGCTATTTTAGTAATACTCCCTGGTCCAGCACTACTTCACGTACCTTCAACAGCAAGGAGGGGACAGTTTACATAGTTCTCACAGAACTAATGATGAACCAGAAATTTCTACTTTACTGGGGCTTAAGGAAAAGTCTGGGGTCTGGGAAGAGTGCCCACTGATAGACTCACACGCAGGTTCACGGAAAGTCCTGGCTGGGACTTCTAGCACTGTGCTGAATAAAAGTGTTGAAATCACATGTCTTCTTCCTGATGTAAGGAGAGAGTCCTCAGTCTTTCAGGATTTTTAAAAGGCACAGGTTTTCATTTTAATGAGACATTTCATTCTAGTCCCAGTTTATAGAGTGTTGTTTTTAAACTAGATAAAAATTGCTGCATTTTACTAAAAGCTTTTTCTGCATCAGTTGGGATGGTCATGTGATTTCACCTCTTTATTCTGTTAAAGTGAATTCCACTGACCAGTTTTTTTGTTGTTGTTGTT
>NC_034595.1:66361146-66367664 GCF_900095145.1 Mus pahari
TCCCCTCCCCCTCCCCTCCCCTCACTCTCCCTCCCCTCTCCATTTCCCTCTCCTCCCTCCTCTCCTTTTGCACAGCTCCGGCTGGTCTGGAACTTGTGTAGACCAGGCTGTGTCTTGAAGAATGGTGTGAGCTACCATGCCTGACTTGGGCATTCTTAAGGGTATCTGACAATCTTTGGTTGGTGGCATTTTACACTGCCGGGTGGTAGTGTACAGGGTAAATATGGAATCAACTTGTGGCTACAGTTAGTGATGCTGTGTAGTTAGGTTTGGTTAGATAGAGATCTGGATTCCACAAACACATGTTACAAATATGAAGCAAGACAAAGGATGCTCTCCAAGTGTCATAGCTTCGTCTGGTTTGGCATCAGGTGTGCATCTCAGAGCACGGTTTCAGCAGAGGCCTTGGAGTTGGTGGACAGCATAGTAATTCATAGAACAATGGGTGAGAAATATGGGAAGAAGGAAGGAAACATAGTCAATGTTCTTCTTCTTCTTCTTTTTTTTAGATTTATTTATTATTATACATAAGTACATTGTATCTGTCTTCACACACACCAGAAGAGGGCGTCAGATCCCATTACAGATGGTTGGGAGCCACCATGTGGTTGCTGGTTTTTGAACTCAAGACCTTCAGAAGAGCAGTCAGTGCTCTTACCCACTGAGCCATCTCGCCAGCCCCTATAGTCAATGTTCTTATGAGACACTTCATCTTTTTGTTTTCAGTGCTGAGGACTGAACTCAGGGCCTTGTGCTAGTTAGGCAACCACTCTTTCCACTGATCCACTGGGCCAACCCTCTTAATAGAAAATGTTTTAGAAAAGATTGACAGAAACATTTTACTGCTCTACTTATAAGGAGGAATATACACACTATATTCTATAATAATGGCAAAGGACTCTGAAAACCAACCATATATTATACAGAAATGATAAGAAATTATATGTATTTGATTACATTTAAAAAATTCTACCAGGAGGTAAAAGTTATGTGTTTGTGTTCTGAGATTATTTTGAGACAGATGTGCCTAAGGGTGAAATAACTTTACCTCTATCCCCAAGCTAATGGGTTCAATACTAATTATGGCCATTTTCCACTAAAGACTTTCAGTGAGGTCTAGGCATGGGCTCTCAGACTGACCAATGCCATTAAGTCATAAAGAGTGTTTCTGTGTTTTTGTGCACAAGATTCCAAGAGGTGGAGTCATGATGTCTTTCATTTTGTTAAAAGATGCATGATTTAAAGACGCAGATGGCCTAGAGCTAGTGGGGTGCTTTGCTCTTTGCATTGTCTGTCTGCCTTGTTCTGTCATCTTCCACACACAACTTTCAGGTAGTAATATAAGTTAGTGGCTCAAGGTTCTGTCATCACATCTGTCTTCAATAAGGAAATAAACAGGATGTGGAGGGCACACACCTTTCCTTTCGATGATATTAGCCTGAGATAGATTACGTTACTTCTGTTCATAGTTCTGCCCAACATTTAAAAGCATGATGGGTCTCACTGACAGATCAGGCTGGGGAGGTGGCTCAGTTGGTAAAATGCTTGCTGCTGAGTTTGAATCTGTAGCTTCTGTGTGAAAAGCTAGGCACTGCGGCTTGTACACAGGACAAACCCTGGGGTTTTCTGAGTAGCCTAGCTGTATGGGTAAGCTCCAGGCTCCATGAGAGACCCTGTCTCAAAAAATAAGGTGGAGAGTGATTGAAAAAGATTCTCAGTGTTGGTCTTTAGCCTACACATATACATGCACTTGCATGTGCATACACATGCAGAGAAGGAATGGGGACACGGACACAGAGACAGACAGACACAGAGGGACAGAGAGACAGACAGAGAGACAAAGACAGAGAATATACTCTGTAGCTGGCAGCTATGTGCCCAGCTAAGAATTCTATTTATGTAGGAGTGGACAAAGGATATGGGAGGGATGCTGAGTCATGTCTGCTATAAACAGATTGTAATGTAAGCATGGACTGTGACGGATCCTTTAAAACAGAACCAGTATCTGGGGCAGTGTTGATAACATGCTATCACAGCTTGTAGAACTCAGTAATCAAGAACCACCCAATTTTCCACCAGGCTACAGGTTAGCTTGTAAAAGAAGCCTCTGGGATCTTCACTGCTGTAAGTTATGGACTAACTCAAGCACTCATGGCCATAGTTGCTGTAATTAGTGAAGCTCCTACTTAGCCTCACGTGGCTAAGTACCAATTACACAGCGAAGCAAGGGGGTCGATCGTTCCCCAGGTATGCACAGCTTCAGGCTTCTGCAGCTTTGTATATGGGCACAGAGGAGATGACAGGAACGCAAGAGCTTGTTACAGTTGTGTGAGCCTCTCAGCTGCGTCTGTAGGGAGATTTGGTATTTGAGGCTACATTTCTTTATCTCTTCATATACTATGAGTAAGATATGGCTTTTATTAATCCTGAGATGGTAGATTTTCTGTTTGATGAAGGGAATTGTTGACTCCACACATCATCCCTCCTTGCACTAGGCTGCCATGTTTATTAGCATCTTTGACTGATTTTCCCATAATCCCCATAATTAAAACTTCCGGAAAGGGACTGATGGACAGCTGGTGAGAGGAGGATGGTTCTCTGAAGTCTTCCTGTAATTGGACAGGATGACCGTGGTCAGTTTCTCGAATCTTAGATTCTGCCTCTTTATTCACATGTCCATCCAATCCACAAGTTCTCTTTACTCTTTTAAATGCCATCAAAGTCACTTCCATGTTCATTTCTCCTACAGTCCACTGCCACCACCCTTGGCAAGCACCATCAACTTTTTACTTTTTTTCCTTTTAATTCAGGGGAGAACATGAACACAATTCCCAACTACAAGTCAAATCTCAGGGGTCAGCAATGGATGAGCCTTGTCCTAGGAAAACCACCTTCATGACCGTGGTATCTTTTCCAACAACTAAGTATGCAGCATCTATTCTTATCTGTGACCTAGCATTCTGATTGTGTACATTTCTTCTGGTTTCTCCTTTTGCCCCACTCTGTCCTGTCAATAATTTGTTCATTATCCATGCAACAGATGTAAAACCCCCCTCTTTCTCCTCTCTCTCCCCCTCCTCTCTCTGTCTCTGTCTCTGTCTCTCTCTTACACACACACACACACACACACACACACACACACACACGCACATACACACACACACACACGCGCACACACACAGAGTCTCTCTCCTTTGACACACACCCACACATCCACACACCCACCTTTCTCTGTAGTCCAGGCTGGTCTTGAACTTATGATTCTTTTGCTTTAGCCGTTCAAGTAATGGGGTTATAGGTATGCATCACTACACCCAGAAAACCTTAAGTGCAGTTCATTCTAGTTCTATTTCTGGTTGAAAGCCCCTCAAAGGGCTCCCTCTATATTTAAAAACCAGTCTAATTTCTGACTAGGTTTCAATGAGTGATTAATTTAGTTCCCATTTAGGGTTCATAAGAGTAGTTAGCAACAGAAATGTAAGTAGAATATTTTTGTAATAGTTTAGACATTTTTTTTTTTTTGTTTTTTTGAGACAGAGTTTCTCTGTATAGCTCTGGCTGTCCTGGAACTCACTTTGTAGACCAGGCTGGCCTTGAACTCAGAAATCCGCCTGCCTCTGCCTCCAGAGTGCTGGGATTAAAGGCGTGTGCCACCACACCTGGCAAGTTTAGACATTCTTATTCAAGATTCAAAACCAAGAAACCATAAAGAAAAGTGTATATATATCTGACATCGTTAAAATCAAAGCATTTCATATGTAAAAGAACCATACCTCCAAGTTAATAAGAGTAAAAGAATCTGAAATATTACAAAGAAAAGTTATAAGCAAGACTTATTATCCATAATATATGAAGAATATATGGATAACTAAGAAAAAACATCATATAAAAATGAAGATAGATAGTGTTGTCTCCATAAAGATAGGGACTAGATAGGTAGCTTAATAGGTTAAAATCTTGTTTTGCAAATCTGAGGACTTGAGTTCAATCCCCAGATCCCATGTGGAAACAGTGAGGCATGGGGGTAGGGGTGGCACATGCTTGCAATCCCAGAGCTGGGGCAGTAAAGACAGGCAGCTCATGAGGCTCAGTAGCCATCTAGCCAAACCTACTGGGTGAGCTTTGAGCCAGTAAGAGATCCTGTCTAAAGAAGCACGGCGATGAGATCTGAAAAATGATACCGTAGGCTTGCCTCTGGCCTCTATATGCTTCTACATACACATGAATACACACCTGGGTACACATGTAGACCTGAGTGCACACACACACACACACACACACACAGAGAGAGAAAGAGAGAGAGAGAGAAAGAGAGAGAGAGAGAGAGAGAGAGAGAGAGAGAGAGAGAGGTCAATAAATACATTTAAAAGTTATAACTAATTTAATTATCCAATGATAGAAATATTTTGAAATAAATCATAGAACACTCATATATCTCAACCTTATGATAAGAAGGATTAGGGCAATTTTTTTAATTATGTGAGAAAAACAAGAACAATACAAATATGATCACATGTCTAAGAGCATACACATTATTTATTCAGGAAAGAGTCAGGAAGAATGCATACCAATTCTGTTTTTTTTTTTTTTTAAAGATTTATTTATTTATTATATGTAAGTACACTGTAGCTGTCTTCAGACACTCCAGAAGAGGGCGTCAGATCTTGTTATGAATGGTTATGAGCCACTATGTGGTTGCTGGGATTTGAACTCCGGACCTTCGGAAGAGCAGTCGGGTGCTCTTACCCACTGAGCCATCTCACCAGCCCACCAATTCAGTTTTTAAGGAAAGCAGTAGGCTCTGTCAGGGCAGTAGCCCAGGTGAGATGGGATTTTATGAACACCTCCTACTGCTGGAAATGTTTTTCATTCAGTACAAATCTTGTTACTTGTATAATTCCAAAAACAATAAAAAACAAAAACAAAACAAAACAGAAAATCATCACTAGGTGTAGGCTCAGATTTTTCAAAGCCTACTTTAATAAAGATTCTTAATGCTTCAACCTCCCTTATACCCCACAGACCAAAGGTGGGGAAGGAAGATGGTTAATAGGGCAAGGAGGACATGGACCTAGTAGCCGTTTACAAGTAGTTCTTTGAGGCGATTCCAATCTTAATTGTCAGCATACCAGTCCACCAGCAAAACACCAACCATGAATCAGCAACAGCTTGATCCAGAAGAAACTGAATCGAGTCCCCTGAAGCGGCAAGAAGCAGCTGGAACACCACTGGAAGCTCTTGGGTGAGTTTCTCTCTACGGAGTCCTGACAAGTCAAGACCAGTGAGGAAAGCAAGGTGAACCAAGGCCAGAGTGGCTCACTGTCTGTTGGGTTATGCGTACGCTCTTTTCAAATGTCATGCATCCTCTTAAGCATCCCTTTCAGCAAGACACCCCATGCCCTTTCACCAGGCGGCTTCCAGAGGAACACCATATATCTGTTCTCAGCAAAACATCCTCTCATGTGTCTGCTTAAGCAAAACAACCTCTCATAAGACAGCTTCCAGAAAGACATCACATGGCATAACCGAATCTCCAGTGAACTCAGAAATTCCCACTTCAGACAAGGTTAGTAATAAATCATTAGAAATTAATTTGACAATCTCTCCAAGTTATACTTATCCAGGGTCACATGTGTTATCTGAAAATATCGTTGGGTAATGTGCAGCTGTAGAAATGTCCCAGCTCATAGTCCTCCAACTCTTCCATCAGTCTTAGATTCTTTTCCACTTGCCTGGACCATGGGCTGTAAATTTAACTTAACAACAAACAAAAATTTTGTCATTTCTCCTAGTATCTAACACTCAGAGAGTTTCTTCAGGTGCAAATAGATTCCTTGCTTGGGTCTGAGGACAGTGTGGCTGGAGAAGGCAGGAGGCCTGGTGAGGTCTGGAGCTACTTGGAAGCGGAGCAGAATCAAGGCAATGGCCACCTTTAGCTCCAGCATCGCAAACTGCTGCCCGATGCAGTTCCTGTAGACACCAAGGGAGAGAGAAGGGGTAAGTTTCTAGAATAGTAAGTCTGGAGTCCACAGTTGCTTAGCAGTTTCCTCTGATTGAAACATTCTCTTCAGGAGGAAGGGAAAAGGACTTATGTGCATGTCTGGACAAGCCATGACTTGGGAGATAAATGAGGGCCCTTCCCAGAGTTATAGAAGCAGTAAAGAACTGCTGGGAAAGAGACTGAGCAGCTGTGCTACTCAGAGTCCCCTCAGACATGTCCAGATGCCTGCAAGTTGTGTAGAGAGCTCCAGGGTAGCAGCTTTTGTGAACAGTCCCTTGTGCTGGCTTGGGCTTTTGGGTGATGCAGCTTGTGGTAGTTTGAATGGAAATGCCCCCCAATAGGATCTTATGTTTGAATACTTGGTCCACAGATGATGGAACAGTATGGGAAGGATGAGGAAGTATGTCTTGTTGAAGGATGTGAGTCTCTGGGATGTTCTAAAAGCCTAGCCTTTCCCAGTTAGCGCTCGCTCTCTCTCTCTCTCTCTCTCTCTCTCTCTCTCTCTCTCTCTCTCTCT
>NC_034595.1:66368063-66373799 GCF_900095145.1 Mus pahari
CCTGTGCTGGGTCATATAAAGTTTGCAAGACCAAGGGGCCTCTCTTCCCAATGATGGCCGATTAGGCCATCTTCTACTACATATGCAGCTAGAGACACGAGCTCAGGGGTACTGGTTAGTTCATATTGTTGATGCACCTACAGGGTTGCAGCCCCCTTAAGCTCACCAAACTAGACTCTAATACATTCTTTACTTTGATCTGTTAGGGGTAATCTTTCTAGAGTGAGTAGATGTGTTTGTGTTACTTCTTCCTAGAAAAAAAGTCTCTTATACCACACAACAGCAAAGCAGAGTTTTCATACCAGATAGCATTGAAACAGTTGGGCTTTATGTTTATATCATTCCCTGCAAGAATGCGGACTTGGAGGTTCTGATGTGATGTCCTCCTTGGAGTAGGTGGCAGTTGGAGTGGCTCACAACATATTTCTCCTATAAGGAGAGGTGACATTGAGCCCGTGAGCAATATTTATACTGCAAGATTGCTTCCTGAGCCTTGGCTCACATGGGCCGTGACAGAAAGAGGCATTGTCCTTTGTGAAGATATAGGTTCTGGGGAGGAATTTATGGAGCTGAAGGGCTGATAGGTGTAAGTAAGCTTTTTGTGCAAATTTTCAACAGCTTTCAGTTCATCTCACCTTGGACCACTGGAGAATGGGAGGAAGGCACAGGGGTGTCTCTGATCAGAATTCTCCTTAGTGAATCTCAAGGGGTCAAAGACCTGAAATCAGAAGACAACCTTATCTTGCCAACAGCACATTTAAAGGTGCTACTTACTGCTGATCAACAAAAACACTCACCAGAGAAGCAATTTAAAACAATCTGCTGGCCACATGCTAAGAAGACAACATTATGTTTTGTTTTTGTTCTTTTGTTTTTTTTCCCTGGAGATGGTTTCTCTGTATAGCCCCGACTGTCCTGGAACTTGCTCTGTAGATCAGGCTGGCTTCAGACTCACAGAGATCCACCTGCATCTGCCTCCCAAGTGCTGGGATTAAAGGCACCACTACCACCTGGCTTTTTTTGGACAACATTAATTTTAATAATTGATTTTATTTAACAAAAGTTTATCATGTACTCAACATAAATAGTTAGGGAAACATCTCACGTCTGAGAGATATACACATCTCTCTTTTCCAAAAATATTTCACTTTGAGAGAAGACACAGTTGTCTTCAAATTCTACATTGCAATTCCAATTAGCCAAATTGCTCAGTTGTTACATAAATAATGCCTCTACAGTACTGGAGGGCTTATCTGGCTCTTGTTCGACTTGTTTTCTAGCTGGTCTAAGAGTTTACACACTTAGAAGCCAAACCCAAATGAGACGTAATGATCCAGCTTCCTATTCTACAGAGTAGATCTAAAGCCCCAGTGGTTTACATAGAAGAAAACACTAGTACTTGTGTTTTCAAGAATATTAAATCAAGTTAGGCTTGCTACAAATCTCCTTGCCTGTCCCTGTTCTTTTTCCTTTTTATCTGAGCCTGTTCTGGGCCCCAGGCAGCTCACTCTTATAGTTTCTAACTGGATTTTGATAATACAAGGCACTGGGATCTGAAGAGTGGCTGCAGAGAGTTTGGGATGTTGAATGTTCATTGGCTCCTTCCTGCTGACCATCTTAGCTTGGCAACATCTCTACTGCATGGGCTTATATGATGTTTCCTCCCTAGCTCCTAACTCTTTCCACCCCAGGTTCTGTAACCCTCCCTGCTGGGCCCTATCAGGTCTAGATAAAGATAAATGATTCTGAAAGCTATCCATTCTCATTTACTTTCCCTAAACTCTGCCCATATCTTCACAAATAGTTTTTTTACGGAGTGTTGGAGCTGAACAACTTGAATGTGCTATCAGTATCACCAGGATCTTGATTGCTTCATACAATAAAAGAGGGGCTGAGCTGCCCAATTTACTCTGCTGACAAGTCATAGTCCTGCAGATATCAACCCCCCTGCAGGTGTTTGGAAGAGCTTGTCAGGTGAAGGAGTAAGACAGAGACAGTGACAGTTGGGAACAGATTGTGGGACTAAGGTCTTTTAGATCCCAGTAAAGATAAAGGATATGAGGTGAGGACTGGGTTGTTATCCAGTGAGTTTTACACATTTCTGACTTTTATGTTTGTTTGCCAAGTGTTGTTTACTTTCATGGTACAGCCATTTTCATGATTAGCTGTGGGCACATGACTTACTTGGCATAATTTTCTGAAACATGTCCATAGAAGACAATCTTACCTTTGGGTCGTTCCAGACAGCAGGGTTGTGATGGAGACCCCAGACACTAAGAACCACAGTCATACCTGAGACAGAAGGGAAACAGAGCAAAGGCTGCTGTAGTGTGCTCTCTGCTAAGACTTTTCTTCCAGGAGAAAAGAGCTAACTCCTGCTGAGCTGTGTGCCAGTGCTCCACCAGGGAAGGACAGGGGGAGATGGACTTGGGTTTAAACTTCAGTTTTCAAAGCAGTTATTTATTTAATTCATTATTTTATCCGAAGAAGCTGTTGGTGTCCCATCAAAGCACTAAACTGTGTTTAAGTTTTCTGCTTCGTTTGGAAATTACTTAAGTATTTGTTAACAGATAGACAGCACTTCATAGAGACAGTTCTGTTATTCTACCAGTGACTAATTTCTCTTGGTACTGTTCATTCATAAAAGGTGGAGAATTGGGGCAAATATTGATATGGTTGGTGATTTAAAAAAAAAAAAAGACAAAGGAGAGGGAACTTGAGTATCATTTCCTTATCCAAAATAATTCTGGTTTTGTCAACAAGGTTGAAGGGCTGCCCTCAGTTTTCCTGCTGACTTGCTGATACTAAAGCACAGTGGAAGAGTGTCTCATGAGATCCTACTGCCACCTATGTGCCCTACCCAGACACGTGCACTTTAAGTACAGGGTCTCTCTGAGTTCTAGCTTTGCTTCATGTCTGTTAACCTTCTGTGAATATATGGGATCCCCAGTGGGTTTTTGGAGATGTTAGAAATATTGTAGAGGTGCTTGTAAACTGTAGAGTACTGACCACATGTCTGTTAAGGTCACATTCCAAGGAGAAATGAGTAGTATTATTCCCTTCTAAGGTTGATATGGTGATAAAGACTCCCCTTCTCACATTAGCATAATGATGCTCATATCCTGTGGATCTCACACTCAGTCTCACAAATATTATCATAGAGACAATGTCCCATAATGGATGAAGCCCTTGTCTGGGGTTCTTAAAGTGAGGCTGGAACCTAATAGCTCTCCAATTGGCTATGTGGCTTAGGAAGGTCATTGTAGCTCACATGTGATTGAGGAATTATCCTCTGAGCTTTCAGTAGCTGCTTAATTCCAACCCAGAGGTTCCCCAATGCTCCAAATCCTATGAATCATCATCACTGTGACCTTCATGATCTCATGCTTAGGATAAGAATATGAAGACCTGCAGGCAGCGAGTGTCCATCTGGGAGGGTAAGGGGTTTGCTGAGTTCCCTGGAGATGGATGGGACAGGAGGAATCAAGCGGAGTGTCTCCTTGATGCACATTGTGGTGTATGACATCTCATCCAGCTGTTCCCTGTGAGGACAAAGGAGGGAGGAGTGACTTAGACTTTAAATCCACTTTGCATTGGTTGTTCTCTATTTGGGTTATTTTCCTGGTAAGCATTACTGTTGGGATAAAGTGATTTTTGTCTAGTTTTATATAGCACAATGTTAAAGTGTAATCTTTCCTATTTCCATGTCAACAGAAGCCCCAAAGGTGATAGATAGACAGATGCCTAGTAACAAGATTTCTGAAAAACAGTGCAACAACCCTTAGCTCTTCATGTAAAGCAAGAATGTATAAGGAACAGCTAAAGACTGAAGAAGAGGCTAAAGAAGTTTAAGAGAGAAAAAAAATCATTTAAAGAGAATTGTTGAAATGTTGAAGTGCCTTGGAAAATGGAGTGGGGTGTTACTCATCTTAAATAAAGGAGACTTACTTCGGGTCACTTAGAGGATCTGACATGTGCTCCCTGGAGTTTGGGGAGCACAGCACCAATGTCAAGTGACTCAGGGCAGATAGACTGGCAGGGAGGATTAGCAGAAGCAAGGTGGCGCTGCACAGGATGTCTGGTGAATCAGCGAACTGACTGGAGGAGGGAGAGCTGCAGACCAGATGGAGAAGCACTGTCCAGAGTTCCCCTGCCCCACCAGTCCCCACTAGAAAGTTCCAGGACAAAAGTCTCCAATATGCTTGCAGATTTAACAGTTGAGAGAAAGGAGGAATGCAAAGGTATTTGGCAAACCTTTGGCATGACCATGGTAATTCCAGTTGTTCTCCCTCTCATCCTGGATTCGATCATTTCTGACAGGGTCAGAACCTCAGGGTAGGGAGAAGCTAGTTAGTCAATAAGATAAGCCAACGACAAACCCTTCTCACTCCACTGGTTTCCGGGACCAAGGTGGGATGGAGGGAGAGGGTCCAAGTGGATGGACATGTGGATGATGACTTGAGATGCCCTAGGCCAGACAGGCTAGTAACTGGCACAAGAGTGGCTTGTGATGTAAGTAGATGGGGCTCTATGAGACTCTGTAAGATTTTGCCTTCGAGATGAAAAGAACTCTTCCCATAGAGTAAGTCTGAAGTGAGAGCAGGAAAAGATGAAAGGGTTTGTTTGAATAATTGCAAGTCAAATGAGATCAAGAAATGACTGCATACATTTGGCCTAATCTCATTTCTAGTTCCTTTTCTGACAAATTACTTTAATGTAGGTGTTGGCCTTATAAAAATGTAAAATTTAAGTTCTGTATTCTTTTCCCACCAAGGCCAGGAAATAAAAGGCAATTGTGTCTACTCTGGCACTTACATAATTGAGAAAAACAACTTTGTCCATTTCGATGCAAAAGCAAAGAAGAATTTTGGTTGTTGTTTTGAGACAGGGTTCTCACTATGTAGTCCTCAATGGCCTGGAACTCTCTGAATAGAACAGTCTGGCCTAGAATTTATGTACAACTTCCTAAGAAAAGAATTTTAGGGGACTGGAGAAATGGTTCAGTGGTTAAGAGCACTGACTGCTCTTCCTGAGTTCAAATCCCAGCAACCACATGGTGCCTCACAACCATCTGTAATGACATCTGACGTCCTCTCCTGGTGTGTCTGAAGACAGCTATAGTGTACTTACATATAAAAATAAATAATAAATAAATCTTAAAAAAATTTTTTTTAAACCAACATAGAAGTGGCCCGACAAGGAGCCAAAGAGAGAAATTGCTTAAGGTTTTCTGAATGCCACATGTAAATTTCAAAACAGTAGGTGTTATAGAGTTTTTGAAAAAAATGTGTTCTGATACTAGAGATGGTTCATCAGTTAAGAGGGCTTCCTGCTCTTGTCTGGAGATAGCTCATCAGTTAGGAGTGCTTGCTGCTCTTGTCTAGAGATAGTTTATCAGTTAAGAGCGCTTGCTGTTCATTTTCCAGCACCCATGCCATATGGCTTACAACCACTCCAGCTCCAGAGGGTCTGACACCTTCTTCTGGACTCGATGGTACCTGCACTCATGTGCATAAACTCCCCCCCCCAACACACATATTCACATAATTATAGAAGACTAAATCTTTGGACATGTATTTTTTTTTTTTTTGTAGTATTTCCCCCTTTCTTTCCTTAAACGAGAGAATAGTTAACAGATCATCTGGATGTTTTCCCCCTCAACCTGGCTAGGATTCAATGGCTGTTTTCAAATTTGACCAATCGAGACTAAGCAAAGTCAACATTAAGTTTCTTCCT
>NC_034595.1:66373884-66376009 GCF_900095145.1 Mus pahari
TTTCTTTTCTTTTCTTTTCTTTTCTTTCCTTTCCTTTTCCCTTTCCTTTCCTTTCCTTTCCTTTCCTTTCCTTTCCTTTCCTTTCCTTTCCTTTCCTTTCCTTTCCTTTCCTTTCCTTTCCTTTTCTTTTTCTCTTTTGTTTTTTGAGACAGAGTCCTACTCTACAGCTCTGTCTGTCCTGGCACTCACTATGTAGTGATCTCATACTCACAAAGATCTGCCTACTCTGCTGGGGTTAAAGGCAGGCAGCACTGTTCTCAGCCTTACTTGTTTCTTAAGTAATTACAACAGACCAGATCAAGCATTGAATTCATGACGGAAACAGACATACCAGTCTTCCAAGTTTAGTGAATAAATAAAAACAGACTAGTTAGTGAGATGATGGGACAGAAGGCCATCTACTGAGCCGTCCCCCTAGAGGAAGGAGAGTTTTCTCTCCTTAGATGAAGCTTTGAACTTACGTAGAAAATGACTCTTGGTTCCTTTTAAAGTGAAATCTTGTTTACCTTTAGAACTTCAAGTTTTGTTTTCTGAGCTGATCTTTGCTTGGGAAATGTGACTCAGTGGTCTTTAGCATGCTTATCTTCTCTCCCTTTGACTAGGGTAGTTGGAATGACTTCTCAGGGATTTATTGTTTCTTTCAAATAGCATATCTGAGGGGCATGTCCACTATCTAAAGTTTAGTAACATCAAGCTACATGATGTCTGGTGAGGTAGAGTAGAGACTTTCTCCTGGATTACTCTCCTAGACATGTCAGTTCCTCAAGGGGCTCTCATCCTTGGTCAGGGTTGGAATCTGTCTTCTAAATCTGGTGGTCAGCAAATCTCTGTCGTTGCCCTTAGCACAAGTACTTTAATTTACAGTGTGAAGGTCTCTCTCTTGCCTTAGATTGCCGATCACCAAATCTTGTCATTATTTTAGTGACAAGTGTCATTATTTTAGGGTTTGTACCAAATCTTAGTCATTATTTTAGTGTCTCAGTTTTTGAAATATCCCCAGTCTTCCTTTTATCTCTCCCTCCTTGAGACAGAGTTTTTCTATGTAACAACTCTGGCTGTCCTAGAATTTGCTTTGTAGACCAGGCTGACCTCAGACTCACAGAGATCCCCTTGCCTCTGCCTCTCAAGTGCTGGGATTAAAGCATGTGCCACCTTGCCTGGAAGTCTACATTTTCTAAAACTCAATAATAACTAAGTGTACTATTTAATATGTTCAAAGGCCAAAGTCTACCCTATCCTGAAATATGACACTAGTGACAAGGTGATGGGCTAGGGTATCTATAGCCATCTTAACATTAAACTCCAGCTTTCTCAGCAAAAGAGTCCTTGTAGAGTCTTGTCTTTGAGGCTCCAAGTGCAAGCCTAAGGTCAGTTCCTCACTTCAAATGTACCAGAGCTTGGGTGAAAGAAACAAGTACAACATTGTGTAGAAAAAAAAAATTCGTGATGGATGATTTCTGGATAGTGAACTTCTTTTGCAGAAGATTGGGTTAACCCAGGGCTTTCTTCAGAAAGAAGAGATAAGTGGCCTGCATCTTCTGCTTTGGCATACACATACCTTGGGGCACTGTGGTCACTAAGGCACCAGGGTAAGAAATAAACAAAATCCCGAGAAGAGAGCCAGGGTGACATGACATACTCAGGGCTTTGGATCTTACCAGGCGATGGAAGACCCATCTCTCAGGATGCTTCTGATCTCTGTCCGGCATCTGTCCTGATGCTCAGGATTTAGAGCCAAGCAGTAAAGGAGCCAGGAGATGCTAGCTGCAGAGGCGTCATGTCCTGCCCACATGAAGGTGTTCACCTCAGCCCGAAGATCAGCATCTGAGAAGGCTCTTTCATCTTCAGCCTACAACACCCACCAGAGATTGCTGGATGAAACGTGCATCACAGATACTTGGAGATATCATCAAAATGATAGTTTACAGATTGCTAGAATTTCAAATAAAGGCATCGATTTTAGTTTACCAACTACATACTATGAGCTCTACTTTGCTCAGAGCAAAAAGGAGAACCAATGTTACAAAAGAAAAGTAGGCTTTTCGTAAGCACTTGGAACATTTCTTCACTCTTCCAGATGTTATCTAAATCCTCAGATTTGCTTTTTTTTTTTTTTTTTTTTTTT
>NC_034595.1:66376040-66383109 GCF_900095145.1 Mus pahari
GGTTTCTTTGTATAGCCCTGGCTGTCCTGGAACTCACTTGGTAGACCAGGCTGGCCTCGAACTCAGAAATCCGCCTGCCTCTGCCTCCCGAGTACTGAGATTAAAGGCGTGCGCCACCACGCCCGGCTTAGCATTTGCTTTTAAAGTGCTATCCTTGCTTCCAACTTTTCTGTGAGTCTCTAAACTCCAGGTATTGCATAACCTCCAAATAAAAGCAACCAGGTAAGTTAGTATACGCAGACTCCTAGCAGGTCTCAATCTTTCCACCGAGAGCCAATTGCTCACAGTCGTCTACCACTAGGATTTAGCTGAAGAAGTTTATTCTGTCTTCCTGTCCCGACTCCACTAGCTCATCCACCCTCCCACAGTTAGCAGCTGTTTGAGCAGGCCTGGACTTTGGGTGCATTTACCTGCGCAGAAAGAACAATATCCAGAACATTTTGAGACGTTTGAGTGTCATCCTGCTTTACTCGATTCTTGAGGATTTTCTTTCTGTCCTGGATTATCTTTCCTGCATAGAGTAATAGTCTTCATTACCGAAGGGGACAGCTAAGTCACCCGAAGTCAAATACATTATAAAGCAACACAGCGTCCACACAAAGTGTCACATCTGCATTTGGAGTCTAGAGTGTGTGTATACTACATCTAATACATTAAACTTGTATGAGTGCTTTATTTTTCATCAATAGACAATCTTTAATAAAAGTTTCAAACAGAAGAGACCAAAAATTAGTTTCTACCAGTAGACAAGCAAAATGACTGCAGAGTTAGATGCAAGTGGCCAATCATCTTCCTTCCCAGTCTTAAATCTTGTTTACATGGAAATTATCCAATGAGATTGCCAGCAGAGAAAACACCCAACATACCAAACTAAAGGAGCTAAAAGCAAGCAAGCAAACAGACAGACAAAAAAACCTCCCAAAACAAACAAACAAACAAACAAACAAATGGGGCAGATAGAACAGGTACAACCACCTTCTACAAAATTAATTTGTTTCCTGTCTTAATTGGGGTCAATTTTGCTATTTGAATTTACCGTTCATATAGATCATGAGTGAATTTAGATGGAAGTAAATAGGATAGTGTGCTTCGATTTTCAAAAATATTTTCTATACATCATGGGTTTAGCTTTTCGTCCACGTTCATGGAAGCAAAGCTATTTGAAGTCAACAAGCTTAAAAAAAGACATGGAAGTAGGAGGGAGAGTAGTTGGAGGGAGGGGGTTCAGCAAGAGAGGGAGGGGACTAGAGAAAGTAATGTGGGAATGAAGATGATCAAAACTGTACACACGTATGAATTTGTGAACTAAGTTACTGTTGAGGCTGGACCAATAGCTCAGTGGTTAAGAGCACTGGCTACTTCCCCAGAGAACCCAGGTTCAATTCCCAACACTCACTTGGCAAAATTCCAGGCTGGCCTGGAACTCACAGGAACCGCCTGCCTCAGCCTCCTGAGTGTTGGGATAAAAGGCATGTACCACACCACCACATCCAGCTTTTGTGTGTCTTTTGAATACATAAACACATCTACTCATTCTTCCATGCCTATGCTGTGCAAGCACCGTAGCTTGTAATTATTACTTAATTTACTGCACAAGAAAGCCACATGCAATGTACATTTTGCAATCTTTAATGCTTCCTTGCTATATATGAGTTAGCAATAATTGCATACAATAAAATTGCATAATACGTGGGCAATGAGGGAGTAAACTTGTCTTAAAGGACAGAAGTTGCAGATGTTCGAACAGTGATCATGATAAAGCTCTATTAAGAACAAGAGTTCTGGGCTGGTGAGATGGCTCAGTGGGTAAGAGCACCCGACTGCTCTTCCGAAGGTCCGGAGTTCAAATCACAGCAACCACATGGTGGCTCATAACCATCCGTAACAAGATCTGACTCCCTCTTCTGGAGTGTCTGAAGACAGCTACAGTGTACTTACATATAATAAATAAATAAATCTTAAAAGAAAAGAACAAGAGTTCTTTTCTTGCTTACATAAGACTTATCCTTCTACACATAAGACAGGCATGGTGGTGAATGGATTTGGGCAACCCACACCCAAGACATGTCTATGTTTTTACCTGTGCATTGATGTATCACTTTGCCTAACTCCTGGAAGCAGTGGCCCTTAGGACTGAGTTTGAAAATTATGTCATGATGATGCCAGAAATTGTACAAGCGAGAAGATATGATTTCACCAAGTTCAAATGTTGCCTTCACATAAGACTCATAGGTGCTGGAAGAAGAATGTGGAACAGTGGGTTAATGATTGACTCAGATCACAGTGAACTTGTTTACTGTCCCATCACTGACCCGTTTATCTGGCAGTTGGTCTCCTGGCCCAAAGCACATTTCATTATTATGTCCAGGGCCATCAAGTTGATGTGTTCAAAAATCTCGATGGTTGTTTCCTGAGTGGTCCACATCTTCTCCCATTTATCCTGCCAGAGGAGGCCAAGATCAATATCATCACCATCATCAAATGGCCTTTCCTTGACTGCTTTTCCCCTTATTGTCTCAGGGACAAAACCCCCGACCTGACAGGAACTGAAGGCCAGGAGTAAATCACCCATGTGTTTATTCTGGGCACGAGGAAAGGAAGCACACGCTAGGCCATTGAGAAGGAGCATGACTCGCACTTCACATCTGGCAAATGGTCTTTCAACAACTGTCTCAGCTCAGCAACAAATGGTACAGAGTTCCACACACCATCTTAGTGAGACTGCAACGTGGAAACCCTGGGGCTTCCTCTACCTTCAACCTCCAACCTGCTAGGTATCCCATCACACCTCTCAACCATCACACCACATCTCAAATAAATCATCTTAGATTCAGCTATGGACAACACCAATAGACATGCTAATGTGGAAGGGGATATCTGAGGCCCCAGTTTTAGATGAGGAGCTACAGGCAAGTAATGACTGAAATTATTGCACAAGAAAGCCACATACAATGTATACTTTGCAATCTTAAACGCCCCCTTGCTATCTATATATTAGTAATAATTGCATATAACCTGAAACAGGGACAATAATTCTCTCCCAGGAATGAGCCCCCTAAATGGTCATTCAATACCAAATGGTCAGCTCTGAAAATACATACGTACAAACAACACTAAATGGTTGTATTCATATTTGTATATTTATATATACATGGAACAATAATTATTAAAGAAGAAGATCATAGATTTGAGAGGGAACAGGGGATGATAACACAAAAGGAGTTGATGGGAGGAGAAGGAAGAGGGGATGCTATAATTATATTTAAACTTAAAAATTGCAAATAAAAACAATAAAAATAATTCTGAGTCAATCATTGGGAACAGAAAGAGGCCTGGAAAAGGAGTTGCTGCAGGGAGCTAGCTCTTACTTTCCCACAGAAAGAGGCCTAGTCACACAGCCTGAAGTGTGTGGTCTGACTGCTAAACTGCCCAAAGTGCGCATCCTCCAGTTATAGATGTATTTATCACAACAAACACTTTTTGTATAAAAATGTGAATGAATGGAGATGTTTAAATTTAGTTCAACCTGTGTTTGTGGAGCACCTATAGGTGTCACCCTAGGTGCTGAATGCCGAGTACCAACTGGTGATAAATGATGTACTGAAAGCTTGGAGACTGATTACAAAGTCGAATTTGAAAGCCTTTCACTGAAGTGTCTATTATTTGGCCAGAAGGCTTATAGCTTGAGGGGTTAACCTTTTTAAAGGATCAAGCTTTTTTTTAATGAACATATATTAGTTTTACCTATTAAGAGAATTCAGGCATTTGAGAAGAGCTGATGAGCCCACGTGCTAGGTTTGGATGAAATGAGCTTGTGGTGCCCTGGAAGCATTCAGCAGAAGGAGGAAGTACGTGAGCAGGGAAACACGGGCCTGACAAGTGTAGAGGGCAGAAACGAGGGGATGAAATGGTCACTGGTGGAGCCGAATTGTTCCAGACCCTGAGCAGCGCTAAGGAAGATGCTGTCCTCCACCCTGCTCCCAGTTCCCCGGCCTGCTTTCCTGATCCTGGTGCTCTCCCGGTCTCTGCCTTGAGAACTCCTTCCCACTGATGTCCTACTCCATTCCTGCAGAAGTTTGGCCCAGCCACAAGCCTGTAACAGCCGATAAGGAGGGAAATTTGGCTTTGTGGTATTTGAAGTTTATGAAGAAGCTGTATTAATTGGTTGCCTACTTTTAACCTTAAAAATGTGAAACCTCTATGTCAATAGAGCTTTTGATGAAACTCATCTCTAAGCCAGAAAGCCATGCAGCAGGGGTGCCCCTCAAAGGCAGTCAGTCCCCTGCCCCTTTGGAAGGTGCTACTCCCCTAAAGATCTTCCACCACCTGTGAGAGGCACTCCCCCTTTGCCCAGTCCTTCACGCCCATCAGCCCAGTCCATTTCAGCCTCAAACCTTTGCTCACATCACTCTGCCCATGGCTTTCTTGTTCTGCAAACCAGCGTTTATTTGTGGTAAATCTGAAATTTGAAGCCAGTTAGCTGCACATGGCTTCCTTACCTGTCTCTCACAGTGCCTGATATGTGAGTCTTACCACCACAGAGTGTAAGACTCTAAGGTAGAGGGCCTGCTCTTGTGCTTTAATTACCTGAAGAAGCCAGGAAAGGCTTACCTAGACATCGTACCTCAGTGGGCACTTGCACTCTGGTTAGTTTCTAGAAATCAGCTTTGATTTTTTTCCTCAATCCACTATATAAACGAATCTAGTGTTTCACTTACCAGCATCACATTCACAGAGTGGGCCATCATGTCCACACATGATTTCAGGACGTCCTGATGGAATGCAGGAGTTAGGAGGCAGCGGTGTTGGAACCACCTGGGCCCATCTAAATTCAGGAGTCCTCTTCCTTGAGGAAGAAAATACACATAACCTCATGCATTTTATTGGGTGAGGAGAGATGAGGAACACAGGCGGCCTGATGTCACTTACTCACGAACAGACATGAAGTAGTAGCGAACAGACATGAAGTAGTAGTGAACAGACATGAAGTAGTAGCGAACAGACATGAAGTAGTAGTGAACAGACATGAAGTAGTAGTAGAAGCTGACAGACGGGGACAGTCAGCTCTGACGCTCACACCAGAGTTAATGCGTTTAGCGCTGTGAGAAAGTGAAGGTTTTGAGGCCTGACGAGCCTTAGTTTCACAGTGATGGAGTGTGGTATTCAGCGTTGTGTATTCAGTGAAGGCACACACACAAGACACTCAACTTAAGTTAAGTTTGAAGAGCATCCTTTACATCTTTTTATTAGGGCTAGAGAATGGCTCAGTGGTTAAGAGCACTGGCTGCTCTTCTAAAGATCCTGAGTTCAATTCTCAGTAACCACATGGTGGCTCACAAGCATCTGTAATGGTGTCTAATGCCCTCTTCTGGTGTGTCTTAAGATAGCAACAATGTGTACTCAGACATAAAATAAATAATTATTAAAAATTTTTTATTAACATTTTTTCATACAATGTATTTTTATCATATTTTTGGCTTCCCCAAACTTCTCCCGATCCTCCCTCTCTGTCCACTCAACTTCATGTTTTTTCTCCTTTCTCTCAAAAATAGAAAAACATCAAAAAACAAAAAATCAAAATCAAAATGGACAAGCAAGAGGAATTAAATAAGACGAAACCAAACTGAAACAAAGTGCACAATAAACCATGGAGTCTATTTTGTGTTGACCAACTACTCCTGAGAGTGGGCCCTGCCCTGGAATGTGGTTGATCCACACAGTGACACTCCATCGGAGAATGCTGATTTTCCATCTCCCAGCAGGTATTAATTGCAAATAATTTCTAGGTTAGAGTGGGACTTTGTGGTCATTTCCCACTCTCAGTGCTGGGATTCTATGAATGACATCCCTTTTTGAGTGCTTACAAAGTGCCAGGTTTGTGACATCTCGTTCGGTGTTCTTAGAATGTTGGCTGTTGCATAAAGTGCTGGAAATCCGGCATTCACCTCCCAGCAGTCATGGCACTGACTCTCATGATCATTTCAAAGATGGGGAAATGAGTCTTAGATTAAATTTCTTCCCTAAGATCATGCTCACGTCGTCTATTGGCATGAACAGCAATGTGTAAATCTAAGGGGCTCTGAATCCAAATCCAATACTCTTTCATTTAATTCCTTCCTGGTCTAAAATAAACATCAACGTCATGAAGAAAGCAGCTTAATTTATCTGCTCTCTGGGTGAAGCTAAACTGCCCATCAGAGAAAAATTTTGCTGAGAGGCATATAAAAATAAGAGAACTCGGAAAAGAAAGGAAAAGTATAAGGAAACATGAGAGAAGAGAGGGTTAAATCTTCCCTTGGTGAGGCTAAGACTGAAGAGTTCACACACGTGTTGCCTTGAAAATGGGACTTTGAGGAGAGAAACAGACAAGGGTGCTTTCTGTGACATTTTTTGCTGGGTTGACCCTTGACACTGGGTTGACTTTTAATAGTCTCCTTGATGACTCTCCTCATAGCTCTTTCTTACCCTTTAGAAATGATGTGTGTTCATGTGTCATCCACTGTTGGTTTTTTGTTTAATTGAGATAGGGTCTCTCATGAGCTTGGAATTTACCAATAGGTTAGGTTGGCTGTCCAGTCCAGAGACCTGCCTGCTCCTGTTTCCCATTACGACATGCATGCCATTATGACCCTCTATTTTTTATGTAGTACTGGGGGTTGAATTTGTGTCTCCAGATTCCATTTTTAAACTTTAGAATTAATGATTTTAGGTGGAAATACAAAACACTGGCTTGCATCATGGAATTTCCATATTTACATGTCATTACACTCACCTGACTCCTTCTCCCTCTGCCTCTACCCCCACTTCCCTTGTGTCCCCTGCCTCCCTCTGGATTGTTCTCTTCCTTCTCCTATACATTCCCCATTCTGATTCGCACCACGTGTATTTGATGTCCCTGCCTTGATACTTTTGAGTTCAGGTTTGAGTCTCTTTGGAATGTTCTGCTATGGAAGAGTAACTTGGAGTGAGAATGGGCCACACATACATACCACACATACATACCACACATACATACCACACATACATACCACACATACATACCACACATACATACCACACATACATACCA
>NC_034595.1:66383159-66389573 GCF_900095145.1 Mus pahari
CCACACATACATACCACACATACATACCACACATACATACCACACATACATACCACACATACATACCACACATACATACCACACATACATACCAATGCACGGAGTCATGAGCTGGTGCAGATACTGGGTCTTTGGGTCTGTAGAACCAAGCAGAGGAGACGACATTAAGGAAAGCACTCATGACTAGTTCAAGTTGGGGAATCAGTGCAGACAGTGGGCAGGAGGGAATCCCAGCTCACTTTCTATAGCCTTGGAGTCTGGGAAAACCCAAGTCTTGATTCAGTTCCAGAGAAGACAAGTCCCAGGACTCATATTCTCCCTGGTTGCTATTCCCTTCAACAGTGCTGGCTTATTAGGGGATGAACAAGTTTCCAGAATGGGTGTTGGGATAAGTGTGCTTGTTGGAGAACATCAGACAGCAAGGCACAAAGGCCTCTTGATTTTCTTGTGATTAATGTAAATAGTAGAGCTCAAAATGGCGATTTTAGTTTTGTACTATGAAATAATCTGAACAGGAACCCTATAAATGGAACAAGTGGGTGGATGGAGGGAATAGCCTCTCCTCTGTAAAGGAAGAGAACAATTTGGACCATAACCAAGAGTCTGGGCTGGGAAGTGAACGCTCCATCACCCTAGCTTCTGTTCAGACACAGAGGCAGCTTTCTGATTTCCTCTGGAGACTTAAGCTCATTATGCAGTGTGAAGCAGTGTTGATGACTCAAAAGTCCCAAAAGCAAGGAGACAAGGAAACCTCTGGCTCTGCTGCTGGGGCATCTGGGCTTTATGGGATCCTGGAGCCAAAACTAGACAAGGAACTGGGAAGTACATGGGACTTGCCCCTGGCCAGGACAGATATGTCCCCTCTTCGTTCTTGCTCAGGCTGTCTTGCAACCCCAGGGCTAATCTTGCTTCAGACTGGGCCCATGGGTCACGTGCAGCTCCTAGTAGGATTAAGACTCGGATTTTCATCTCATTCCTTACCTGTTCTGCTCAGGAATATCTTCGCGTAGTCTGGGTCATAGATGTAGAAAAATGCCTGGAAGGGCCCTACCCAGCAGGGGAAGGCACAAGGGTGCTTTTTGACAATCTCATCAAGTGTCTCCATATTGTCCTCCTGAAGAAACTATAGTAAAAATGGTCAGGAGATTAGAGAGTCGGTGGGGTTGGTGTTGTCTTGGATTGTCTTACAGACACAGGGGGTGAGTTCATGGCCCACACTGGGCTGCACAGCAGAAGGACCTGACTCCTTTATGTAGGGAGGTGAAAGTCTTTCTCTAAGATCTTGAAGCTTGGGGATAATGTCCTAAACAAGGTGAGTGTATTTGTTTTTTCAGTATAAATACATGTTCCACCATCAGAGCAAATCCTTGCCATGTGACATCCTGTGAGCTTTTTCCAGCAGAGGGTAAGGTGATGAAATTATCCCTCTCCCTCTTCTCCCTCCCTCCCCTCCCTCCCTCCCTCCCTCTCCCTTTGCCTTTCCCTCCCTCTCCCCCTCTCTCTCCTCCTTCTTCCCTCTCCCTCTCTTCCTCCCCCTCCATCTCCCTTCCTCTCCCCCCTCCCTCCCTCCCTCTCCCCCCCTTCTCCCCCCCCACACCTGCTGAGGACATCACAGGCCTAGAGGAGGGGTAGAGCTGCCTCAGTTTGTTTTCTTATGCTGGAAATTACTAGAAGCTTTCTGTTGGTAAACTGAACATGACCACTGTCTAGCTCACCATTCCTTCTCCCTTTTCTGTTCTCTAACTACTGATTAGTGATCCTTTCTCATGACATTAACAATGAACACCTCTCTCTACAAACCTGCCAACTCCTTCTACAAAAACACCTAGTTCTTTCCTGCAATAGCAAACACTCATTTCTACAGGCTCCTGGAGTTTGAAACAAACATATAGACAAAACTCTCAGCTTCCAGAATTTATTTTATTTACTTTTGTGGAGATAAGATCTCATAATGTAGCTCAGGATGGTCTTGAAATCACACCAAATCCTGCCTCAGGCTCCTGAGTGCAGTTTATAGAAGTGAGCTTTCACGCACGGTTAGCTTCCAGCATATATAATGCCAAGTACAAATAATACTGCCAGAAAGGGGCCTTTGCTTCTCTGTCTTTTCTTTCTCTCATATGTATGTGTATATATATATATATATATATATATATATATATATATATATATATATATGTATATATTTCTCTCACCCATACTTTTCAGGTACAAGATTGTTAGTAGCTTAAGTATTCCCTGTAAATTACTGAAAATAAGATTTCCTTGCATCTAATTATGGTGTATGCATGTATGGTTGGGATTCCTATACACATTTGAACACAGTCCTGGGTATCTCCATCTTGGAGGAGACCGTCCTTGTGTGATGACTTCACACCACTTGCTGTGGTATTATTCTTAGCCTCAGAAGAGGTAGATAATAGCCTTCCAAATCTGTGTGGTATCAGTCAACTATTCTTATCCAGGAACTGGACTCTGGACCTAAACCTAGGTCTACTAAAAGGTCAAGATCTGAAGACCTAGGCCCTGAAAATGATGCTGATGTTCACACCCCCAAGCCATCATGACGTTTCCTAACAGTGTAAATATGTATTAACTCACAGAGAGTATTTATGGAGGTCCTATAGCATACCAGACAATGAATATTCAGAAGCAACTTAAGGGAGGAATTAATTTTGGGTCACAGTGTCAGGGGTACAACTCAATGCAGCAAGGAAGGCACAGCATTATGTCTCACTGTTGGACAGCAGCAGGAGCTTATGGATTTTTCAGATCATGGAGAGCCAGGAAACAGAGGCAACAGGACTGGGAGCAGGCTTGGGCTATAAGCCTCAAAGGTCCTCCTCCTCCAGTGACTTATGTCTGCCAGACAACTTTACCAAACTGCCACTTGCTGGGTATTAGGTGTTTAGACACATGAGCATATGAAGACATTTTAGATCTCAACCACAATGTGAAGCTCAACAGCTCATCATGTCGTGGTGATGACATGGTCATGATGGAACTTAACACCTTAATTCACTAAGTGTCTGACACGTGTCAAGTCCTGTGTGAGAGGAACAACAAGTGGTGTTAGAACTCATGGAATGTAGCCTACTGGTTAGCACAATCATGACGGGTGAGCCTCAGAGAGGCAGAGCCCCAAGGGCTACATGTCCTGAGGACTTTTTGCTGGTGTGGAGCATGCCTCTGTTTGTTGGACTCACAGGCTTGATATCCTTCCTAGTCAATGTATTATGTGAACATTCTAAGAGGGTTTCTAGCCTGGCCAGGATCATTGGGGATCACAAAAATAGTGCTTGCTCTCTCTTAGGCATCGCTGCTGGAAGAACTTAATAATTCATTCACCATCCTAGGAAAGTATATATATCCTAGGAATATATATAGTTAGCAATGACCACTATACTTAGAAAGAATTTGGGAAAACAAATTATTAGTGAAGTTAGATTAAGATGTTTTTGCTAGTGGCTCTGATGTAGAAAATCTTAGGGAGCAATTTCAGTTTCAGAAAGGCACACTCTTGATAGTTAAGCTAGGGATTTTTTTAAGGTCAGGAACAAGAACAATGGCAACTGTGCCTCTTTTGCTAAAGCTGGGCTGTTGGTCAATATTATGATTGATGTCTAGTATTCCCTTGCTCTCAGCTTCCTGATATGATTTAATAAAAAAAATTGTTAATGAGTAAATGTGCACCCTGAGGATTTAAAGTAGAAATGACTGTTCTTTACATAAAGGTACAGATTTGTGATTTTAAAAAAAATGTGTAAGATTATTTTTCAAGATAAACTTGATCCTTTCTTTGTAACCACAAATTGCAGTCTGCCATTAAGAAAAATTGGCTGAGAAAATTACCTTGCTTGCCCACAGTTTGTCATTCTATAGCAGGTTGCTTAGTTGTGAATGTATGTGGACTCTTGGGAATACTTTTTTAACCTGTATTGCATAATGTTTTTCATGTAAAGGTACTGGAGAAACATTTTTTTTTTAATGCTAAAACCAAGAAAGAACCAGGTATCCTGGCACAAATGGGCACTTTAGCTGTGAGTAACCCTATGAAAAGAGCCAGTACTGGCAAGCAGGGATGCCAAGGCCTGTCAAGAATGATGTGAGGGAACTTGGAGGTAGATTCTGTCCATCCAGTCTTTTTGTTTGTTTGTTTTTTAATTTATAATTTTTTGTTTTGTCTTTGTTTTGCAGTTTCAATAACAGAGCCAGGGCCTACCTAGCACATTCTAAGAAGTTAGTCTACCATTAAGCCTCAAGGGTCACAATTAATATTATTATTTTTATTGTTATTTATTATTATTATTATTATTATTATTATTATTATTATTATTATTATTATTATTAAATCAAGAGGCTGGAGAGATAGTTCAGAAGTTAGGAGTAATTGGTTGTTTATGCAGAGAACCTGAGTTCAATTCCCAGGACCCACATGGCAGCTCATAACCAACTTTAACTCCACTTTCAGGGCATCTGATGCTCTCTTCTGGTCTCAGCAGGAACCAGACGTTCACATTGTGCATAGACATATATGTGAACAAACATTCATATACATAAAGTAAATAAATCTACTCTCATCTCCACTAACCACTCTCCCTCTAAACATTATATTGCGCCCCCTGCAGACGGACAGGATTGCCACTGAGAGGACCCCCCAGATCTCCCAGAATGCAGCGTCAGACCACCCTACGTCGTAGTCATCACTGTCCACTGTCGCTGCCCACTGTCTGACGTTGTCACCACCCACTCATTCGGACCCGCCTTCCAGACACAGCTCTGCATGATCGGACCCATAGAGCAATATAGAGAGACACAGAGGGACACAGGAGAGGGCTAAGGGTTCTCCCTTGTCTGATTAATAAATAATGCTCTGATCGGCGCAAACTGCCAGGGCATTCGTTTTTTCCTTGCAGCTCATTCTTATCTTAGGATGTTTAGTCCTTCAGTATGAACCCAGTCCAAAGTGTTTTCTGCCCACACAGACACACACAAGTGGAGTGGCGCAGAAATACACATGTGGCGCTCCACGTGGCTGAAGGAGGCAGAAACGTCAGGCACTGCCGTGGAGCTCCATGCGTGTAGTGAGTATGGAATCATGCACCCTGGGGTAAAACGGTATTTATAGGCACGAATTTAAATTGAGCAATGAAGTGTTTAACCCGACACCTCATTCCTCAGGGGGCAGTGCACAAGGATGGGACGTTCAGGCATTTGTCCGCAGTCCTACAGACTGTACTCAGGCAAGGAAAAATTGGGTTTAAAAGAAAAAATTTTAAAATCCTCCTGGCCACAGCCTAAAGAGTAAATGTAGAGTAGTATTCTCCTGGAGACAGACCAAAGTACAGAGACGTCTGGCTTACGCTCTGGACTCCTACAGTAAAAGTTTGATACCTTCTGTGTATGCTTATGTCTGGTGCACCAATTGTCCACGTGTCGAGTCATGTGTGTTCTTGTTTCGTTGTCTGTATGAGTGGTCGTTCTGTGTTCCATGTTTAAAAAATATTAGAGCTTGCTAAATCCGTGTTTGCTTTCGCAGTCTTGCCGCTGCAACCCTGAGGAGGCTGTGGCTTAGCCAGGAATCAAACTCAGCAGGAGGGCTCCTGCGAAAAACTGCTCTTTAAAGAGTCTAAAGTTCTGTGGTCTAAATTTAAAATTCGGGTAGCCGCTTCATTGAGTTTTTTGACTTGCTTTAAGGTTATAAAAAATGCTCTACATGGCTTAAGCTATTGATGTTCTCTAAAGGTTTTGACCTTGGTTACAAATGGTTAGCTTTAAATTGGTTAACTCAGGGTTAGAGTCATTCAAGGATTGATAAGGTGTTTTAAAATTGGGCTTTGCCTTCCCACGTGGTGAGGATTAAGCTCAAAATGGCCTTGGCTGGCTTTTCCATTGTCACAAACTGCGGGCTTTTCCTTTGTCTCACAAACTGCGGGTTTTTCTTTTGTTTCAAAAACCTCACCGAAAAAGTTCTTGTGGCCACACCCCCTACCTTCAGGGAGGCTGTCCACGTGTTGCTAATAGTAAAGATTTAATTCAAAATTTATAGAATGTCAATCAGGCATTGCAGGTGGCTTGCCTACTTCATATAATATTATTAAAGAGTTTATTTTTACTTGATAAATGTTAAGGGTTTGCTTCTGGTAAACTGGTTATCATTAATATGTTTTACCTCTAAGTATAGCTTATACAGCTTACATTTTATAAAAATAATTTTTATTGTCTCTGCTTTAATACAATAAGCTAAGAGTTTAAGTTTTTAGCGTGGTAAGTATTAGCTACAACCTATACAAAGGTTTACCTGGAATCCTGCTCTCAGAGACCATATCCTTTTGATGTTTAAGGTTTTAGTTATGCTAAATAAAATTGTGATATTTAAAATTTTACAACAAAAAATTAAATTGCTTCAAAATG
>NC_034595.1:66390955-66396614 GCF_900095145.1 Mus pahari
TCCATTGTGACCAATTACTCTAAATTCAATCTTAGATTGGTCTAGCTTCCCCCACACACCTGGGGCTATGGTCTAAACTGAGACTTGCTAAATTGCAACCAATTGAAGTACTAGCTGACTTGTTATCCTGTTCCCATTCAACTGTTTGGCTTTTCTCTCAGGCAGGTCAGCTACACCCAGACTGGACAGAGTGCCCCAAGTGCCATTCAGATTCACCTCACTACAGGAGCCGTGACAACTCTTCAGCATCTAAACATTATTTCGTGGTTTGGTCTTAAACAGTACTGGCGTTAGGGCAAAATGTTAAAGCTATCATGTAAANGTTACATTCATATTCTAGTATCTACCTAGGCCTGGAGAGGTGACATTNCATTTTTCACGAGATCTGTTAGAACAAAACCCCCCAAATCAGGTTTTNCTAATTGAGGATTTACTAAAGGATCCCTGGTAGTAAAATTAAATTCTGACTGGCCTTACACCAGATTTCTTCCTCAAGCTACTCCTGGGCAGGTCAGAAAACTCCAATACATGAGGGGAGAGATGACATAGGATATGAATGTGCTCTGTGCTCTTCCACCCTGACTCTGGACTTGATTTCATGAATGGTTCTGGTCAATTAATGTGAGTGCAGCAAATGTGGCTGAGAGGTTTACAAACTGCTTGCAAGGTCAGATTTGCTCACTTGCTATCCTGGAACCTTGACTCCAGGTAAGCAGGGTCGTGCTAGCCAGCTATTCAGCTGAAAGGTAAACAGAGTAGGCAGAAGAGTCCAAGGCATTTAGAATAACAGCCAACTTTTATCCAACCTGCTGTGAACTGTGGCCCATTAGTCAGCTTAGCCAAAGTCAACCTAGAAAACTCCTGACCTCACTCAGCTCAGATTGCCAACCCCAACAATCCTGAGCTTAAGAAATGACTATTGGAGAGGCTACCTGCTATGGCCAGGCAGGAATGCAGGTGGCAATAGGGATACCAACTGACCCACAAAATTCTTGTCCCAAAACTTATCCTGTCTACAAGAAAGGCAGGGATTGGGGATAGAGCAGAGTCTGAGGGAATGACCAACCAATAACCAGCCCAACTAGAGACCCATCCCATGGGCAAGCACCAATCCCTAACACTATTAATGATACTCTGTTATGATTGCAGTTTAGCATGGCTGTTCTCTGAGAGGCTCCACCCACCAACTGACTCACACAGATGCAGACACCCAAGCCAAACAATGGATAGAGTTTGGAGATTCTTATGGAACAATAGGAGGAAGTATTACAGCCCCCAGGGGGATAGGATCTCAACAGGAAGACCAACAGAATCAATTAACTTGGACCCTTGGGGCTCTCAGAGTCTGGACCACCAACCAAAGAACATATCCGGGCTGGACCTAGGCCCTTGCATAGATGTATCAGATATGCAGCTTGGTCTTCATATGGGTCCTGGAGTGGGGCCATCCCAAAAGCTGTTGCCTGCATGTAGGATATGTTCTTCTAGCTGGGCTGCCTTGTTTATCCCCAGTGGGAGAGGAAAGTATCCTCACGGAGACTTGAAATGCCAGAGTGGGGTGGGGGAAATACCCAGAGGGGCCCCATCCACTCAGAGAAGGGGAGAGGGGATAGGGGAAGAATTGTGGGAGAGGATGACCAGAAGGGGGGCAGTGAGTTGGATTTAAAATGGATAAGTAAAAAGTAGATAAAATACATTAATAATAATAATAATAATAATAATAATAAGAAGAAGAAGAAGAAGAAGAAGAAGAAGAAATGGCCCTTGTTGCTGGATAACAGTGGTACACGCCTTTAACCCCAGCACTTGGGAGGCAGAGGCAGGTGGATCTCTGATTGGAGGCCAGCCTGGTTTATAAATTTGAGCCCTGGGGCATCCAGGACTACACAGAGAAATCTTGTTTTTTTTGTGTGTGGTGTGGAAACAGGGAGAAATGGCTATTGTCAAAGTATGGTGTGTTTATGTAATATAAGGTAATTGGTGGAAGAACAGATAGAGAATAAGTCAGAACTCATGGAAACTAAAATTGTGACAGATTAAAAATATATTTTTCAGATGACTCAGTAGCTAAAGGATTTGCTATTAATGCAGAGATGACCTGAATTTGGTTCCCAGAACCCACACGGCAGTTCACCACCATCCATAACGAGCTCTAGAAGATCTGATGTCTTCTTTCAATCTCTGAGGGTACCAGGCACATACATGGTATATATACACACGTTCAGGCAAGACACTCATATACATAAAATGAAATAAATAAATCTAAAAAATTCAATGATTCATCTTCTGGGTATATGCTCAAAATAAATAATTACTATTTCATTAAGCCATCTGACTTCTATATTCACCACAGCATATATTTCTAATTTATAATGGCTGACTTAGGAGTCAGCCTAAGTATATACTGCTGGATGAATGAAGGAAGAAAATGCGGTCACTAAGCATGGTGGCTCATGACTGTGACCACTTGGGAGGCAGAGGTAGAAGGATCACTGCAAGTTTGAAGACAGCCTGGGCTACTTAGTGAGTTCTAGGACAGCCTGGGCTATAGTGATTGACTGTCCACATCAAACTTAAAATCCAAACTCCCAATCAATCAAAACATATTAACAAGTAAAAGAGAGAGAAAAAATAGAGAAGGAAAGAGAGAGAGAGAAAGGAAGGAAGGAAGGAAGGAAGGAAGGAAGGAAGGAAGGAAGGAAGGAAGGAAGGGAGGGAGGGAGAAAGAAAAGACAAGAAAGTGTAGTTTATATGCATCTGAGTGTACCCAAAGGGACCCCGAGTCACCACATGGCACATGGAAATGATACACGGCAGAGATATAATAGTCTAGGAAGCCAAGGTGCAGACTTTCTAGCCCACCCATTCCTGGAGAGTTTTCACAGGCTCTTCACAGCTAGTGGTTCTTTCTTCCCCCAGGGTTCCTAGGAGGCACACCATCCCTCCCAAGCCAGGATTTTCATTTTCTCTTAGTGCTCAAGTCTGTACCTTACTTGGGCCCATCAGAGAAAAGACTCACTTTCCTTTTGTAGACCTAGGACTTAGCACACACAGCTGCTACTCCCAATGTGTTGACAGAATTTATCAGCCTGGGTAGGAAGTGGATTTGAAAACAGGAGACATGGAACAAGTGATACTGCAAGTGACGGGGGCAATCAATATCAGCAGAGCGATGGGGTGCGGCCCCTCCCGCCTTTACAGGAGACTTTAAAAAGACAATTTTTTCCTGGCCTCATTGAACCAAAGGAGTCAACTATTGCGATCGCTTTTGAACATTTTCTACAACTAATAAGTATGAGTTAGAGCAACACACTGAGTTTTAAACAATACACGCAAAAGACATACCAAGGCGACTGGAGACTGAGCTGACACCTAGTGTTTTTTTGTTTTTTTTTTTTTTAACAGTATTCAGGTTTTCCAAATAACCTCCCTCTCTAGTAACCCTTACCTGGGGGAATGCGAGAGTCCCTAGTATTGCAGAGGAGCTGAGAGCCACCCTCCCCTCCCCCACCTCCAGGCTGGAAGTCCTAGAATAGCTCAGAGTGGCCTGGGAGGGATGAAAGCAGCGGTTAGGCTACGGGCTTCCTCTGCAGCATCCTGCGGCGCCCCTCCCTCCATCTACCTTCTGGTGTCCCAGGAGCCAGTGGGCGGGAGGTCCCGGGAAGGGGCGCAGGTCGCGCAGCAGCCGCTGTCTCCGCAGGTAAAGCTTCATGGCCTGCATCAGCACTAGCGCCAGGCAGAACACCAAAGCCAGGTGCAAGGGCCGCGCCCAACGAGTCTCCAGCCAGGAGGCCTCCATCACTCTGAGCTCGCTTCTCGGCGGGCAGTGGGTGGGTGGAGAATGTGGTAATGGTGGTGGGAAACTCTTAGCTTTCTCCAGCCGGGAGCTGGCGTGAATCACCCAGCCCTCTCCTCAGTGAGCCCTGGTGTAACCGAGGTGGGGGAGGGGCAGCTCCTGCCTGGGAAGAAGATGCTGGTCCTTCGGGATTTCCAATCCGCGCTATCCATTCACTGATGCACGCTTGGATTCGGGCAGACAGACTTCTTGTACCTTCCCGGAGTGTCTTATTTTGAGTCTGATAGTTTCCAATCGCGGAAGATCTGAATTTAGACTTTGAAATAATGCTCAGGCTGATGTAATTGTTTCTCTTTCTTGTCACGAACAAAAATAAACTGCTATGCGAAATGACCTGCTTTCCCACTCTGGAAATCTATGAGCAGCCACAGGAGCTAGGTGGGAGCCGAGGAGGGCATGGCCATTGTACATGTGCAGTGTGGCCTGCCAAACTGTGCTTGTGAATGTTTTGCCCTTGTTGCCACATTTCTTTTTTTTAAAAAAAATTGGATATTTTATTTACACTTTTTTTTCTTTTCTTTTTTTGCTTTTTGAGACAGGGTTCCTCTGTATAGCCCTGGCTGTCCTGGAACTCACTTTGTAGACCAGGCTGGCCTTGAACTCAGAAATCTGAGTGCCTCTGCCTCCTGAGTGCTGGGATTAAAGGCGTGCGCCACCACACCCAGCTATTTATTTACATTTTAAATGTTATCCCCTTTCCAGATCTCTCCTCCAGGACCTCCCTATCTCATCTTCCCGCCCCCTGCTTCTATGAGGCTCACCTACTCGCCTACCTACTCCTGCCTCCCTGCCCTGGCATTCCCCTACACTGAGGCATGGAGCCTTCCCAAGACCAAGGTCCTCTCCTACCATTGATGTCTGACAAAGTCATCCTCTACTACACATGCAGCTGGAGCCATGGATCCCCCCATGTGTACACTTTGGTTGGTGGTTTAGTCCCTGGGAGCACTATAGGATCTGTTTGGTTGATATTGTTGCTCCTACTGTGGGTTTCAATCCCCTTCAGCTCCTTCAGTCCTTTCTCTAACTCCTCTGTTGGAGACCCTGTGATCAGTCCAATGGTTGGCTTTGAGCATCTGCCTCTGTATTTACCAGGTTCTGACAGAGTCTCTCAGGAGACAGCAATATCAGGGTGGAGCTACATTTTAGCGTCCTTATCACACTTTTTAAGAACTCTATTTGATGGTTTCCTGTCTTGGCTGTTACTTTTTATGGGGAAGGTTGGGATAGGGAAAGGGTAAGGGTTGTCACTGAAGCTTTTATGTCCCTTTTTCTCACCTGTGAGTCTGCAGTCATTAATTCTACTCCAAAAGGAGCTTACCCTTTGTAGACAGCAGTAGCATGGATCACATACTTCCACATGGTTTCTGGTGCTAGCATGGACCATGGATGTGCACATGGTCTCCAGCCTCAGGTCAGCATGGTCTTTGGTGGCAGTACAGAGCATGGATACAACATGGCCCTCTGATGTAGCATGGGCCACAGTCACCATGATAGCCCTCAGCAGCAGCACAGGCCAGGACTTCAACTTGGCCTCTGGGTGAAGGACACTAATGTGGACGCCAGCTGCAGCCTGGCCCATGAATTCACCATGGCTTCAGGCAGCATTAGCACCATGGACATCTGCATGGCCTTAGGTGGTAACCCACAACCTTCTCTCACACAGGTCATTGCCATTGAGTCCTTAGTTCCTTCTCTCTCTATTGCACCCACCTCTACTTTCCTTCATCTTTCCCACCTCTCCATCACACATCTGTTTGTCATATTGGCATTGAAAATTACAGAGCATCTCTCTCTCTCTCT
>NC_034595.1:66397831-66404105 GCF_900095145.1 Mus pahari
GTCGTGTCAAAGTTGGACAAGCCATACCAACAGATAAATAAAGAGCCCCAAGAAAAGGCATGAGAATCAGAGACTCACTCCCCCTCTTACATTCAGGAGCCCCATAAAAGGTCTGAACTGAAAGCTGTATTATACACGCAAAGGACCCAGTGCAGACCCATGTAGGCCCTGTGACTGCTGCTCCGGTCCCTGTGAGTTCATATGAGCTGACTCATTTGTTTTAGAGCACTTTGTTCTCCTGGTGTCCTCTATCTGTCCTGTCTCCCCAGCTCCTTCTGCCTCCTGCTCTTCTGTGTGCCCTGAGCTCTGAGCGGAGAGATTAGATGGAGACGTCATCTTTAGCGTTGTCTGTGTGCATGTCAACCCTTGTTTTTCCCTTTAGACTATTTAATTTACTTTGATGATATTATAGGGTAAAAGTCACAAACTATGAAGAACAGTTAACCTGTCATATTTCATCTTCTCTGGGTTAAGTGCTAGCCATGTATTTTCAATACTACACAGTACAGTTGGAAGAAGCATGTCTTTATTATCCTTCTAAAGGATGTTATCTTTGAGTGGTTTGGGAACACAGGAAAAAAATCTTAATTTTATTTACACTAAGTTTTATTTTATTTTTATTTTAAAATAAAATTGTAATTAAAAATACTTTAGTTTTTACTTAATTTTATTAAAGTAGATTCAAGGCAATGATTATACTTGCCAACTAAAGAAGCATAGAATGTGATTTTTACTTTGAAGTTCAGAATGTTTGGGCTGATTTAACTTGTCATTCATTAAAATAGTCCCTCTATGCTGTTGAAGATGTTTTACCTGTGGATAATGTCCACAGTTGGTTTATGTCAATTTTAAGAGATGATTCTTGATAATCATGATGGGATTTATCACTGCTAGTCACCTTGGGGTGGCCACCAGAGCTGAAAGACTAGAGAAAGGGACTGTTCCTGAGAGCTTGTGTGAGGTTTGCTCTTCACTCAGGGAGAGCATCTCTCACACCTCCCCACAGAAGTGTAACTATAAATCTGTGTTGTGTAAGCCGTGGAAGTGTGGTAGTTCAAGAGAACAAAGTAGGAAGTTGACACAAATAGGAAGAAGGGGAAAGTCAGGTAGAGGGGCAGGCTGGCCATCATTAGGACAGACAGACAAACTGTAGGGGAGCCAAGAGGGATGAGGCAGAGAAAAGGACAGAGAAACAGGAGGCCTGGAGACTGCTCAGCAGACAGAAGGGAAGAGAGGCAGGTGGGCTGATAGAAGTAAGAAGCAGAAACCCAGGCAGGGCATAGGAGCAGTGACAGATAGAATGGCAGGCAGCAGGCACTTGGACCCCATCATTGTCTCTAGTAGCACTATTGGAGCTTCCTGAGATGCAGATGGATCCCATTTGTGGACTTTAATACGAGCTGTTGAGTAGGGATGGGAACCCTGGTGGGATCTGGCAGCAGCTCAAATCGAAGCAGGGTTAGGGCCACAGCGACCTTCAGTGCATTCATGGCAAGTTGCTTCCCAATGCAGTTTCTGGAGGGGGAAAAAAGCCAATAAAAACACCAACAATAACAAAAAAACAAACCCAGAAAAACAAAAACAAAACAACAGCAACAACAAAATGGAATCCTGTTCTGTGCTGAGCTGGGAAAGGATCCTTCTCTCACCAAGACTGCCTTTCCCTCATTCACACATCCATCTCTGCTCCTGTGCTGTGACAAGGGCTCCCCCTCTCCCAGGACTAGTCTAATCCAGTGCTGATTTCAGAGGAGCGACATCTGTTAGGAGAGGACAGCATCTAGGGGACAGTCTAACAACATTTACCATCATACACTCAAGGTTTCGGTGTTCACTTCTTCCACTATGAGTTTTAGGTTTCCCCAGTAACACCAGTGGTCAGAGCTACCAAGGAAGAGGCAGAGCACCTTCCAAGGGGTTATGTGGTATGAAGGCAAAGGATTGACAACCATCAGAGGAGAACCAGATAAGACATCATTCTGGAGAGCTTCAAGCTGCCTCCCCATCTGTCTCCACCCAGTGTTCATACTCAGTCTTCCTCTAGCCCAAGAGCACATGTCATTTAATGCCCCTTCTTGAAAATTTGAACATTTTCTCCCAAACTTTTCTGGAATCCTTAAGTCTCCCCTTCTTAATGACCCTTCATGCTCTCCTTCAGGTAGAACAGTGTCAAAGAAACCAGGAGTGTGGCACTGTGCTCTCTGAGTACCTCTTTCTACCTCTTATCAGCTCTACTTTTCTCTGTTAGATTGTGTTATTGAGTTTGCTGAAACATCCTCTCTTAACCTCTGCCTGCATTTCCTAAAGGCTCAGCCAATGGCCTTCATGATTGTCTGTCTGTCTGTCTGTCTGTCTGTCTCTGTCTCTGTCTCTGTCTGTCTGTCTGTCTGTCTGTCTGTCTGTCTGTCTGTCTGTCTGTCTGTCTCTGTCTCTGTCTCTTTCTAATTCAGACATCCAATAGTCCATAAGTTCTTTATTCAAGAGCACAGGAGTGAGGGTGTAGGTCAGTGATAAGAATTAGTTTGTTTCCAAAAACTGTTCAATGAGCTACAAAGGTGTGAAAGACTGAGGAAATGATGTGTGTGATTCAAGTGTCAGTATCTTATTCTATGTAACATAAATGTGGTGTCACTGAATCAGGGGAGAACCCATTTCTCTGGGTCCCACTTTTAGGACACTCTTAGGAACTCAATGCCACTAATCAGCAGAAAATTGTCTAATGATAAGGCCATCTCGTTCTGACCCCTGACTTCATTCAAACATCTCTTTCCTTTCCTCTCTATCAGCCTTTCTCTTTTTAATCTAGTGTTCAGGGGTTGAAATGTAGAAAAGGGAAGGAGAAGAGTGTGTGCACACGTGTACTCAGAGGATATAAGTTCTAACAGAAATGTCAGCATATGAAGATCTCATTTTCCCTGTCAAGTTTTGATAACCAGGAACCTTGTAAAGGGTACATGGATATTAACACAGAGTTGAAGTTTAAGTTCAAGAGAGTGCTGACTCAGGTGTGATATACATTGGTGAAAGACTTTCCTAGAAGTACCAGGGTGGCTTTTCAATCATTATACTCAACAGTTGCACATGGCAAACATCTGGAAAGCAAAGTTTGGCAAATTAACCATTTGCTGCAGTATTCCAGCATTAGAGAACTACTCAAGATAGGTGCTGGCCTGATTCAAGAAGGTGTGAAGAGAGGAATCCTGGCAACTGAAAAAGCACATCACCTGAATTAAATTCATGTTACTCTGTCTCTACTGGGGAAGGACATAGAATAAAATATTGAGGGAAATCCAGTGACACTGAAACTGTCTGGCCTCCAAAAAGTTTCCTTGATTAATATTTCCACTGAGAGCACCTTTACACACACACACCAGCAACAAGTTTCTCTTCTAAGCACCAGCAAGCAAAAGCATGCTTGACTGGCACACATGAACAAAGAAGATCACCTATATAAGGTATAATCCACCTCTACCCCACTACCTACACAGAATGCTTTACCTTGATCCTCCTGAGAAGGGCAGGTAAGCATGGGTGTGTTGGACAGAATTCTTTGCAAACCGGGAAGGATCAAACACCTGCAGAGAGAGTTCCAAGGACAAAACAGGCAGTGGCTACACCCTTGTTCTTAACCTGTGAGGGACAGAATTCTCAGGAGAGACCAGGAAGAGGCACTGGAATTGGACTATGTTTCCCTCTGCTCTCCAGCGATGCCTACCTCTGGATTTGGCCACACTTTTGGGTTGTGGTGAAGAGCATAAAAGTCAAGCAGAACTGTGATACCTGTGGGGCAGGTGGGAGAGNGAAAATACATGGAATGAATGTCTGGTCTGATGGACAGCAGGGTCCTTGTATACATGAAAGACCTGGTTCCATGAATCCTAAGGTTGGTCAGCATGATCTTGTTGGGAAGGTGAAAGCAGGTGATGATGACTGTGAAATAAATGTAGGAAAGTATTGGAAACCCATTGTGAAGTCATTCCTAAGTGATCTCTCAGGTTTGTCAAATGCCTTCCACNCACTGGAGAACACAAAACAACTGACTGTGCTCTCTATCAACAATCAGAGGATACCTCAGACCAGAGCAAATACAATTCATGACACAGAACGGTCTGGTACCTTACCTTGATGTAGCCTATCTAAAGAACCACATCACACTCATGTCTATCTCATCTCTCCATCCTTTGCTTTATGGAAGTGAGAANTTTATAGCTCTAGTCATGAATTCACCTCCATTGGTTATGGGTGTTAAAGACCCTGAGGGTTGAGCCATCACTGTGCAAATGGATATGTTTTCTAATGAGTTCACCACAGAATCACCCCACACATTCAGCCTAGTGTGAGGAATGCTTGTAAGAGATGCAGCTAAGGAAGGAGAGGCCCTGGGTGCTAACAGAGACCACTGGGTGTTGAATCCTCAAAAGATCAGTGGTTGAGAGTGCTGTTTACTCTTCCAGAGGGCTTGGGTTCAGTTCTCAGCATCCACGTGGCGGGCATCTGACAGCAGTTTATGTTTTCAGTATCAGAACATCCAAAAATCACTCCTGGACCTCATTGGCACTCCAAACATGTTNTATACAGACATGACATGCAAGCAAAACACCTATCCACATTAAGAAAAACAAATAAAGAAATGNGATTGTATCTCAGAAGAAAGAAATATCANGGAATCTGAATAAATAAAATCTGACCTGTTGTCACAAAAGTGTGGATTCCAAACCATGAAAGTGTGGTTATTGAAAATTAATAATACCATTTCTAATTAAATACAAAAATACATGCTGTTTTTTCCATGACATCTGCACAGGTTCACTTACAAGGAGAAGAAGATTTAATGAATTCAGATCTNGAGAAGCACACATAAACTTCTGATCCTTCTTTGTCCCCAGAAAACTCAAGTCATTGAAGGTAAGCGCTCATACCTTTAGGTAAGGAACGTCCATCGGGGAAGGTGACAGGTGTGTTGAGCTTTCTGCCAACAGATGGTACTGGTGGGTAGAGCCTCAGGGCCTCCTTGATGCACATGGTGGTATAGGGCATCTGGTGCAGGTGCCCCCTGAAACAAAGTCCATCCTGAAGAGTAAGCTGAGCCTGAGAGAGCTAGAGACTCCCTATACCAAGACAGTGTTTTATTTTGTTCTTGAGTTCCCACTCACCATGTGATGGGGGATCCATCCNCAAGAAGGCTCTGGACCTCCTCTCTGCATCTCTGCTGGTGGTCNGGATGTGNAGCCAAAGAATAGAAGANCCAGGAGATCCCACTGGCNGGTGTGTCATGACCCCCAAACATGAATGAGTCTACCTCAGCACGCAATGCTTTGTCAGACAAGCTGCTCCCATCGTCCATCTGGAGAGGGAGAGAGCAGTCTTTGTCACTTAGTTTAATCCCGGGCAGTCTCAGGACTCAAGTCTACCTACTCACTCTGGAGAATAGAAGGATGTCCAGGAAATCCAAACATCTCTTTCCTCTGAGCTTCTCCATTGATTTCTTGTCCTGTAGCTGAGCCTTCCTCAGCTTGACAACTCGGTCTGTCCCATGAAAATGGGTAAGAGACAGGAATGAGAACTTCAATAACCCTCAGCAGGTCTGTGACTTCCCCAGTCCCAGTCTGAGTGCTCTACAGAGGTCAGGAAGCATATAGAGGCAGAAGTGTCACAAGTCTAACACCATCTGAAGGATGTTTAGTAGTCCTCTCTGGACCATGGCTCATTCAGTGTCTGCTTGAGTTGCTTTAATGGGCAGTAAACAGCATCNCTAAAATNGTGGCAGAGGTGATCCTTCCCAGACTTTCAGATGCTCTCCCTTCTCTAGTACCAAGACTGATGCAAGGGAAATACCCAGGATGAATGCATATGAATCTTTTCTGAATGCTTCAGGCATTGAGCCTACCTGAGAAGTCATGGCCAGTTCATTTAAGCGGAACCTGTTAAAGGAGCTGAGAGAAAGGAGAAAACAAAACCTGTGTGTTCATGGGCAATCTGACAGGCAGATTTGGTCCTTCGGCTATGGGAAGTCAGGTTGTAGATAATGTCATTGTGGAGGAAGACATTCTTCATACGGGAAGTCANNAGGTTGTTCAGNTCACTAACAGCCTGGAGGTAGGCCTGAGAACTCCTGAGGNAGAGGATACAAAACAGGCTGGTAATAGGAACATCTGCTATGGAAACAGAGTTGAATTTTGGTGAGGATTCCTAATAAGAAGGTTGTAGAAGCAGCAGCAAGGCACACATCCTTTCACTGTTATAGCCTGTGAGTGGGGTATATGACTAGGGCAGT
>NC_034595.1:66405340-66408158 GCF_900095145.1 Mus pahari
AAGACAGAGACAGAGACAGAGACAGACAGAGACACAGACAGAGACACAGACAGAGACACAGACAGAGACAGAGACAGAGACAGAGACAGAGACACAGACACAGACACAGACACAGACACAGACACAGACACAGACACAGACACAGACACAGACACAGACACAGACACAGAGAGACAGAAAAACAGAGTCAGGGGAGAAAGAGAAGGGGAAAGGGAAGGGGGAGGCAGGGAGGGAAAGAGGGACAGGGAGAGGACTTACCAGCATCACTTGTACAGAGTCTGCCATGGTCCCCACATATGGCATGAGGATGTCCTTGTGGAATGCTGATGTTAACATCCGACGATGCTGGAGCCACTTATGTCCATTCAAAATGAGCAAACCATATCCTGGGCAAGAATTGGTTATGTGTGTGACCCCAGGGGTTAGTAGGACCAGAGGAAAGAGTTGGGGTAACCTGACAGGCAGATAGTGGAAGTTCTGAAATAAGGTAATGGAGTAAGAAAAAATCCTAAACATGTATAACAAAGAGCAATAATTTTCAGGATTGGGCCATTACATCTGATATGATCAGCACAGCTGTGACTAAATCTGAAAAGGTGTCATATGCAGACTCTAGTTTATAATGTTTTAATGTGCATATGGACATGGGGGCAAGTGTCCACAGACTGTGAAACTAGAAGAGAAACCACAGGAGAGGAATAGAAGGAACCGAGGAAAGGCGAAGAAACAATGTGGTACATAGGACATGAGAGTGGAAAGAGGCCACAGGAAGCCTGGGAGATTACAAGGAGAGCCTGGGATGGGGAAGAAGCAGGAGAGGGTGGAAAATCCAAAATATAACTTAAAAAAAACCTCCTCAACAAAACCTAATACTGTTTATGCTCCTTGGACATATTAAAAAAAATTCTTGTAACAATGGAGATGAAGGCTGCATAGGAAGAAGGCAAAATAAAAGTGGGTCCAAGAGTGTTTAGAGAAAATGAAGATGAGTTGTAGAGAAGCAGCAGAGCATAAGGCAGTTCCAATCAGCACAAGGAAGAGTCAAAAGGGCTGGGAGGTGGCTGAGTGGTTAAAAGCAGGGCTCTTCTCCCAAGGACCCAGGTTAAATTCCCAGCACCACTGCACTTAAAAATTCGAAGAGAGAAAAGATGTATGAGGTACATATTATCACTCAGAAAACGTAACTGTGGTGTGACCAGAGTCCTGGTTTACTGTTACATACCAAGCCAAGGGGTCAAGAATCTGTAGAGGCTAGCCTTTGGGTCTGGAAAAAAAAGGGGGGAGGTTTGATTGGATACTGGCATTCACCAAATAAGGCAGCTGTGGTTGATGCCATGGTCCTTGGTGAATCTCAGAGTCCCTGTCCTCTCTCACTAGAGCTATCTGTCTGTTTCTCTTGGTACTTTCAAGTGGAATCAGAAATGCAAGCTTCACATCTTAGCACACTGACAGCCAGTACTGTTCAGAACTGCTAAGGCACACCAATCATGTTGTAGTATCAAAGAGTGGATGAAATGTGTGGATTCTACAGTGGGTCATAGTCTTCTGGCCTAGGATGACCGTTAAAAGGATGTTTCAAACCCAATTTATATTACAGGCAATGTATCTAAGAATACGATAAATTTTCTAGCTAGTCAACTGTTAGAATCATTCAGTATTTACTGAGTATTATTGGAATTTAGCTGAGTTGTGGCGGGAGCAGTAGGAAATAATAAGATAGAAACTTCCCATATTTTAGCTGCCAATCTTCTGTCATTTATCAGATTGTAAACATATACTTGAGAGAATACTTTTGTGTGCTGGGATGGGATTCACTCTCACCTGCTCTCCCCAGGATCACTTTCATGTAGTCAGGGTCATAGACTTTGATGAAGACTTTACTTCCCCACAGCCAGTAGAGAAATGCACCTGGGAATTTCTCTACACATCTTAGTATCCATCTCAGCTCCTCATCCTCTTTGAACTGCCACCAGGAGAAACAAAGCAAATGATACCATCTTGAGCAACAGGCTGGAAGTAGGGATGATAAGTTGACAGATACAGAGGCATGGTGCTGGTTCTATCCACAGAGTGCTAAGGATCCCACTGTGAGGAACTGCAGCATGGTCTACTCTCATTGGGACTGCCCAGGTCATGGCATAAAGGTGAGAATGTGACTCCCTGTTGGACCATGTAAGAGCTCTCTCTGAATTGCCCTTACAGCCTTGCTTGATTAGTTCCCAGTGCTGGCTTCCACAGGGCAAAAGTTAATATCAATTTACTCTTGTTAGATTCATGTCTTAGCCATGTTCTGCTCAAAATCATACACTGAAATGCTAAACCTTAGAACCTCAAAATGTAACACTACCAGGACATAGGGTCTTCAAAGAGGGAACCAAAACAAAATGAGGCATTGATAATGGACCTAACCCACTATATTGCTGTCCTTAGGAAAAGAGGAATTTTGGACAGAACAATAAACACAGAGATAGATATGTAGTGTCATAATAAGATGATTACCATTTATAAGCCAAGGAGACAGGCCTGCAATCGAAATCTCTTTAGAGCCCAGAGGAAAATCCATCCCCATCATTCCCATGACCATGAGCTTCTAGTCTTCACAGTGAGAGACAAGACATTTCTTTGTCTTATCTGCCCAGCTCTTTTGTGTTACAACCCATTCCAACTGGTACAATCCTATGAGTCTCCATGCAAGGCCACNTTAGNAGANCNGTCAATTTCCCTTGTTTTTAATGAAGATTGAGGATTCTGATGCTGAATGTTATGTCCCTGTGATTGTATTAGACCCAGACCTGACATCCCACAGTGTCCTTGCCCT
>NC_034595.1:66409258-66417843 GCF_900095145.1 Mus pahari
CTTGTTGTTTCCAACTTCTGCAATAGCAGAGGTAATGAATATAAACACCGCAGAATGACAAAGATTAGAATTTAGGGATGCATTTGCTATAAACTACCAGAAGTTGGGAGGTCATTCAGTATTACCAAAATACTATTTGTACAAATAAAACCTATTCACCTAGTGAGTGTCTACATAGACCCTCAGTATTACTGCAGTGTCACATCAGAAGTCTTACTGATTCCTTCTGTCAACTGCTAGCTCCAACAAGAGTATATTTAGATGGTAACAATTGTGTCAAATAATAGGTTAGGTCTCAAATCAAGAACGAATCTGTCAGGGAGATGGAATGGGAGTGTGGCAGCAATGGGGATACAAAATGAATGAATGAATGAATGAATGAATGAATAAATGGAGAAAAAGAAAACAAATTAAAGGAAGAGAGAACTAATCTGTAAGTTATTAACACAACTTTGCACAATCAAAGTTTTCCAATTAGACTTTGGCCATTTCTTTGTGACAAATGCTTATAGCTCCCATATGAGGTGGGTTGCCCTCTGTTGACCAAAATTTGGCTTCCTAGAAAACAGTGGTCTACCTCTGGGATCACCACCTTATGATGTATAAGTATAGGGGTTCTGATCTGACCCTCTAACTCCTCCCCTTGTTCCTGAGCTATCTTATGGCTGTGTGAGACTGGGTACAGGGACACCTGGAGTGGATGGTATGTTTCCGTGCAGCTCACAATCCAGAGTTCATGATAGGAAAATGGGGAGAGAAACAGACCCTATTTAATGGGGGGAAACTCAAACATCCATGTCCTTAGTTGAAGGACATCGGGCTACTACTTCCCTCATTTTTTTCCCCTGCCATTGTTATGGTTTCAGCCCTAAGTGAGCAATCTTGGGGAAAGTTCATGTGAGTTGGCCATTCCTCTTACATTGAGGACCGGTGAGAGAAGAATTTGTTCTCTCCTTGCGCTCCAACTCCTTCTGTCTCCTTGTCTGTTCTCACCACAGACAGTGAACCCAATGGGGCAAGGATTCAACCACAATGTTGTGATTGCAGTGAGGCAGTTGCTGGACTGGACATTGAGTGACTCATTATTGAACACTCTAAAAGATTAACCTGATACTTAGAGAACAGTTGGAATACTGGCGGTGCTCCAACTGGAGAGCAACCCAAAAGGAAAAACCTTGGTCTTGGAAGTGCCAGGCTAGGAAGTCACAAGACAGGAGCGAGGAAGGACTGTGGAACAGAGCTGAGGCACAGCAGAACTGACTTCTAATAAGGAAGTGAACTCCACTCAGAGACTGAGCACCAACCAAGAGCCCCAGGCACAGAAGTAGCAGATGTTCAGCTCAGTCTCCATGTGAGTCCCCCAACAACTGGAACACGGGCAGCCTCTAAAGTTGCAACCTGAGTGTGGAATAAGTTCCCCAACAGGGCTGCCTTGTCTGGTCTGGCCTCAGTGAGACAGGTGAAGCCTAATCCTGCAGAGACTTGATGTGCTAAAGTGGGAGATCTCCAGAGGAGCCCCACCCTCTCAGAGGGGAAGGGGAGATATAGGGGGAATAAGAAGGGGGATCTTCTTTTGGGTTGTAAACACACATATAAATAAGTAAATAACTCAGCTCCATACTATTTGAGATTTGCAGAAGCTGATAGCAAAGCTGGGTTTGTACAGAGGCCACATGCTTGTTAAACAATAGATCATGTCTTTTATGTGTATCTCTGTTGGAATCCTTTACTAGCACACCTGAGCTTGGAATCTGTGCTCCTAAAAACACACAAAAGGAATCGATGCTGTGCACTGTGAACGGTATTTTTATCTTCAGTTTCTGAATTCTCAATTTTCCATGGCTATATCCTTAAAGCTAGAATGTGTAAGCCCCAGCTCACCCCCTTCCCAGTTCCACTCCTTCCTACCTGCAAGCAATGCCCAAAGAGCCAGTGGGAGGGTGGCGATGGGAACTGGTGGAGGGCTGTGAGCAGCCATTGTCTGCGCAGGTAGTGTTGGGCTGCCTTGAAGAGCAGCAGAAGCAGGCCAATCAGGGAGACCACTTGGGGGAACCCAGAGATGCATTCCAGAAATCTGGCGGGGCTCAGTGCAGAGATACTCATGGTGCAGTGGCTTCTGGACCATAGACTGTCCTTCCCAGACACTGAATCTTCCTGTTATCCTATAGATATATCTGAAAGATGCTCCACCTCCCTCTGGGAGGGAGAAGACCAAGAAGAGATCCTGAATTCCAGTCCAGAGTTTATGAGCTGTCAAATAATGAGACAATGGTAATGGCCCTAATCTGTCATATCCTTTCTCTATCTTTTCGGAGACATTTAGTAAGCACCTTCTATATGCTGAAAAGGTCACAGGGACAAAAAAATTAGTCACGGATCTTGGATTTACGTAATTAATAGTCTAGTTTATCATAAGTTTATTACATATAGCTGGTTCTAGTCTTAAAATGTTCTCATTGGTAAAACCTTCTTGTCTGAAGGATTTTTTTTCTCAGTAAAAGAGTTATTAAGAGTTCAGGATGAACCGTTGTACCAGCACCCCGGCTGTGTTCTCAGACAGCTCCTACCCCCACTCGTTTGTCTCCAGTTCATGCTAAAGATCCAGAATCATGACTGACTCCAAGTAGTTCACTGCTGCAGACCAGCTTCAGTTGGGCTCCCCTCAATCCACGGGAGAAAATCAGGATACCAGGACAGGTGGGTAGGAGTTGGTGAGAAGGGGGTGTCAGACAGACAAGACACAGGGAGCGTGGTATCTGAATGTAATCTGTCTCAAAATGAGCATCAGTTTTATATAATACAGAAAACAAAGGAGTCAGATATCACAGCAGGCAAGGTACACTGAAGTATCTGACACAAAACAGAGGAATGCGTTCAAAGGACTGGCAGGAACCAACTGGGATAAAATTCAGTGTTAACAACTGGGATCAAAAGCAGCCCCACCTAAGGTCAGCTTAATCTTAGAAGCCAGGGGCAAGGGCTTCATGCCCTTGCAGTAGTTCCAATTCTATTCTGTATAGTACACCTTATCCCTAGGCCAATGCAAATTCCTGTGTATGGGTGTAACTAAGCTATCTATATTTCTAAGTATTTACTCTAGTTCCTTCTTAGACCACAACCTTCCTTCTTCCTAGATAATGGTAAATTATTGCATATGGGAGTGGCTTGGCTATTATTCTAAGTGACTGTGTGGGTGTACTTTCTACTAATAAGTAATGTAGTCTGCCATACCTGACTGTAATGAAGATTGTAAGTATACTTTGCTAAGCTTGCCCTGAGATTTCTAACTCTAGGTAGTAGATAGTAATTTCTTTCACTACCTCTCTTACAATACTAGAGGCAATTCTGAATGTTACTGAATAGGCAACATTCCTACTGAATTCAAAGACCATGGTATGCTCAAGGACTGCTTAGGAATGGTGAGGAATCTAACTTAGCTATATGTCAAAATTAGTCCTTAGACTTATTTAAAATAAGGAATATTAAGGGAAAGCACACAGATCTGTTTACCGACTAAAGCAAGGACAGATTTGGAGCATACGCTATTACAGGATGCCATGGTTCCAGGAGACTATATTTCCATAAACTTTTTGCCTCGGGACATTGTCCAGGCTTTTCAGCTTGTCACTACTGGAGTGAATATAGCACTTCACAACCAATAAGAAGGGAGAAATTTTTGAAGTAAAAGCTGAACTCAACAACGAAAAGAAAGAAAAGAGGAAAGAGGCCATGAAGAAAGTGATTGCTGTTGTGATCATGGGGAAGGATGTCAGCTCTTTCTTCCCAGATGTGGTGAACTATGTGCAGACTGACAGCCTGGAACTAAAGAAGTTCATGTACCTCTACCAGATGAACTGTTCTAAGAGTCGGCCAGACATGGCCATCATGTGTGTCAACAGCTTTGTGGAGGACTGCGAAGATCCCAATCCTTTGATTCTGGCCTTGGCAGTTAGAACCATGGGGTGCATCCGGGTGGACAAGATTACAGAGTATCTCTGCGACCCCCCCCCCCCAGCAAGTGCTTGAAGGAAGAAGACCCCTATGTTCAAAAAATGGCAGCAGTATGCTTTGCAAAACTCCATATATCAATTATATCAATGCCCAGATGGTAGAAGATCAGGGATTTCTGGATTCTCTGTGGGATCTCATAGTAGATTCAAAGCCAGTGGTGGTGGCTAAAGCTGTAACAGCATTGTCTGAGATCAGTGAGTCTCACCCAAACAGCAACTTACTTGATCTGAACCCTCAGAATATCAGTAAGTGGCTCACAGCCCTGAATGAATGCACTGAATGGGGCCAGATTTTCATCCTGTACTGCCTGTCTAATTACAACCCCAAAGATGACCGGGAAGCTCAGAGCATCTGTGAGCAAGTAACACCTTAGCTGTCCCATGCCAGCCCTGCAGTGGTGCTTTCAGCCGTAAAAGTCCTATGTCATGTTGCTGTCTGAGGAGCCTGAAGTGCAGTACGTGAAGTTGCTGAGAAGAACATCAACCTAATTGTCTAGAAAAGGCCTGAAATCTTGAAGCAGGAAATGAAGGTCTTGTTTGTGAAGTACAATGNTCCTATCTATGTTAAACTAGAGAAGTTAGACATCATGATTCGTCTTGCATCCCAAGCCAACATTGCTCAGGTTCTGGCGNAACTGAAGGAATATGCCACTGAAGTTGATGTGGACTTTGTTCACAAAGCTGTGAGGGCCACTGGACGGCATGCCATCAAAGTGGAGCAATCTGCAGAATGCTGTGTAAGTATACTGCTTGACCTAATCCAGACCAAAGTAAATTATGTGGCCCAAGAAGCAATAGTCATCACCAGGGACATCTTCTGAAAATAACTCAGCAAGTATGAAAGTATTATAGCCACACTNTGTGAAATCCTGGACTCCCTGGATGAACCAGATGCCCGAGCAGCTATGATCTGGATTGTAGGAGAATATGCTGAAAGAATAGATGATGCAGATGAATTACTACAGAGCTTCCTGCAGGGTCTTCATGATGATAACACCCAGGTCCAGCTCACGCTGCTTACCACCATAGTGAAGCTGTTTCTCAAGAAACCATCAGAAACATAGGAACTGTTCCAACACGTNTTGAGCTTGGCCACACAGGATTCCAATAATCCTGACCTTTGAGATCTGGGTTATATATATTGGCCCCTTCTTTCAACTGACCCTGTGACAGCCAAAGAAGTAGTGTTGTCTCAGAAGCCATTGATCTCTGAGGAGATAGACCTCATTGAGCCTACCCTCTTGGATGAGCTCATCTGCCACATTGGTTCTTTGGCCTCTGTGTACCATAAACCTCCAAATACTGTTGTGGAAGGGAGTCATGGGATTCATCACAAACACTTGCCAATTCATCATGGGAGGAACACTGATGCAGGTGATAGCTCTGTTGGCACCACCACTGCAACCGACCAGGAACAGCCTCAGGTCATCCCCACTCATTTCTGGGGGGATATTTTAAATCTTGACCTGGGTCCCCCAGTGAATGTCCCCCAAATGTCCTCCATGTAGATGAAAGAGCAGTGGCTCTTTCAGGAGGAGGACTGGATAGCCTGCTTGGCAGTGACTTTGGTGGGGGGGCATTGGAGGAAGTCAGAAAATAGGGCAGTCCTTCATCCTGTCATCAGTGCCTGCAACCTTTACTCCCTCACCTACTCCTACTGTGGTCAGCAGTGGTCTGAATGACCTGTTTGAGGTTTCCACTGGGATAGGCATAGCACCTGGTGGATATGTTGCTCCTAAGGTGGGCTTGTTACTTTTGGTAAAAGCTGAGTCTTGGAGATTTCAGGGATGTTTACACATCTATATGGACATGAATTTCACCAAGAAAGCTCTGCAGCATATGACAGACTTTGCCATCCAGTTTAATAAGAATAGCTTTGGTGTCATCCCGAGCACTCCCTTGGCCATACATACTCCACTGATGCCAAACTAGAGCACTAATGTCTCTCTGCCTCTCAATATCTTGGGCCCAGTCATGAAGATGGAACCTCTGAATAACTTGCACGTGGCTGTTAAAGACAACATTGGCGTCTTCTACTTCAGCTGCCCCATCCTGCTCAATGTGCTTTTTTGTGGAAGAGAGAACACCAGGTCTTCCTTGCAATATGGAAGGATATTCCCAATGAAAATGAACTCTAGTTTCAGGTTAAGGAATGTCATTTAAATGCTGAAAGTTTCCAGCAAGTTGCACAACAACAATGCTTACACTATTGCCGAGAGGAAGGTGGAAGGACAGTACATGCTGTACCAGTCCCTGAAGCTCACTAATGGCATTTGGATTTTGGCAGAGCTGAGGCTCCAGCCAGGAAACCCCAGTTATACTCTGTTGCTGAAGTGTAGAGCCACTGAAGTCTCTCAGTACATCTATTAGGTCTACACCAGCATTTTGAAAAAGTAATAAATGGGTCCAATCAGCCTGTATTCGGTGCAAGCCAAGAACTCTTAACTGGAAGACATTGTACTGTTGTGTAGAGCCTGAATCCAAACCCTGTGGTACCAACCCTGGTAGTGGCCAGTCATCTTGTGCTGACATTAGCATTCACCTTGTTGGACAGGTTAGCTCCTGTGACATCTCCTTCCACTATTCCCCACCTCTGCCACCTGTTGCTGTTCTCTGTCCTTAGTTGTGAACTTCTCCATGCTGTGCCAATGGCTAGCCTTTTCTGCACCCTCTTTTGAGTGTAGTTTGATATTTTGTAATCGAAAGCTCATTTCACAAGCAGAAAAGGCAACAAATTATTTAAAGGAAGGAAAAGTGTCATTGAAAAAAAGAAAAGAGCTCAAGATGACATAAGAAACTTTTGTTGGAAGCCAAAGGTCCCAAGTGAGGATGCCTCAGTACCACTTGGGAGAAAGAAAAAAGCAATCATGGGGGTTGGTATTGGGGGTGAGGAGGGAGGGTCATGTGTAGGAAAGGGGACAAAGAGGGGAAGAGGGGAACATGATCTAGTATTGGTAAGGAACAAGACTGGTGCCCTGGGCCCAGCAGAAAGAATGGAAACGGGCAACCTCAGGAAGTAAGAGGTAGGAGGACCCTCTAGAATGTTCCACAGACCTGAGAGGTAAGAAACTCTCAGGACTCAAAGGAAGGTACCTCAGATAAAATGCCCTGTAGTGGGGAGAGGGAACTTGTAGAGCCCACCTCCAGTAGAAAGACAGGGCATTAAGTGGAGGGATGGGGTTGCCATCCCACAGTCAAAAACTCTGACCCAGAATTGTTCCTGTCTGAAAAAACTACAGCAACAAAAATGAAGAAAAGCCTGAGGGAAAGGTGGTCCAGTGACCTGCCCAAACTGGGATCCAGCTCAAGGGGAGACTCCAAGATCTGACACTATTACTGATACTATGGTGTGCTCACAAACAGGAGCCTAGCATGACTGCCTTCCTAAAGGCCCAACAAAATGTTAAAAAAGTCAGATGTAGATTATTTATACCCAGCCAATAGACAGAAGCTGGTATCCCCTGTGGTTGAATTAGAGAAAAGCTGGAGAAAGCTGAGGAGGAGGGAGACCCTATAGGAAAACCAGCAGTCTCAACTGATCTGGACACCCTAGTGTCCACTCAACTGATCTGGACACCCTCTGACACTGAGCCACCAACCAGGCAGTATATACCAGCTGATACGAGGCCCCCAACAAATATACAGTGGAGGATTGCCCAATCTTAATTCAGTGAGAGAAGATGCACTTAATCCTCAAGAGACTTGAAGCTTCAGGGAGTGAGGAGTTCTGGTGGATTGGGGGTATGGAGGTATGGGGGTGGGGACATCCTCTTGGGGAAGGTGGGGGAGGAGGTGTGGGATATGGAACTGCCTGAGGAAGAACTGGGATAGGAATAAAAAACTGGACTGTAAAAAACGATTAAAGAATACATAAATAGCCTGGCAGTAGTGGTGCACACCTTTAATCCCAGCACTTGGGAGGCAGAGGCAGGCAGATTTCTGAGTTCGAGGCCAGCCTGGTCTACAAAGTGAGGTCCAGGACAGCCAGGGCTATACAGAGAAACCCTGTCTTGAAAAACCAAAAAAAACCCAAAAAAGCCAAAAACCATAAATAAATACGAGAAACTTTTGTTGTGCTCAAGAGCTTCCTCGTGTATCTGTCTTTAACACGGCACCACAAAGATCTAATGTTAATATCAATGTCACAATATTAAACAGTACAAAGGTTCAAAGTCCCACCGTCTTTAAAGGTTCAAAACCACCAGTTCATTCTCTCTGACACTGAAATTTTTAGAGGAGAAAGTAGGGGAAAAGTCTTGAAGATATGGGCACAGGGAAAAAAAACTCCTAAACGGAACAGCAATGGTTTGTGCTGTAAAATCAAGAATTGACAAATGGGACCTCATAAAATTGCAAAGCTTCTGTAAGGCAAAAGACACTGTTAACAAGACAAAAAGGCCACCAACAGATTGGGAAAGGATTTTTACCAATCTTAAATCTGATAGGGGACTAATAGCCAATATATATAAAGAGCTCAAGAAGCTGGACTCCAGAAATTCAAATAACCCCATTAAAAATGGGGGACAGAGCTAAACAAAAATTCTCAACTGAGGAATACCGAATGGTTGAGAAACA
>NC_034595.1:66418538-66427663 GCF_900095145.1 Mus pahari
GCTGAAGGGGTCTGCAACCCTATAGGTGGAACAACAATGTGAACTAACCGGTACCACCGGAGCTCGTGTCTCTAGCTGCATATGTAGCAGAAGATGTCCTAGTCGGCCATCATTGGGAAGAGAGGCCCCTAGGTCTTGCAAACTTTATATACCCCATACAGGGGAATGCCAGGGCCAAGAAGTGGGAGTGGGTGGGTAGGGGAGCAGGGTGGGGGTGGGGAGGGTATAGGGAACTTTCGGGATAGCATTTGAAATGTAAATAAAGAAAGTATCTAATAAAAAAAAAGTTCATTCTCTTTAAAAGACCAAAAGTGCCTTTCAAAATTCAAGCCTCTGTAAATAACCAAATCTCTCAACTATGCAAACCTCTTAAATGTGTTCTCCCATGGGGATAGGGGGACCTGGAAGCTGTCCTGGAGCAAGAGCAAGATTGAGACTTGCCCAAACCCGAAAGTCTCATCCTGAGACTGGCAGGAGTTAGGAATGCTCTCTCCCTGCTCTCACCCTGTGTGCTCTGGAGCACTGCCCCTGCCTCCCACACCTCTGAGGACAATCAGGTAATCTATGGCCAGTTTCCAGATTCAACCCCACCCCATTAAGAACCAGTTTCTTGAAATTCCTTTTTATGTAAATTGGAGCAATCCCAGGTTTCCACCCTAGCCAATAAATTATTTCTAACTTGGAATTCCCTACCTAGGCCCCTAATCTTAAAGGCCCTTGTTCACCCAGAATAAAGTTGAGCTGTTTCACTGAAACTGACCCTGGGAGTCAGTCTGTCTGTCAGTACTCACATTGTCTGAACTGCCCTCCCAACCCAACTCCCAACCCACTTCTGCTTACTTTGTCCTCTGTGACCAGTGGCCAAATGCCCAGAGGGAGAAGGGAGGGACACAGGCTCCTGCAAAATCTAAGTAAGTTACTTTTCTTTTTCTCCAAGAGGGAATAACCAGGGCACAGTCACCATAAAATCAAGGCAAAACCAAACTCCAACAGGTACATAACTCAGTGACCAATGTTCCAATGTGTGGGATTCCTTTATGATCCTCTGGGCTCCAAAGGGCTTGGAAAGTTGCACTTTCTATGGCTCTGCCATTTACAGCACCCAGCTTGTCTTTTAGACTCAAGTCAGTTCCACTGCACAGCTTCTGTTGTCCTTCAGGATTGTCCCATAGTGCTGGTATCTCAAAAGTGCTGAAGTCTCTGCTAAAGCTCTGCTGAATCCTTACCAATAGCCTCTCCTGGGACCTCTTCAGTGATTTTTGACCCTAACACATGAAACCATGTCGAACTTCTCTCTATGATCCCTTTTATTCTGGGGTTTCAAGTGCAGTTTAGAAGTACCTTAACAATGTTCTCTCCCAACCTCTCTCTCCTGGTGCCAAGCCTCAGGTCCTCTCCATGACCCCTTCATGCCTTCAGAATCAGTACTACTTAGGAGACTATTCCAAGTTCAGCTGACAGCACAAGGCATAGACTTGGAATCCTTTGGACTACAGCTTCTGTGTGCTGACCCTAAAGAAACATTTAACACAGTAAGTTTTTTAAGATTATAGTATCAATTACAACATTTTACCTTCCCTTTCCTCCTTTCAAACCTTTCTATACACCTATACCCATTCTCTTTTAAATTTGTGACCTCTTTTTTCATTAATCAATATTATAAACACACACACACACATAAATAAATAAAAACTTCTTAGCCCGAATAATGTTATCTGAACATATGCTTTTAGTGCTGAAACATTGGAAGTGACATCCAATTGGTGTATTCTTTCCTGGGGAAGGCCACCCTTCCTGTTCCAACTTTCCTTCATTGCTGATAGTTCTTTATGTAGGGTTGAGACCATCTAATTTGGCATGTTCTTTGGTGTCATTCATGTTCAATTCANATTTATGTGGTCATGTTGGTAAACCTTATGTATATAGTTTCTGATGTTACTGGGACACAAACTCCCTACTCTTTAGATTTACAATCTTCCTGCCTCATTATGGTGGTTTGAATATGCTTGGCCAAGGGAGTGTTACTATTAGGAGGTNTGGCCTTGTTAGAGGAGGTGTGTCCTTGTTGAAGGAAATGTAGCACTATAGGTGTGGGCTTTGAGGCCCTCCTCTTAGTTGCCTGAGGACAGGCAGCTCCTGGCTTCCTCTTGATGAAGATGTAGAAATCACAGCTCCTCCAGCACCATTCCAGCCTGGATGCTGGTGTGCTTCCTGCNATGATGATAATGGACTGAAACTCTGAAACTATAAGCCAGCCCCAATTAAATGCTGTCCTTATAAGAGTTGCCTTGGTCATGGTGTCTGTTCACAGACTTAAAANCCAAACTAAGACACTCTCCCAGCTTACCAGTGTTGATGATCCCTGCAAAGCAAAGGTTTCACTTTAGTGGTTCTTCATTCAAAATCCTTCACAAACAGCCCTTATAGAGTCTTTAAGAGACTCGACTTTCCTCTGAAACTTCACAAGTCAGGCCTCCATGATCTGCACTGCTTTGAGCATTCTTTTTCAAGTCCCAAAACAGGTCACTGAGCTCAGAGAGTTCAATGGCTTTTCTTATGCAAATTCAAATGCCACCACAATCCTCCCTCAAACACATGGTCAGGTCTGTAACAGCAATATCCCACTTTCTGGAGCTAATTTTGGTCTTAGGGTTCTTATTGGGATAAAGCAACATGACCAAAGGCAACTTAGTAAGGACAGGGTTTATTCCATCTCACAGCTTTTAGGGCATTATNTAGGAAATTTAGGGCAGGAATTCAAGCAAGGAGGAGCCAGGAGGTGGGAATGATGCAGAGGTCATCAGGAATGCTGTTTCCTCACATGCTCCTCCTTGGCCTGCTCAGCCTGTGTTCTAATAGCACCAGGACCTCAGGCCTAGGGGCAGTTTCACCCACAGTGCTTTTCACTGATTAGGAAAAGGTTCCATGGTCATTCACACAGGACAGGTTGTTTGGGGGTATTTTCTCAGTTGAGGTTTTCTCTTCCCAAATGACTTTGTCCTGTTTCAAGCTGACACAAAACTAACTAGCACAATCTCCTTCCAAATCTCCCCTCTAGAGATAGAGAGGAGATCATTCTTTCAATTATTCAACAAATTTTACACCATCCTCCAGTTTTTTTTGTTTTTGAGGCAGGTCCTTTCTACATAGCCCTGGCTGACTTGAACCTTACTGTATAGATCAGGCTAGACTTGAATTCAGTGAGATCACCCTGCCTCTGCCTCTGGAGTGATTAAAGCCATGCCTACATACTCAGCTAAGACTTTTTAATTAAAAAATTTAAAAGAATTCCATACACGAATATTATATTTACATCATCTGCCCTTCTGTCTCTCCTTTCTAATTCTTCCTACATCCTGACTACTTCCTCTCAAATTCATGGTCCCTTCTTACATATTATTTTACCTATTCTTTAATTTTTAAATTTTATACACACACACACACACACACCCCTACTGTGTCCATTTCGTGTTGCTCATATGTTTGTGCTTTGTGCTAACTACTTGAGTTCAGATCACATGGCTGGGGCCTTATCCTTGGAGAATACTCATTCTCCCGCTCATAGAAGCTGCTATTTACATGTAGAGCTCTTCATCTAAGGGTGGGGTCCTGTGATGTTTTTCCTATCCTCATTGCCATGTCAGTTGGTGTCATTGTGCAATTTATTTNGGTGACCATACTGTGCCAATGTCATGGGTGGAACTCCCTTGTCTTATGTCTCATAGCAGATGTTAGAGTTTTTTCACTCATAATTTTTCCATTCTCTCTTCCATTATGTTTCCTGAGGCTTAGGTATGGACATTGTGCTATAGATGTATGAACTGGATGTGGATACCCTCTGATCATTTGTTTTCTTCACTTTGACTAGTCATGGCTTTCTGTAGTGGTCTCCATCTGCTGCATAAAGAAGCTTCTTTGATGGGGAATGAGAGCTGCATCTACCTGTGGATATAAGGACAAGTATTTAGAATGCAAATGGTAACTAAACTGGTTTAGGAAAGTGGCAGTAATAGGTTATCCTTCAGAGTCTGTGATGTTGCCAGCATGGTTAGTTGCTAGGGTTATAGAGCCAAGCATGAATTTCCTCCTATTGTTTGATGGTTGTTGATTACCTGCAAGATGTAGGTACCACCATTGCACCCATAGGGCTATCTTACCATGCTTGTAACTGATGTGGTTTATGGGTTTACAGGTAGTTGGAACTGTTGCTGGCTTTTCTCACTTGCCTTGTTCTTGTACTACAGAAGGTAGTCCACAGGGAAGAGGCATTCACGTCAGTTCCAAATCCTCTAAATCTTGTGTCTGATGTGTGTGGTATCTTCCGCAATATGATCTTTCCTTAAAATTTTGGGAGTCAGCCCAGGGCGACAACAGCAGCTTGTATTATTCTGGAAGCTTCTCCTCTGATTAGCAATATAAAAAGAAGTTTCCCGTATCTGGCACTAAGGTGTTAGATTTGCCATGGCTCTTGAAGGGAGCATTTTCACTCTGAGTGGCAGAAATTATAACACATATGTGATACATTTCTTTTTATGTAAACTTAAAACTATGCTTCCTTGTGGCTTTTTAAAAAATTCTTAGTGTTATTTGTCCCTCCTTCCTCCTCTCCCTCCCCTTTTCTAGAAATATTAAGGTATTTCCATTTCCTAGCTACTATAGATAGAAAGTGACCATGGACATGGCTGAGCAAGTACCTGTGGAAGAATGTAGAATGGTATCCTTTGGACATATGCCAAGGAGTGGTACATGCTCATGTGGTAGATCTACTCCTAACTCTGCTTTTCAGAGTCATTGCACCAGTTTGCAATCCTGCCAACGCTTCAATAGCATTTGTATAACAAACCTTTCTTGACCTCATAATCTTGTAGTTAATGGCAGAGATACATATAATTAAATGTGAAATGTTTATTCTGAAGAATGAAATTCCCTTGTGAAATTAAGGAAAATATGAGTTTTAAAAATGTATGGCATATCAAAAGATGAGGAGGCATGCACTGTATGGTGAGAACTATGCAACTGGATGAGTGCACACACATTCACAGATATAATGCAGAAAGAGACACAGACATGAGGGATCATTATCTTCAAGCTTCTTAACAATGACCATCATCCTGATGAATATTTTCTCTCAAAGCTATGACAGTTGATGAATTCTGTGGGTAGGGGAGGCAGAGCCAACTTAATTTAGGGATGTTGTCCAGTGCACAAGCTCTAGTAGATAATCCTACATCCATGCATATGTGTGCGTGTGTGTGTGTGTGCGCGTGTGCGTGTGCGTGTGCGTGTGTGTGTGTGTGTGTGTGTGTGTGTGTTCCAAGGACTAGGCATCACCTGGGAATAGAGGCAGAAAAAGTATAAGTACCGGAGGTATATGAGTGATGTGCAAGAGTGTTCTCTACATATGGCAGGACCACTGCACACATGAAATCACAGTGTCTGTGACTGCTTGCACAAGAGCTAAGCACAATCAAGCCATCCAGAATATCAGCATGAATGTGGAGGGAGGCTATGAAATTCCACTATCTGAGTAATTGTCAATTGATGGTTACAGTGAGAGGGAGAGTCAGGTTTTTTCTTTTAGAGGAATGTGGCACTTGATAGGTCTATGCCCATGGTCTAGCAGATGGCTCCATAGCTACACTCACACTGGCAGCACTAGGGTCTCATTGAGTTTGGGAGGGAAAAGTTGTGGACGTATGGGAGGATTAGAGAGAAGGGAGTCAGGGATAGATTTTATCAAAACACATTAAGTACATGTATGAAATTCTCAAACAAAAAAATACATAAAACCTTTGAATGGACTAAAACAGAGTGGAATATTAATAACAGTTCATTTTATTTAAAAATTTTTTAAGGTTAATGTCTAGAGGGTGCTATTGATTGTGTCTAAGGATATAAATGTTCATATTCAGAATGACGTTCAATCATGTTTCCATTTAGCGAACATCGGTAGTAAATTTTTTCTAGGTCTTGTGATCTCTCCAGCCATAGGTGTTTTTCCATGTTTATGGCACCATGCATGAATTCTCTTGGTAGAACAGGCCCCAGATCTAATCATTATTTGGATTATTAACCTAGAAATGCTATGCACCACTACATAAAAGACTACGTTGTTGTTTTTAACAAAATCTGGAAAGTTTGGTTTTTATCAAGGAAGTCTTCGGAGCCAGATGCTGTATTGAAAGTCAGCCAGCTCAGAAAGTTAGAGAAAGCACTCACCTGGCTTTCCTTCACAGTCGATTTCCCAAAAGTAAGTTCTCCTTATCCATGCTGTCTCAAAACCCCCTTCAAACTGAATGTCCCTCCCTACTGCTTCTTCTGTGTATGCATCCTCCAGCCTTCCTCTTACTCTCTTTGTTCGTTTGTTTTTTCTTTTGTTTACCCCCTGTTAACTGGTTGCTAATGCCATCTCTTGACCTGTGGTTAACTTTATTTTATCATGTTTACTATAAAAAGAAAGCTCTTGGATTAAAGTGTGTGCAAGGGTTGAACCACACCACAATTAGAAACAGTTTTTTTTTTTTTCCTGGTAAATAAAATATTCTCAGGTTTCACAGTGTGGTCAAATATTGTGCAACATTACATCTTCCCTAGTGAGTCAGTAGTATAAAACACAAGACCCACATCTAGGTTGGGAGTTCTGCATCTTCAAGATGAGGAACAAGAACTGTTCCATATGGCTTCACACGGGAGCCACATCTGAGGGTGCTGACAGAGGCTGACAAATGATTTAGTGTCTCTGTCCCTTCCAACACAGAACTTGGAGGACTGTATGCTTTCTCCCACTGTGTGGCACTCCTGGGATATGCTACAGATTGTACTTCTGTCACCCCACCATGTGTACAACCTAGAATCCTCTGGACTAAATATGCCAGTGGCCAACACAGTACTAAAAGCCTTTTAGTGAGAAGAGCTTGCTGTAGCCCACAATGACCATGCTAGCAGGCATGGTTCTGAAGCATGTGTGCATCCACACACACAATCCATACACCACTGAAGCTCAGTCAGCAAGAAGGGATGATTTAAGATATAACAATTACCAGATTCCAAGGTATACCTACAAAATGACTCCAGAAGTCTAATGTCTCAGGGTAAATGGTCAACATTCCCTTAACCTGTCCTGTGATAAATGTGGATGCAGCCTGCATACTTCTCCAACCTGCTTGGTGTGAATGAGAGGGATCACAAACTTTAGTTACAACTCCATCTTACCAATCTGAGTTTCTTTAGCTATACTAGCTAGAAATTATGGGCAGGTTTTAAAAAAGAGCTCTTCGATTGTTTGTCCTTAGCAGATTTGTAATCTTCAACTTCTAATAGCAGCCAGCAGTAGCAGTAGAGAGCCATGATCAGGAGATGGTAGCAGTCTCTGGTGTTAGAGTCCTAGGGCAGGCCACAGGTGCTAGGACCCTCAGTGTCATGATAAGTGTTACAGCTTTTTTGTAGGCCTAGGGAGATAGGATTTCCAGTCCTTGACAGTGGCTGGTGTCACAGCACTTAGGTGTAGAGTGTCTAAATCCTTTGGTCCTTCAGTCCATTGTCATTGCCATTCTCAAAGATGCAGTTTCTACTGTCATTGCTACCATTTCACTGCCAGTTCCTGCTGACTGTGTCACTGTTACTTCTCTGCTCCCATCCCTGTTCTGCTGTCATGACACAGAAACTCTTATAAAGGAAGGCATTTAATTGGCGCTGAATCACAATTCTGAGGTTTAGTCCATTGTCATCATGTTGGGAAGCAGGGTAGCACATGGGCAGGCATGATGATGGAGAGAATGCTGAGAGACTTATACCTGTGTAGGCAGGAAGAGAGTGCCTCCTGGGCCTAGCTTGAGTACTTGAAACCTCAAAGATCATCACCAATGACATATTTCCTCCAATGAGGCCACACCTACTCCAACTAAGTCATACCTCTTAATAGTGGCACTCCTTATGGGCCTGTGGGGGCATTTTTATTCTTTTTTATTATTATTTGATATTTTCTTTATTTACATTTCAAATGCTATCCTGAAAGTTCCCCATACCCTCCTCCCACCTCTGTTCCCCTACCCACTCACTCCCACTTCTTGGCCCTAGCCTTCCCCTGTGCTGGGTCATATAAAGTTTGCAAGACCAAGGGGCCTCTCTTCCCAATGATGGCCGATTAGACCATCTTCTGCTACATAGGGCATTTTTATTCAAACCACCACAAACCCTATATCTGGTTTGTTATTTTTCGTTACTATTTGTTTTCTTTTTACAATGAAGTCTTGACATCAAGTCCAGCACCTTGCTCACACAGTGCTCTGCTAGATCTCCATTTCAGTAGAAAAAAATTATCTATTACTCTAGCAACAATCTAGTCCCACTTAAATCCTGGTGGATACCGAGAAGTATGGAGGGTAAAACTCCTAGCTTTTATGACCAACCTCTGTTAGGCACAGCTTTTTGGGTAGGGAAAACACAGAAATTCTGTTTCTGGTCTTGCTTCCATAGAGACAGTGAAGGGAGATAACATAACTATATTGTTGACTGTGCATCCACAAGTAATGTCAGCATCAGTCACTTCTGTGTATTAGAATAAAGACTGTGATAAGAATAGAGGACTAGCAGCCAGGTATNGTGGCACATGCCTTTAATCCTATCACTTGGGAGGCAGATGAGAGTGTGTCTCTGAGTTTGCGGCCAGGTAGGCCTACAAAATGAGTTCTAGAATATAAGAACTGGAGACTTGGTGGATGTATTAGTCAGCATTCTCTAAAGTCATTGGAACAAAAAATTTATTTAACTTTTATATTCATATCCTTTCATACCCTAAAATACCAATAATGAATATTTAACATTATCCATAACTGAGGATCCTATATCTAATGTTGAATACTAAATTGTTTCAAAACATACAAAATTTATTTGGGGATTAAGCATAGTAAAAGAGTATAAAATATTAAAAATGAATCATTGCCAGAGAAATTCGACAATAAAAGGAGATCAAGGGGATACAAATTGGAAAGGAAGAAGTCAAAATATCATTATTTGCAGATGATATGATAGTATATATAAGTGACCCTAAAAATTCCACCACAGAACTCCTAAACCTGATAAACAGCTTCACTGCAGTAGCTGGATATAAAATTAATTCAAACAAA
>NC_034595.1:66552655-66597525 GCF_900095145.1 Mus pahari
CTCAGAAATCTGCCTGCCTCTGCCTCCCAAGTGCTGGGATTAAAGGCTTGCACCACCATGTACAGCTTCCAAGACAACATTTTTAAGAAATGGTGTTGGTTCAACTGGCAGTCAGCCTGTAGTAAAATGCAAATAGAACCATTCTTATCCCCTTGTATAAAGCTCAAGTCCAAGTGAATCAAGGATCTCCACATAAAACCAGATACACTGAAACTTATAGAGGAGAAAGTGGGGAAGAGCCTCAAACACATGGGCACAGGGGGAAAATTCCTGAACAGAACACCAATGGCTCATGCTCTAAGATCAAGAATCAACAAATGTGACCTCATAAAATTGCAAAGCTTCTGTAAGGCAAAGGACACTGTCAATAAGACAAAAAGGCATCCAACAGATTAGGAAAAGATCTTTACCAATTCTACATCCAATAGGATGGCTAGTATCCAATATAGATAATAGAGGGCTAATACCCAATATATAAAAAGAACTCAAGAAGTTAGACTCCTCTGGGCAGTGGTGGCGCACACCTTTAATCCCAGCACTTGGGAGGCAGAGGCAGGTGGATTTCTGAGTTGGAGGTCAGCCTGTTCTACAGAGTGAGTTCCAGGACAGTCAGGGCTACACAGAGAAACCCTGCCTCAAAAAAACAAAAACAAAAACAGAAACTAAAAGAAGGTAGACTCCAGAGAACCAAACACCCCTATTAAAAATGGAGTACAGAGCTAAACAAAGACTTTTCAACTGAGGAATATCGAATGGCCGAGAAGCACCTAAAAAAAATGTTCAACATGCTTAGTTGTCAGGAAAATGCAAATCAAAACAACCCTGAGATTCCACTTCACATTATGGCTAAAATGAAAAATTCAGGTGATAGCCCATGCTGGCGAGGATGTGGAGAAAGAGGAACACTCCTCCATTGCTGGTGGGATTGCAAACTGGTACAACCACTCTGAAAATCAGTTTGGCAGTTCCTCAGAAAACTGGCCATAGTACTTACCTCCTGAGGACCCAGCTATACCACAGCTGAGCATATACCCAGAAGATGCTCCAACATGTAATAAGGACATATGCTCCACTATGTTCATAGCAGCCTTATTTATAATAGCCAGAAGCTGGAAAGAATACAGATGTTCTTCAACACAGGAGTGGATAGAAAGAATGTGGTAAATTTACACAATGTAGCTATTAAAAACGATGAATTCATGGAATTCTTAGGCAAATGGATAAAACTAGAAAGTATTATTCTGAGTGAGGTAACCCAATCACAAAAGATCACACATAGTATGCACTCACTAATAAGTGGATATTAGCCCAAAAGCTTGGAATACCCAAGATACAATTCACCAACCACATGAAGCTCAATAAGAAGGAAGACCAAAGTGTGGGTGCTTTACTTAGAAGGAGAACAAAATATTCACAGGAGCAAATATGTAGATAAATAGTTGAGCAGAGACTTAAGGAAAGGCCACCCCAAGACTATCCCACCTGAGGATTCATCCCATACACAGTTACCAAACCCAGACACTATTGTTGATGCCAAGATTTACATGTTGACAGGAGCCTAATATGGCTGTCTCCTCAGAAGCCCTGCAAATACTGAGGTGAATGTTAATAGCCAACCATTGGACTGAGAGTGGGGTCCCCAATAAAGGAGTTAGAGAAAGCACTGAAGGAGTTGAAGGGGTTTGCAACCCCATAGGAAGAACAACATTATCAACCAACCAGACCCTCCAGAGCTCCCAGGGACTAAACTATCAACAAAGGAGTACACATGGCTCCAGTTGCATATGTAGCAGAGGATTGCCTTGTTATGCATCAATGGAAGGAGAGGTCCTTGATCCTGTGAAACCTGGATAGATTCCCCAGTGTAAGGAAATCGAGGGCAGGGAGGTGGGAGTGAGTGGTTAGATGGAGGAGCCCTCATAGAAGCAGGGGGACAGAAGATGGGATAGGGAGTTTCCTGGAAGGAGGGAAACTGCAAAAGGGGATAACATTTGAAATGTAAATAAAGAAAATATCCAAAAAAATACAGTAGATTACCCTTTGAGCAACTGTCATAATGTCTTTAGGGAAAATAAAAAATGTTAGACAAAATGTGGCTAAGTTGGAGCTCTTTTGTGTTACAGGTAAAGCTAAATTTGTACTGTCACTTGGAATCCAAGACAGTAGTTCCTCTAAAATCTATAGTACATCTGATAGTTAACTCCCATGTAATTACCAAAAAGAACTAAAAACTGGTGCTGAAGTAAAGACTTGAGAATTAATATTTGTTGCAGCATTATTTGCAATAGACATAAGGTAAAATTTAAAAGAAAGTACCTATCAGCAGGCAAACTGATGCCAATAATTGACATATATAAAATTTATATATACATACACATAGTACAATAATATCTACCAATTATATGTTACATACACTTATTTACACCAACTATAAATGATGATTATGCCTAGAGATATATTAGAGAGTACTAGCTGTTTTGCTTGCATAAATTTTAAAACTTTACAAGAAATCATTTCAACCTAAGCAGTCTGTCACTTTTTTGTTCTTATATGAAAGTAGTTACGAAGGACTGCTGTCTGCTATAGCAGGAAACCACAAGAGCTGTGCCCAGCTACCCATGAAGAACAGGCTGTGCAAACCTATAAGGAAATGTGCTTCTTGTATGTTCTGCTTTGTGTTTAGTTCCTGTTTTAAGGAGGCAGAGGTTGGAACTAATGATCTGGGATTCATAGAACTTACGTAATTTTGAAATATCTAAGAATATTATCAATAATGATTAAAGCCCTGATGGTGTACCTTTAGAAAATGAAAAGACTGAATTGAGGCTCTCTGGTTGGGAGAAGGCTAAAGCATGAAAGGGGAGAAGGAAAAAGAATGACTAGAGAGGGGAAGGCAAACGAATGATAAGGAAGAAGGAAGGAAGGAGAATAAGAAAGAATGATAAAAATCTCCAGGGAACAGAAAGAGTACCTGAGCGACAGCTTACATCTACTCCTGACTCTGAGTTATTATTGAATCCGTTCCCATTGCTGCCTTTCTCAGGACCCTCCTCACACTGACCTGACCACTTGTTCATCCCCCTGCATTCCTGTCATTCGCCCTCTCTTCCCTCACTCTCATTTTCCCACCCCTCCTGCCTTTTACTCCCTGCTTGAGCCTTACAACCCATAGTATTCTCCCTGGTTACTTTTATTTTACCTATGTTTTGTTATCCCTGCTTCCTGAGCGAATTCCCCAATTCTCCCTTCCTACTTTCCTGGCTTCCAAACCCTCTGCATTAAGCAAGTGAGACCTAAAGAGGTGCTGATACAGTCTACATATGAAAGTCCAACAACATTTGTTCTTCTGGGCCTTGCTTACTCCTCAGTACGTCTACTTTTAAGTTCTACACATTTCTCTGCAAATTTCATTTTTCTTCACATCTGAATAAGATTTCATTATGTGTGTACCATGCCTTATTACCCATTTGTCAATAGAAAACAACCACAGAGCATGGGGGAGAGGCTGGCAGCACAGACTGTAAACAGCTGCATATCCCTTCTGACCTTGGTTTTACCAGAACTCAGGATTCAGGGAAGGAAGAACAAAGAGGGGGGTTGGTTTATATAGTGATATCACAGCTACAGTAGACAGTGAAGAAGGAGGATGTGAGAGACTCAGGTTAGGAGTGGAAGAGCTGCCTTCTGAAGAATTCTTCCTCAAATGTGTTATATGTCTTCCAGTCTAAAGTCTGAAAACTGGAAATCTCTGGAGAAAAACAAACTTTTTTTTAATGTGAAGATAAGGACCCCAGGGATAAAATGATCCCCACCTCTTATCTTCTTAGGTATAATCTTCATAAACTGCTGGGACCCATCTTAGCACCTGCTGGTTGGTGAGCCAGTAACCTTTCAGGAACTTGGTTTTTCTGTATTTTCTGTCCTGGCTAGACAGTTCACTCTTCCAGGGAAGCCCTAATATGCATCTTTTTCAGAATTTATAAACTTTGAACTCAAGAAGTAATTCTGGAATTAGTTAATGACTAATCTCATGATAGATCTTTGGGAAATGTACAGTTAAATATCTCACCCAGTTGAAGAAGTCACCGAGGCACAGAGAGGGTAAATTGTTAACTGCTTGTATAGTGAAGCTGAACTGGACCTGGAGCCTTCTGAGTTGACTAACCCACTCTCCAGAAGCCATGGGTCATGATAAAAGTAGTTGACACCAAACCCAGAGAAAATATTATATCTGTGAGTCCAGTGAAAACTCAGTGACTCTCAGTTTCTCAATGACTAAACTCAGCTGGACACACCAACCTATTCATTTTCACCCGTGAAGTCATGGTAACAAACAAACAACTACACCTATTAGGCATTGGTAAAATTAGTATATGAGTCTTGCTGGAAGTTAGGAAAATCGGAGAGCTTTGGCTCTTTTTCCATCATTATCTCCTTTTATTATCTGCCTGCGGCTGATTATGTAGCAGAAACCGAGACACATGGTTGGCCTCAGCCTCCTCTCTACAGCTCAATGTTGTTGTTTTTTTCCATAAATTCTTTTTTTTTATAACTCCCTGAAATTACAACTTGATGGTAACCCTCCTTCTATATGGAAGCTACCATTTCTCTCTTTGTCTCTCTGTCTGTCTATCCTCTGTCTCTGCCTCTCTGTCTCTGTCTCTCTGTCTCTGTCTCTCTTTGTCTCTGTCTCTGTCTCTTTCTCTCTCCCTTCTTCTCCTTTAAACTCATTATAAAAATGAAAAAATAAGAAAAGTATTTTGCAAATGCTCTAAAGCTCATCCTCAGGCCTATAGATTTTATTCCTCAAATTTGAGAGACAAGAACCTAAGCATCACTGGCCTGAGTTGGTTTGGTGACTTTCACATTTCTGGAGCCCAAACTCCTAAGGAAGGTCCCATCATCTTCAGAGACACCCTAGTAATCCAGTATTATACACATGAGCATTCCCAATATCAGCTGCTAAAGTTTTACAAGGTCTCAGACATGACAGAGAGCAGCAGGACAGACACAAGGTTTTTTTTTTCCAGACAGAGAATGTGGTGAGTTCAAAAGGAAATGAGAGGATTTTGAAAACACCCAGAAAAGTAAAAAAATAAAATAATGTCCATCTGGGGAGATGGTAAGATGGCTTTGTAGTTAGGAGTCTTACTGCTCTTACAGAGGACCCATAACGTTAGCTCCCGAGGATCTAACATTGTTGACCTCCCTGGGTACCAACACTCACATGAGCATGGCTATCCATACACACACTCATGGTTACACATATAACCGATAAATAAGTAAACAATAAAGGCTGTTGAGAGGAAGAAGAGAAGCAAATCTTGAACTGTGGGGTGGTAAGGAATGAACCTGGTTACTGTGCGACTTAGAAGATACAGGGAGATGTGGGCACAGGCATTTAAAGTGTGCTGATTGGGCAGCACACACACCTTAGCAGAAATCCCCAGATCAGCTATGACCAGACTACCGTCGAGAAAGAGAAAAGTCTCATCTCTAGAAGCTGAGCGTTTCATTTCTGAAGCCCAGAAGTACGCAGAGAGAGCTCACAGACACACAGACATTTGCTGCAAGTTACCTGCTCATAACTGTGACACTATAGGAAAATGTGATCTGATGAGCCCTGTGATCAAATCTAACAGCTTTGAATTCACTATCTGCCAAAGTAGATCTTTCTGGTTAATCAATCACCTCTGAACCCCGAGGCAAACTCTCTTCTTTTCCCCTCCCAGAGGAAGGCAGGACGGATTATGACATACTTTTTTGTTTTTTAAATCTGGTTTATTGTTGGATATTGTTTTACACATACATCAAATAGGCCAATGAATAAATAGGTAAATAGCAACTTCATTGACAAAAAAAAAAAGGAAAAAGTCTTTTTAACTTTGGCCTTTTTAACTATCTCATACAAATCAACTACTTATAGTACAAGTAAGGACACACATACACACAAAAAGTCACTGGAATGCTTGGAATAAAATGGTTTCATTGTTGTTTTTGTTTTTACAAGGTTTTTTTTCTTCTTTGAGATTATAACGAACATGGCCACACCACAAGTAAAGTATGAAGTAGGACAGAAAATTCTCTGAAGGTTGGTTTGGCCACCTGTTATCATTTAAAATAGCTGACCCCTAACAATATGTACAAAGATATAAAATGTAAATGAAAATACAAACAAATTTTCCTCTTAAAGTAGTTTTCGGGGGAATAAAATACCCATGAAAGGAGTTACAGAAACAAAGTGTGGAGCAGAGACTGAAGGAATGACCATCCAGAGACTGCCCCACCTGGGGATCCATCCCATAAACAACCACCAAACCCAGACACTATTGTGGATGCCAACAAGAGCATGCTGATAGGAGCCTGATATAGCTGTCTCCTGAGAGGCTCTGCCAGTGCCTGACAAATACAGAGGTGGATGCTCTCGGCCATCCATTGGACTGAGCATAGGATCCCCAATGAAGGAGCTAGAGGAAGGACCCGAGGAGCTGAAGGGGTTTGCAGCCTCATAAGAAGAACAACAATATGAACTAACCAGTACCCCCAGAACTCCCAGGGACTAAACCACCAACCAAATAGTACACATGGTGTGACTCATGGCTCCAGCTGCATATATAGCAGAGGATGCCTTATCCAGCATCAATGGGAGGAGAGGCCTTTGGTCCTGTGAAGGCCTATGCCCCAGTGTAGGGGAATGCCAGGACCAGGAAGTAGGAATGGTTGGGTTGGTGAGCAGGGGGTGGGGGATAGGGGATTTTTGGAGGGGAAACCAGGAAAGGGGATAACATTGAAATGTAAATAAAGAAAATATCTAATAAAAAAGAAAAAGAAAAAGAAAAAGAAAAAGAGAAAAAGAGAAAAAGAAAAAGAAGAAAAAGAAAGAAAATCAGGGTCTGGGAAGTTCTGGTTCTTTTTTCCTCCCATGATGCCAATTCATTTTGTGGTTTTGGTGAGGTGGTGGAGAGCACACATCATCTGTAGGTGGCACTGCCCTCTGTGGGTGGGCGGGACTTGCTTCTCTACTGGAAGGTGACCACATTTAAATTCTGAAACTGGAAATGGAGGATGAATAGGTCACAGTGGGTAAGGTTAGCTTTTCCTTTTGTTGTCTAGTCATTCTCATCAATGGGGAGCAGGACGAAGAGAAAGAAGGTGAGAAGGAGGAGGAGGAGGGGGAGGGAAGGAGGGGAAGGAGGAAGATGACAGTGAGGAAGACAATGGAGACAAAGTGGAGGCTCCTATGGGCAAGTGGATAGCTGAGAATGAGGATGATGATGTTGACATCTAGAAGCAGAAGACTGACGAGAATGACTAGACAGCAAAAGGAAAAAAAACAAAAACAAAAAAAAAAAGAAAGAAAGAAAAAAAGAAAAAAAAGAAAAGGAAAGGAAAAGGGAAAGGAAAAGAAGAGGCAGGGGTATTAAATGGCCACTGAAAGTCATCGAGGGTTTATGGCAGGCCACAGTCTGGAAAACAGCTTATTTGGGCTATTTTACTTGATCTCCAGGAAGCTGTTCATACCTTTCTTCTCTTGCAGATCCAAAAGTTGTACAGTTTCTTTACCCCACCTCTGCTGGCCGGAGGTCTCTGGATCATAGGGTAACAGTTGTGACCTGTGTTATGATCTCTTACTAAATCAAGTCTTATTTCTCTTCTAGACAGACTCTCATTCCTACCTAATACTGAGCCTGCCTAAACCTCAGCTTTTGGCATGTCACTCATCTGAAATTCCAAGTAATTCTTCTGCTCTTCACGACTCTCTCCCTCCCTCCCTCCCTCCCTCCCTCCCTCCCTGCTTGTGGACGTTGTACATCGTGGTGCGGAGCCTAGTGCGCACCACGATGTACAACGTCACAAGCAGAATTCCAAGTAATTCTTCTGCTCTTCACGACTCTCTCCCTCCCTCCCTCCCTCCCTCTCTTTTTGTTTTGTTTTTATTGGATATTTTATTTATTTACATTTCAAATGTTATCCCCTTTCCCAGTTTCCCCTTCACAAACCCCCTATCCCATTCCTCCTCTCCCTTCTTCGATGATGGTGCTCCCCCTCACACCCACCCACTCCCACCTCACTGCCCTAGCATTCCTCTACAATGAGGTATCAAGCCTTCATAGGACTAAGGGCCTCCCCTCCCATTCATGCCAGATAAGGCTATCCTCTGCTACATATGGAGGTGGAGCCATAGGTCCACTTTCATTGGTGGTTTAGTCCCTGGGTGCTCTAAGGGGTCTGGTTGATTGATGTTCTTCTTGTGAGTTTTCAAACCCCTTCACCTCCTCTAGTCCTTGCCCTAACTCCTCCATTGAAGTCCCTGTGCCCAGTCTGATGGTTGGCTGCTGTAGTGTGCCTGCCTGCACGCAGACCGGCGCCTTGTCTGCATGGGCAGAACACCTTGGGGTGGGTTCGTACTTCAGAGCTAATCTCCCTGAAATTAGAGACCTGCAAGAAAGGTTATTAATATTTATTGGTTACACGCGGGAGAACCCAACCCTCTCCCACGTGTCCTAAGTCCCATTCCCATTGTCTCTGCATGGCTTAATGGTCCATGTCCCAATGGCGGAATGTGTCCCAATGGCTAGCGGTCCGATTCTCCGTGGAGCTGTGTCCAGAAGGCGGGTCCAATCGAGTAGGCGTGACGACAGGCGTGACGACATTGGTGGTTGGTCCGGGTGACGAGTGGGCGTTGACAGTGGGCGGTTCAAGGACGCTGTGTTTTGGCTGGTCTGGTGCGCTCAGGCTGCGCGATCTCCGCATGCCTGTAAAAGACAGGACACCGTTTAGAGGGAGGAGCCAACAGGCTGCAAGCATCCACATCTGTATTGGTCAGGCTCTGGCAAAGCCTCTCAGGAGACAGCTGTATCAGGCTCCTGTCAGCAAGCACTTCTTGGCACCAGCAAAAGTGTCTGGGTTTGGTGTCTGCAGTCTGCAGGTGGTGTAGTCTCTGGATGTTCTTTCCCTCAGTCTCCACTCCACTCTTTATCCCTGTATTTTTTAGACAGGAGCAATTCTGGGTTAAAAATTTTGGAGATGAGTGGATGGACCTGTCCCTCATCTGGGGTCCTTGTTTAACCTCTGGATATGTTCTCTACAGGTTCTCCCTACCCGTTCTTGCACCCAGACTCTCACTCACTCCTACCTAATGCTGAGACTTCCCACTATGTGGGAATCATGGTGGATTCTGTCCATGTGATGGTAGTGAGTATCTGTCTATCTGTCTGTCAATACATTCATCATCTATTTTTCTGCCTGTCTATCTATCTATCTATCCATCAATCATCTAGCTAGCTAGCTATCACCCCCTTTCTTCCGTATCATTTCATCTTCTGCTTCTCTCCCTTCTGTCCTTCCTCCCTCAAGGTGCATATGACTCAACACTCAAACATTGTCCAAGCCATACCTATTACATACTGTCACATGGAATAACACCCATGCTGTTACTGCATTAGTGAGTTTCCCCAAGGAGGATAAACAGAGAGGCCACCATAAGTGGCATCAAGCCATGCTAGAATCATGTTCCAAGGCAAAGAGCACCACAGTGATTATAAGCAAAGTCTTCATCACAGTGGAATCCCAGCAGACAGCATGGCTATAAGTTCCATGGTGACCTGAGCAATCTTAACTTCGTTATAAGAAGGGATGTCTAAGGATGTCACAAAATCAAGCTTTGTACTGGACATCACGATTGACTCAAGGTCAACATCTTTATACCTAAACATGCTGCACCATCACCATCCACTGGACTCTTATTTATGACTTTTCAGTGCCCAGTACAGTTTTGATAAGTGAGGAAAAAAATTAAAGGCTGTGATCATCCTGATGAGGCATATTCGTGGAGGCCAGCAGGCTTTCTTCTATTTTCACATTTTTTCATATTGTATTTCTTCTGAGTCTATGATTCTAGTATATGCATCAGAAAACTGAAGGGTGACCCAAGTCTTTTTCATCAACTGAAAAGTCATAATTATTTCCAAATAAAGTGAAAAAAAATTATCTGACATTATAAAAAGACATATTCAATTTTGTCAAATTTTTTGTGATAAACAAATATCAGATTATAAAACTTTCTTCATGCTCTTGTTTCCTGATCTCCAAAGTGGGAGACTATAATCACATCATCTGTAGATTCAGAGAAAGACAGTCTCTTTACTCTAAGTACTCAGTACAAAATCAGGTAATTCTCCATTCTTACTACAGGACAAATGGGAGCAGCTTGTGGGCCAGGATTGCCCTCTGGAGATCTATCAAGACATCTCCTTGATGACCACGGAGACAATCATGAAGTGTGCCTTCAGTTACCAGGGTAGTGTCCAGTTGGAGGAGTGAGTAACAACTATTGAGCTACAGGATCATGATGTCACCAATCATTGTGAAATTACTTGAAGGCAGGGTATAGGGCAGGTCAGATGCTTATAGCCACCAAAAAGCAAGGATCTGACCTAGCTCTGACCTTATTAAACTTCAATTAGATGCAATCCAGACTAAGAACCCATTAGAACCATAGCAAGAGCAGAAGCTTGGGTGTTCACCCATCTTTAAAAGTTTACTCTAAAACAGAAGTATGGTGTACCTCAGTTATATACCTCAGTCAGAAAATGAGAGAATATCTACAGATAATTTACTATGTCTGTGAATCACAGTCACCAATAATTTGTGCCTTTTAGCTGAAGAAATTCCAAATCCTACATTAAGGCTGTTGAAAATCTGACACACCTGATTTGCTTGAGAGTGAGGAATGGCTTTCACCAGAGTAATACCATCTACAGTCTGTCCTCCAGTGGCCGCTCATTCTACCATGCCTGTCAGATTGCTCATAAACACACAGGTTCTGTCCTTTCACACCTCCAGTCTCTCTTCCTTTACAATGCTCATCCCAAATATATGATTGTGTCTCTTAGGCTCAGTCCACCAGGCCCCTCTGTAGGACCTGTTACTTTAGTATAATTTGGGGAGCTATTGGGTTAGCTGTGAGCTGAAAAGGACTGAGACAAGCCCTTGTGGAGAGGAAGTTTTGTTTGTGAGTGAATCCAAATGAGAGAGGTAAGATAACTCTGTGCTGTGTGTTAGGTATATCCCAGTCCCGCCAAAACCTCTAATTTGATGGAAGAAGAGAGGTAGGAATGGTAAGATCTGAGTTTCCTGTTCTGGTAGTGAAACACAAATTAACTAACTCATGGCTAGGTATGATCTCACCTCTGACACATCCAAGCTGTGTGAACATAAGAAAGTTAACTAGTTTCTTTGAGGCTCTGAAAATGAATATAAAATAATGTCTTCCTTGGCTGGGCACAGGTCTTGTGCATGTTATGTGAGCTAATGTAAAGTCACCGAAACAGATGGAAGACTGAAGATGTATTTTCATGTATAAGCTTATCATAAGCAAGACACTCTTGATTTGTAACTGGTGTGTCATTGTCATTTTCTAGTGGATTCTTTACTCAGCTCTCCACCCCCAATAAGATCAATTTGCTCAATGACGACTCAAATATGCAAACCATTTGTGTGTGTGTGTCCCTTACTGCCCCTACATCTTTGTCGTGACTACCCTCCCATTTATGCCCTTTCTGCCTCCAACAGGTTTCTTGGTTACTCTCTCCTTTTATGGCCTTCACCATAACCCAAGACTGTGGCCAAACCCAGAGGTATGAAACCCTTGGGAAGAGAAGAGGTCTCCCACATTCTAATATAGGAATTCTGCCCCTTTATGTATTGGGAACAGCTTGACTCTCATCCATTCTGGTCCTCATGCGCTCTCGGCAGGTGTTTGACCCATCTAGATTTGCACCAGATGCCCCCCTCCCGGCACACCCAGGCCTTCCTACCCTTCTCAGCAGGAGCAAGGTAAAGAGAATGGTCTAGGGGATGTGACTAGCATATGTCAGTATTTGATATTTCTGATCAATGAGGGCTCTCTGATGCCTATTTATATGACTGTTGGCTTGTGTGTTTAAATGGGATATCCTGTTTGTTCCAAAAAGAAAGAAGGTATTTTAGTCACAGCTTAGAGATTTTTTTTCTTCTTTTATTTTTTTTAAAGATTTATTTATTTATTATATGTAAGTACACTTTAGATCTGTACCCCATTTTTTAACGGGGTTTTTTGAATTTCTGGAGTCCATCCTCTTGAGTTCTTTATATATATTGGATATTAGTCCCCTATCTGATTAGATTCATAAAGATCCTTTCCCAGTCTGTTGGTGGCCTTTTTGTCTTATTGACAGTGTCCTTTGCCTTACAGAAGCTTTGCAATTTTATGAGGTCCCATTTGTCAACTATAGATCTTACAGCACAAGCCATTGCTGTTCTGTTTAGGAATTTTTCCCCTGTACCCATATCTTTGAGGCTTTTCCCCACATTCTCCTCTATAAGTTTCAGTGTCTCTGGTTTTATGAGGAGTTCCTTGATCCACTTAGACTTGAGCTTAGTACAAGGAGATAAGAATGGATCAATATGCATTCTTCTACATGATAACCGCAAGTTGAGCCAGCACCATTTGTTGAAAATGCTGTCTTTTTTCCACTGGAAGGTTTTAGCTCCCTTGTCAAAGATCAAGTGATCACAGATGTGTGGGTTCATTTCTGAGTCTTCAATTCTATTCCATTTGTCTACCTGCCTATTGTTGTACGATTACGATGCAATTTTTATCACAATTGCTCTGTAGTACAGCTTAAGGTCAGGCATAGTGATTCCACCAGAGGTTCTTTTACTGTTGAGAATAGTTTTTGCTGTCCTAGGTTTTTTGTTATTCCAGATGAATTTGCAAATTGCCCTTACTAATTCTTTGAAGAATCGAGTTGGAATTTTGATGGGGATTGCATTGAATCTATAGATTGTTTTCGGCAAGATAGCCATTTTTACTTTATTGCTCCTTCCAATCCACGATCATGGGAGATCTTTCCATCTTCTGAGATCTTCTTTAATTTCTTTGTTCAGAGACTTGAAGTTCTTTTTTTTTTTTTAATCATACAGATCTTTCACTTCTTTAGAGTCACACCAAGTTATTTTATATTATTTATGACTATTGTAAAGGGTGTTGTTTCCCTACTTTCTTTCTCAGTCAATTTATCCTTTGTGTAGAGAAAGGCAACTGATATGTTTGAGTTAATTTTATATGCAGCTACTTCACTGAAGCTGTTTATCAGGTTTAAGAGTTCTCTGGTGAAATTTTTAGGGTCACTTATATATACTATCATATCATCTGCAAATAGTGGTACTTTGACTTCTTCCTTTCCGATTTGTATCCCCTTGATCTCCTTCTGTTGCCGAATTGCTTGGCTAGGACTTTGAGTACTATATTGAATAGATAGGGAGAAAGTGGGCAACCTTGTCTAGTCCCTGATTTTAATGGGATTGCTTCCAGTTTCTCTACATTTAGTTTGATGTTGTCTACTGATTTGCTGTACATTGCTTTTATTATGTTTAGGTATGGGCCTTGAATTCCTGATGTTTACAAGACTTTTTATCATGAATGGGTGTCAAATGCTTTCTCAGCATCTAAAGAGATGATCATGTGGATTTTGTCTTTGAGTTTGTNTATATAGTGGATTATGTTGATGGATTTCCATATATTACACTCTCTCTCTGTATCACTGGAATGAAGCCTACTTGATCATGATGGATGATCATTTTGATGTGTTCTTGGATTTGGTTAGTGAAAATTTTATTGGGTACTTTTGCATCGATATTCATAAGGGAAATTGATCTGTAGTTCTCTATCTTTATTGGGTATTTATGTGGTTTCAGTATCAGAGTAATTGTGGCTTCATAGAATGAATTGGGTAGAGTACCTTCTCTTTCTATTTTGTGGAATAGTTTGAGGAGAATTGGAACTAGGTCATCTTTGAAGGTCTGTTAGAGCTCTCCACTAAACCTACCTGGTCCTGTTTATTTGTTTTTGGGGGGGTTGTTTGTTTGTTTTTTGTCTTTTGTTTTTGATTGGGAGACTATTAATGACTGCTTGTATTTCTGTAGGGGATATGAGACTTTTTAGGTCATTATTCTGATCCTGATTTAACTTTGGTACCTGGTATCTGTCTAGAAATTTGTCCATTTCATCCAAATTTTCCAGTTTTGTTGAGTATAGCCTTTTGTAGTAGTATATGATGATGTTTTGGATTTCTTCATGTTCTGTTCTTATGTCTCCCTTTTCATTTCTCATTTTGTTAATTGGGATACTCTTCCTGTGCCCTCTAGGTAGTCTGGCTAAGGGTTTATCTATCTTGTTTATTTTCTCAAAGAACCAGCTCCTAGTTTAGTTTATTCATTGAATGGGTCTTTTTGTACCCAGTTGGTTGATTTCAGCCCTGAGTTTGATTATTTCCTGCTATCTACTCGTCTTGGGTGAATTTGCTTCCTTTTGTTCTAGAGCTTTTAGGTGTGTTGCAAAGCTGCTAATGTATGCTCTCTCTAGCTTCTTTTTGGAGGCACTCACAGCTGTGAGTTTTCCTCTTAGGAATGCTTTCATTGTGTCCCATAAGTTTGGGTATGTTGTGGCTTCATTTTCATTAATCTCTAAAAAGTCTTTAATTTCTTTGTTTCTTTCTTCCTTGACCAAGGTATCATTGAGTAGAGTGCTGTTCAGCTTTCATGTGAATGTTGGCTTTCTATTGTTTATGTTGTTATTGAAGATCAGCCTTAGTCCATGGAGATCTGATAGGATACCTGGGATAATTCCAATATTTTTGAATCTGTTGAGGCCTGTTTTGTGATCAATTATATGGTCGATTTTGGAGAATGTTCCATGAGGTACCAAGAAGAAGGTATATCCTTTTGTTTTAGGATAAAATGTTCTGTAGATATTTGTTAAATCCATTTGTTTCATAACTTCTGTTAGTTTCAATGTGCCTGTGTTTAGCTTCTGTTTCCAGGATCTGTCCATTGATGAGAGTGCGGTGTTAAAGTCTCCCACTATTATTTTGTGAGGTGAAATGTGTGCTTTGAGCTTTACTAAAGTTTCCTTAATTAATGTGCCTGCCCTTGCATTTGGAGCCTAGATATTCAGAATTGAGAGTTCACCTTGGAAGATTTTACCTTTGATGAGTATGAAGTACCCCTCCGTGTCTTTTTTTGATAACTTTGGGTTGGAAGTCAATTTTGTTTGATATTAGAATAGCTACTCCAACTTGTTTCTTTGGACTGTTTGCTTGTAAAATTGTTTTCCAGCCTTTCGCTCTGAGGTAGTGACTGTCTTTCTCCCTGAGGTGGGTTTCCTGTAAGAAGCAAAATGTTGGGTCCTCCTGGCAAACACAGAAGTGGATGCTCACAGTCAGCTATTGGATGGAACACAGGGCCCCCAGTAGAGGAGCTAGAGAAAGTACCCAAGGAGCTGAAGGGGTCTGCAACCCTATAGGTGGAACAACAGTATGAACTAACCAGTACCCCCTGAGCTTGTGTCTCTAGCTGCATATGTAGCAGAAGATGGCCTAGTTGGCCATCATTGGGAAGAGAAGCCCCTTAGTCTTGCAAATTTTATATGACCCAGCACAGGGGAATGCCAGGGCCAAGAAGAGGGAGTGGGCAGGTAGGGGAGCAGAGGCAGGGGGAGGGTAAAGTGAACTTTCGGGATAGCATTTGAAATGTAAATAAAGAAAATATCTAATAAAAATGGGAAAATGGGAAAAAATAAAATAAAAGGGGAATAGTTAAAAAAAAAGTTGGGTCCTGTTTATATAGCCAGTCTGTTAGTCTATGTCTTTTTATTGGGGAATTGAGTCCATTGGTGTTAAGAGATAGTAAGGAAAAGTAATTGTTGCTTCCTGCTATTTTTGTTGTTAGAGTTTGGATTCTGTTCTTGTGGCTGTCTTCTTTTAGGTGTGTTAAAGGATTAATTTCTTACTTTTGCTAGGGTGTAATTTCCCTCCTTGTGTTGGTGTTTTCCCTTTATTATCCTTTGAAGTGATGGATTCATGGAAAGATATTGTGTGAATTTGGTTTTGTCATGGAATACTTTGGTTTCTCCATCTATGATAATTGAGAGTTTTGCTAGGTATAGTAGCCTGGGCTGGCATTTGTGTTCTCTTAGCTTCTGTATAACATCTGTCCAGGATCTTCTGGATTTCATAGTCTCTGGTGAGAAGTCTGGTGTAATTCTAATAGGCTTGCCTTCATATGTGACTTACCTTTTTCCCTTGCTGCTTTTAATATTCTATCTTTATTTAGTGCATTTGTTATTCTGACTATTATGTGGCGGGAGGAATTTCTTTTCTAGTTGAGTCTATTTGGAATTCTGTAGGTTTCTTGTATGTTCATGGGCATCTCTTTCTTTAGGTTTGGGAAGTTTTCTTCTGTAATTTTGTTTAAGATACTTACTCGCCCTTTAAATTGAAAATCTTCATTCTCATCTACTCCTATCATACTTAGGTTTGGCCTTCTCATTGTGTCCTGGATTTCCTGGATGAGGAAAGGTTGAGTTGAGTTAGGTTACTTTTGTATTTTGCATTTTTTTGATTGTTGAGTCCATTTTCTCTATGAAATCTTCTGCACTTGAGATTCTCTCTTCCATCTCTTGTATTCTGTTGCTGATGATCGCATCTATGGTTATTGATTCCTTTCCTAGGGTTTCTATGTCCATATTTGTCTCTCTTTGGGTTTTCTTTATTGTTTCTACTTCCATTTTTAGATCTTGGATGGTTTTGTTCAATTCCATCACGTGTTTAGCAGTGTTTTCCTATAATTCTTTAAGGGATTTTTGTGTTTCCTCTTTAAGGTTTTCTACCTGTTTAGCAGTATTTTTCTGTAATTCCTTGAGGGATTTTTGTGCTTCCTCTTTAAGGGCTTTTACCTGTTTAGCAGTGTTCTCCTGTATTTCTTTAAGTGAGTTATTAATGCCCTTCTTAATATCTTTTACCAGCATCATGAAATATGATTTTAAATCTGAATCTTGCGTTTGGGTGTGTTGGGGTATCCAGGACTCATTGTGGTAGGAGTACTGGGTTCTGATGTTGCCGAGTGGTCTTGGTTTCTGTTGGTAAGATTCTTTCGTTTGCCTTTCACCTTCTGGTTATCTCTGGTGTTAACGTTCAAGCTATCTCTGGTTGGAGCTTGTTCCTCTTATGATTCTTTAGCCTCTGTCAACACTCCTAGGAGTTCAACTCTCTCCTGAGTCCCAGTGGTCAGAGCACTCTCTGCAGGCAAGCTCTCTTCTTGCAGGGAAGGTGCACAGAAGTCTGGAGCTCAGATCTACCTCCTGAGTCCTGGGGTCAGAGCCCTCCCTGGAGGCCAACTCTCCTCTGGTAGGGAAGCTTCCCAGGGGTCTGGTCTCAGCTCTGACTCCTGAGTGAGGATGAAGGCCAGAAGAGATCCTGTCCATGAAGCTCTGTTGCTTCTGCCACCCACATGCTCACCTGCATAGACTGGTCTCAGTGATCCCAAGATTCTGGGTGTACTAGGGTCTGCCTTTGTCCTTTGACCCTGTTGCTATTAGCACAAGACCCTCTGGGTCTTTTGGAATACCAGTGATCTCAAGATCCTGGGTGTGGTAGGGTGCCTGCAGTGTGGACAGTCCTCTGGGGTCTTTGGGACCCTCCGCCGAGATTGGGCCCAAGATTTTTAACCCACTTCTCAGTGACTACTGAAAAATCTGTATTAAAAAATTGTATATTTTCTTATTTCCCCAAGTTTTGAATATCACATTTTCAGACTTTCACATAAATCAGCCTTGAAGCATTCTTTTCAATTATCAGAAATCTTGAATGAAAGGACTCTTTTTCCTAAGTTCTCATTATAGCCCACCATATCTTTTCAATTAATTCAACAGCTTCGTACTGCAATGAACTTATGAGTGAATATATATATATATATATATATATATATATATATATATATATATATATATAAATGTATATGTGTGTGTGTGTTTGTGTGTGTGTGTTTAATATGTTAGGTAATATGCTATATTTCAATACATTGAAAATCCAGGTACTTTGCTTCTGCTAAAGTCATATCTATGAAAGTTCACAGCTCATTGTAGACTGGACACTAGTGACAATCATCTCACATATTTGTGACTTTTAGCTTCACCAAAATTTCGTTTATTATAAAAATTTTGGCAACTTGTATATAATTTTCCTGTTAGAAACATAAGAGATGGGACTTAGCAAACAGGTTTGGTCTGCCTAGAAAAATGGAGGCAAACAGGAATGAACACATTAAACTGCCCCTGAGGATGTCCCTCTGCATGGTGCAGGCAGGTACACTGGAAAACTGCTGATTGAGTAAAGAGCTACTGTGAAAATCCATAGTCTACAGGACTCATCCTGGCCAAACCTCATAATTGATGGGTACAAAGTATGTTCTTCTGATACAGTAACTCTGAAGCTGAATCAGCATCCATGGAGTAGGTTAGATGCATGGCGTTTCACTGGAAGGAATGTCTTTAGGACAAAGTTTATCCAGGGCTAAGAATTTCATCTTAAACAACTTTAAAAAATAAAAATATTAAATAAAAAAAATAAGGCAGCCACTGGATGTCAGGAGACTACCTTTCTGGCGTGAGGCTACATGACTACAGATGCTGGTAGTTTGAAAGACTGAAGGAAAGTTCTTCTCTGAATGAAGAACACCAAGATGTTGTTTTACCTCTTCACTAATATTTAACTTTCATCCATAAATCATTTGCATTTTTTATATACAGATAATAATTCCCAGGAATGGGACCCTCCCCTTCTCATAGTGTCTGGAATAGGGCAATCCAGGCTGGAGATCCATAAAAGGTTAGTGGTGAGAGTTGGCTAACCATTAAGTCATTAAAAGACTCATGTTCTAGGACTCTGTGCCCACCAGTGCTGACACGATTCAAATGACATCCCATGTGTCTGAGAGCAGGACTAGGGTCAAAAATCAGGAGCCCATGACCAAGACAAGGGATCAGTGTGAGTGTGAGACCCATTTGGAAAATGATTAGGCTGGGACCATGAAGCAAGACTCTATGCCTCACTCTGGATGGGGCTGATTGGCCAATGTTTGATGAACTAACAGGTCTGAGGCCAAATCTCACTTTACTGTGTCTGCCTGTCCTAGAAACTGTATCGGGAAACAGTTCGCCATGAATGAGCTGAAGGTGGCTGTGGCCCTGACCCTGCTCCAATTTGAGCTGCTGCCAGATCCCACCAGGGTCCCAGTCCTTGTGTCAAGAATTGTGCCAAAGTCTAAAAACGGAATCTATCTGCACCTCAAGAAGCTAAAGTAATACTGGTGGGAAAAGGACAGCTCCAGAAGCCCGCTGCCAAAAGTACTTTCTGCTTGTCACCTGCTTTTGTCCCCGACTTGTCTATACTTGTTTTGCTTTCTCTCTGTCCCCTGTCCCACTTCTCCTACGCTACCTGTAATATCTCCTGCCCATTCTCTCTTGTTCTTCTTTCTCTAACTCTCCTCCAGATTCCTTCCCAGCTTGTGTGTGCCTATCTTCCACTGGGCTGTCTCTCTGACTGGCCACATAACCCCTGAACCTCCAGGATATTCGATGATTATAACCATTGCCCCCAGGGATGCATAGATACTAAAGGGAGACACCTGTATCCCTCCTTGTGATTTCCAGACTATTGAATCAATGCTCCTAGAAATCCTACACTGGTAGTAAAACAAAACCAATATTCTTAGTGCCAGTCAGAAGAAGAACTTGATGCACAAGGGTGATTCCACACCATTCTGATAGCTTATTTTGTGGTTAAATTAACATATGCAGATTTCCTGGGATTCACTTCAGTTTTTTTTCTATAAAATTTTCTTTAAAAAAAGGATGGAGGGAAACCAGTAGCATTTATCTTGTTTTGACCTAACTCTAAATAAATTCATTTTCCATTACCAATTTTCTTTTCTTTTTTAAAAACAGACATGGTTTTATTGTATTTTTCTAGTTAATACTAGCTGATATTAGAAAATACAACTGATCTTATAAGGTGGTATTACATCTAAAAGTTATTAAAGTTTCTTTTCAGTTCCAGTAGCTTTCTCTGAATTCTGTTGCAATTTCTTTGCTTGTGGTCTTTTCATCTCCAAGTCACAACTGAGGGGCACTAACATTCCACTGCAGTAACTGGTGTTTTAGCAGATGTGCAAGGCGGCAGTAATCTACCCCTCCTCCCCACTCACATACCTCCAGCTACTCACAATTGTCACTACAGAAGTTTTCTATTGAAATTAGAGAGCCAGCGAACACCTATCTGAAAAAGATCCTCTTTGATTTTCTTTTCTTTTTCTTCTTACTTTTTCTCTTACTTAACTTGGGTTATATTTTAGCATTTGAAATAAGTTTTATCAGCTCTTTGATAACTCCACACAATGTTCATATCCACCTTCTCCATTAAATCCTCCCAAATTCATCCCACCTTCCCTACCCAGCAAACTCATGGCTTCTTGCTTTTGACCCATCAAGTCCAATTTGTGCTCTCTATACATTCTTGGGTGTGTGGTCTGTCAATGGGGTATGGTCAATTTATCATAGGCGACACTCTCACTTCCCAGCAGCTATCAATTGTCAACATCTCCTCAGCTAGGGATGGGACTTCATGTCTACCCCCACTTTTCATGCTAGGATTTGGTCTGACTTGAGCTTATACAGGACTTGTGCATACTGTCCAGTCACTGAGTTCATATGTGCACCTGTCCTGTTGTGTTCAAAGGACATCATTTTCTGCATCTCTGCATTTTACAGTCTTTCCTCCTCACCTCCCACAGTGATCTCAGAGACATGGAAGAAGGGGATATCATATAGATGTACCATTTAGAGCAGAGCATTCTGCACTCTCTGATTCTCTGAATCTTGAGTGTTGTGGATCTTTAATTGTCATCTACTGCAAATAGAAGCTTCTCTGCTAAGCACTGAAAGATGTGTTAATCTACAGGTTGAACAATAACTCATTAGGAGTCATTTTAATATGATGCCTAGTTGGCAAAGTAATAATAGGTAGTTCTCTACTAGTCTTTTATAATCATAATTTCTTTATTCAAACAACAATAGTGGCAGATATGGGTTTTATATTATGGAGCTGAACTTAAATTTAAACATAAATAGGTTGGTTACTCCCATGATACTTGTGTCACTATTGAAGCAATGGGTATCTCACCAGACCAGTCATTATTGTAGCTCACAAGACTCACAGCTAGGTAAGACTGTCTATTACTTTTATCCTCTGGTTCATGTTTAGAACTTTCTAGCACTATGAAGGCTAGCCAGAAATAATAATGCTTTAGGGTGAATTCCAGCTTGAAATATCCATGTTTGGGGACTCAAGTATGTGATATCTTCAACTATAGGGTCTTACCATCAAATTCTAGAAGGTAATGTAATGTTTCAGGATGTCTGGGACCTCACTGGCCAACAAATACATAAGAGGTAAGCTATCTTGGCTCTGGGATTTTTATTTGTTAGACTGTGGTATTGGTGGGAGTGTTGTTCTTTCATTATTGGGTGATATGGAAACTTCTAGTTTCTTTGAGAAGTTAGTTATATCAAATGATGGTTTGCTGGGGCACAGAGGTGAAAGGATGTCTTGCTAGGGCAGACATGGGAAAGAATGTTTTCCTGAAGCAGACACAGGTGAAATGATGTTTTGACACAGGAAACACATGAAAGGATCCATGACGGAGTATAAATAGACAGTGAAAGACAAGCACTGAGCATTGGTGTGGTTTGCTCCACATCACTATTCTTCGCTAAAGACAGCCATGTATTGGTTCAACTTGCATACCGTTGTTGAGTTCAACTTGTGGTAATGCTGCCATTGAGGGAAACTTGCCCAAAAAGTGCTCATGAGGTTCCTGTGGCAGCTTGCTGCTTCTTAAGCCTTGCCTTAGGCTCATTGGTGAGCCTGGCTGTTTCTTCAGAAATCAGCTAGAGCTGCCTGGTGTCTGCTTGTTGAAAGGACTAAACTCTAGGTGCTGCTTCATGCCTGGTGTCTGCCTGTTTAGAGGACTGGTCTGTAGCTGCTGAATTGTATTTGGTGTTTTCTATCAGACTAAATTGCTACCAAAGAAGATCGAGCTCACCCACAAGGAACTATTGCTGAATAGGTCTACTTCCCCCATATCCTAATAACTTTTCTCTTCCATTACCTCTGCTGGCTGGTGGGCTAGAGGAGAGATTGAACCCTTATTGAAAGTAGGTTAAAAAAATTATACCTACAATAGGATAATTCCATTGTGACTTTTCCTATAGATGTGTGTGTATGTGTGTGTTCTACAGTAGTAGAGAGATTTCCATATGACTTTTTTGAAATGTTTTGTTATTTATTCCTTCCTGTATCCTCTCCTTTTCCCTGCCCTTCCATTGCACTTAAATTTAACCCTTCTTGCTCCATTACCCCCCCCTTAAATCCTTTATACCCCTACTTTCTCCCTTTCCTTGAAATTCTCCCATGGCACCTTACTAACTTATTGACCTCTATGGGTATCCCAAATATATTTCTTAGTTTCTGTTAAAATACAGGAAGTTCCCAAACAGTTTTGTTAAGCCAGCTATTGGGTAAGTTTGCCACACCAGGGAACTATCCACGACTTGATGAGAAAGGATGCTCAGCTGCCTCGAGTTATTCCCTACTTCTCTGACCCTTGAGTGTTGCTTGGTGAACTGGTGAAGGAAAGGGGATTTTCAGATCTTAACTTAGTCTTATTTGTTTTGAATATTTTAGTGGCTCAGTTTTGTGATTTGGACTTTGAGGAGGGGATGGTCACAAGGGTTCCGAGGTGGACGTGAGAAGGCTGGAAAGTGAATTTGATCAGATGCATTATGTGAAATATCTACATAATCAATAAAAATATTATGTTATAAAAAGGTAAAGAACAGGAGATATAAAAATTAACACAGAGGATAAGGCTGGGAGTAAAGGTGAATTGTTATATTCCATTTGCACAATATTTTTAAAGAAACAAATGTCAATTCTTAAAAGGTTCACAGCAGTTCACGTAAAAATGACCGTTTTTCCATCTAAACTAGCATAATGATTTTCAAGCCAAATGATTATAATTATGTACCAATTACACAGCAATAAACACAAACACATTTTAAGCATGTTTAAGTGTGTAGTATGATGTAAGAGGGAAACTATTCTACAGCAATTCAGTACCCTTCTGGCCCTAGTGTTCAATAAAATGAATGCCAAAGAGCAACACTGTATATCACACAAGTTATCTAACATTAATCATTTACAAGGTGAAAAATGTATTTTGGACATGAAGTATTTTAAGGTCGGAATGATGGCTATGTTTGGTAGACTCAAAATTTTCCAACACTTCTGTTAACTAGCTGAGCTACTTGAGTTAGGAGACTTGGGTGTGGCTCCAACACTGACCAGCCACTAGGGGGCACTGTCATCCTTGAGATAGCTAGACCCAGAAAATTTCATGTGAATTTGCAGCAGGCTGTCTTGGAAAAGAACAGATCTCAAGGTCCCAAAAGATAGGATGCCAGTTGCCAGACTGACTTCTACCAGTGGGGACAGATGTGGCAGCTGAGATGGGATCAGCCTGCTTGGGTGGGAGGCTGGAGATTGTTGCAGGTTCCATGGGTCTTGATGCTTATTCTATCTAAATTTTCAGGTCTGTTTGAGATAGAATGCACGCACGCATACACACAAACACACAGCAAGATTTCTTTGCTCCACACTTTTCTGGCTTGCATTGTGCTCCCTGGATGCTCTTAATTTTGTTGCTGTTGTTGTTGTTGTTGTTGTTGTTGTTGCTATTGTTGACTTTCACAGAGTCTCATCTATATATAGGCACAGAGACTCTTCTAGATTTTAAAGGCTTAGGCCTTTAACTTAGGCTACCCTTGCCCCCAGCTGATCTAATTCTTCCAACATCTCACCAAGTGACCTGGTCTACCTCTCTGCTCATGTTCACTCCCATCCACCTCTGTGTCTGCTGGCTCAATCCTCTTGTGCCTGATTCTTCCCACTGAGCCCATCTCTGCCCAGGCATCCTGTGTTTCCTCTCCTGACTCAGCCATTGGTCATCAGATCTTTTTAAAAATAAACAGAAGGTGATGGGGATATCTATTTACAAAATACTGAGGCAGGTGATGATTCGTTAAAAGTAACAATACCGAAGTCTAGACAGTATTCATCTCTCTGCCAGTACAGAAATAAACATTTGAATATTAGGAAGACAACCTTTACACAGTGCACAAAAAGATTCCCACGCTTTTTTTTTTTTTTACTTTGTGGTTGCTATAATATAGACAGGCTAATGAAAAAGAGCATTCTAAGGCCATCTCCCTCCAACTTTGTTTTCTTTGTATTTTTTTTGTGTTTTGTGTTTGCTATTCTCTCAACTGCAAGGATTTAAATATAAGTTACATGTGGTAAATTTCACAGAGGCTCTCCTGTGCCATGCAGCCCAACTGGTAGCCCTCTCTAAATGGGAAATTCACCTTGTGAACTGTCACGTTTGCTTTCTAGCTAGATTGAGAAGCATAATAGGGATGGATACATTATGAATTTGCAGGAGGTGGAGGCATCAGAAAGAACGTTTAAGACAAAAGCAGAAGCTTAACACACAGAGAGGCCAAGATATTCCCTAGCTCATATAATTATTAGAAGCTACCTTAAGCTTCCCAGACACATGAGGCTCAATATATACTACCCTGGTGGTCTTTTGTAGGGATAAAATCTTATGTAGTGTGTGGAAGCATCACCTGTCAATAAAAAGTTGATGGCCCTTAGCGAAAGGCAGAAAGTAGAAGGTGGGAAATAGAGAGATGGGAACTCTGATAGTCAGAGATGGGGAACTTTCACCATGTACTTGGAGGAGACAGATGGAACTGAGAAGAGGTAAATAGCCATGTGGCAGAAAGAGACTGGAATAAATAAATGGGTGGTATAAGTTATGAGCTAGTCAGGGAACAACCCAAAGCTTGTGGCCTAGGCATTTATTCATAAATAATTAAGTCTCAGAATCATTATTCTGGGAACAAAGATGGCAGGTAGGAAAGCTCATGGCTGCAGTCTTTATTTGTTTTGGATGGCAGGTCCTACACAAACAGGCTATGATTCACCTGGAAAATGCAGAATCTATTGAGATCAAAGGGTATTAAGATCATGTGGAATCACGTAGATAAGACAGAACCCAAGGAGCTGAAGTGGTTTGCAGCCCCATAGGAGGAACAGCAATATGAACCAACCGGTACCCTCAGAGCTCCCAGGGACTAAACCACCAGCCAAAGAGTACATATGGAGGGACTCAAGGCTCCAGCTGCATATGTAGCAGAGGATGGCCTTGTGGGACATCAATGAGAGGAGAGGCCCTTGGTTTTGTGAGGGCTCTATGCCCCAGAGTACGCCAATGCCAGGACAAGGAAGCAGGAGTGGGTGGGTTGGTGAGCAGGGGGAGAGGGGATGAGATGGGGGGGGGTGTTCAGAGGGGTAATGAGGAAAGGGGATAAAATTTGAAATGTAAATAAAGAAAATCTAATAAAAATAAATAAATAAAATATGTATTAAAAATTAAAAAAGAACATAGTAGGCTCTCCTTCTTACAGTTGCTAATGAGGAAGTCAGACAGAGAATTCAAGTCTCCATTAATAAGAGTAACTGTTCCAAAAAGTTTCTTCTTTTCTATTGCCACTAATGAGGTTAAAAAAAAGATAAAGTGAGTTCCAGAGGATGCTCTTGGGACAGGGACTGGTACAAAGGGAACATTGGAGGTGTTCCAATATACTCCTTTTCTCTTATAAAGAGGCAACAAAGCACCCTCAGATCCTATCAGTTTGACCCAGACTTTAAAAAAGAACATGTGTGATGTATTTCTTTACTTGAGTCTTGCCTAAAGTTAGACTAAAGGATAAAAAAGTGACCGCTAGTGGGAAATACAAATCATAATATCATAATATCCTCTTATTTGGCCTTTTGGTAGAAGGGAACACACTCGCTTGTTAAACTTTCCAGGTGGCCTGGCTCCACTTATAGACACACTAATGTGGATATAGGCTTCCAAACAGTTGGTTCTCATCCTCAAATGTAGCCAGGGTAGATCTCAAGTTAAATACTTAAGTAAAGATATATACTTTTCTTAGTTTGATCTCCCTTGATCATGAGTACTGCACCATGACATTATAAAGTTTAAAGACACAAAGTTTAAAGAGGATAACCCTTCAAAATCAAGTGTCTGTATCCGATAGAGCTCTAATGGGGGAACTGGTTTCAGTCTATTGTCAATCCTATTTCCAATACATGGCCCAGCAGATAAGATACACCTGGATGAGGTTACAAAGAGGACAAATGCTTTGGGTCCAGCCTATCATCATGGGATTCAACACAAACCTATCCAGTATACACCACTGGGTACCTTCTCGGTCTCTGATCTTTTAGGAAAAAATAACTATTTGATATCTCCCTCTGTATCATAGAGGAGCAAATGCCTTCTGCAGATACATTATGTTGATGAGTTGTCACAAACTGTTTGAATTTACCAAGAAATTGTCTCTGAAGAGGGGATTTGGCCTTCCTAGTTCAAATTCATATGCATTTGTCTCAAAGCATCCTCAAAAGCCTGCCAAAATTAGATGAAAAGTCCTTAGTGCTGAAAACAGTGTGCTTTGGCCACAGACTATGGAAAAATAAGGCTGTGGTTGAGCTGGAATCTCTCTCACTTCTGGTTGATTTTCATAGTCTTGGAATGAATCAGAGGATGCTGGGAAAGAAGTATCACCACACTGACATCTGACACTTTGGGAAGAATGAAGTCCCAACTGAGGAGACCACTACTGTTGTTTTGCACTTGTCAAATCGTCTTGTAATATTTGCACCTATCCCCATAGGTTACTGCTATTGTCAGATTCTATGTAAGGTAACTTTTTTTCCTGTAATAGGAAGTATAGCCTCAAGCACCTGAGACTAAATGTTGCTAGAGTAATGTGGCCTAATAATCAGTCATGAGTGAGAGAGAAGGAATTAAATATCTATATTACACTCTCTTAGGCTCAGAAAATTGAGCAATAATGAAAGGAAAAAAATTAAGAGCCAGAGGAAAGAGTAGCATATTTGGATACTTATTTCTCCTGAATGGAAATACTTCATTGTGGTGGTTGAGATATGCTTGACCCAGGAAGTGGCACTCTGAGGAGGTATGGTCTTGTTAGAGTAGCTGTGACCTTGTTGGACAAAGTGTGTCATTGTGGGAGTGGGCTTTGAGACCCTCCAGATAGCCACTTGGGAGCCAATTTGCTCCTGGCTTCCTATGGATGACGATGTAGAACTCTCTCCTGCCTACCTAGAAGCCCCTTTCTGCTATGATAATAATGGACTGAACCTCTAAACTTGTAAGATAGCCCCAATTAAATGTTATCTCTTATAAGAGTTGCTTTGGTCATGTGTCTTTTCATAGCAATGGAAACCCTAAGACATTCTTTATAGCATAAAAATAAAGACAACATAAAAGTTCCATGATGCTTCTGTCGCCATCAAGACGAGTGACCACCGACAGCATTCGTGAAGAAGTAGGAAAACTGCTATGGGAAGTCCTGCTGCCACTTCTGTGAGACTGCCCAGGCCCAAGAAAGAGCCACAGATGCTCATCATCCCCAAGAATGTGTCCAAGGAGCAGAAGCTCAAGCTAGAGCAGCTGATGAAGAACCCAGACAAAGCAGTTCCAGTTCCAGAGAAAATGAATGAATGGGCTCCTCGAGCTCCTTCAGAATTTGTCCGAGATGTCATGGGTTCCAGTTCTGGGGCTGGCAGTGGAGAGTTCCACATGTATTGGCACCTATGGCTGAGAGAGTACCAGTGGCAGGACTACATGGATGCCATGGCTGAGAAGCAAAAACTGGATGCAGAGTTTCAGAAGAGACTAGAAAAGAATAGAATTGCTGCAGAGGAGCAGACTACAAAGCACTGGAGAAAAGCTCCAGAGAAGTTACTGGCAAAGAAGATGAAACTTGAACAGAAGAAACAGAAGGAAAACCCCAGTCAGTTCCAGGAACAGCATGCCAGCAGCTCTGAAGAGGCATCTGAAACAGGGGAGGAAGAAGAGGAGCCCAGCGTTGTCATGATGGGGTGATGAGGAGTTTCAGCAGTCGTGAGCCCAGCTCATTCTGTGACCAGTCTCAAAAGAGAAAGGGCTGTGTGTGACCATCTGCCAGACTGGCTGTGTTGGGAGAAGGCAGGCACCTTCTGCAGCCCTGCCTGCCTGGGGAGCAGAAGGAGCATATCCTAGACATTTGCAGATTGCCTTCTGTATCCTGCCCTGCTCTTGCTGAAAGGGAGTGAGTGCTTTGCCTTCCCCTGTTTGTAGGAGGCCATGGCCCCTCCCCTGGGCTACCCGAAGCTGCACCTTAAAAGATGGCACCTGTTGGCTATGGAGCTTGTGGTAAACAGGTCCATATTTGGTGGTGATATGTTCCTGCTCTTCTGGTTGGCTGAGGCCATGCGCCTGGTGAAGTGATGTGGCCTGCCGTGATTGGTTGGCGTAAATGATATAAAAGGGCTTGTAGCCCAGGGCTCGGGGGAGAAGATTGTTCAAGGTTCCTGAATAAACTGCTGAGAGAACTGGTGGTTGTGTCTTTCTTGCTGGTCGAGAGGGGATGCAATAAATGGTGGCCCATACGGGGACCCGACTCCCCCACCGAAGAGTTCAGAACTTTCAGCAGTCTGGGTTCTCTGGCAGGGTAAGTCCGAGGTAAGTAGGACTTACAATCCCAGGAGTTTGGGGAAGGACCTCAGGGAAGCATAGAGGTGAAGGATCCCGGAGCAGGGACGAATTTTGAAGGATCCCGGAGCAGGGGCTATTTAATAAGGTTCTCAGATTGAGACTATAAAGTTCCCGGATTGGGACTATAAGGTTCTTGGCACAGAGACAAAGTTAAAAGTAAAGAGAGCAGGAGGAGATTGCTTTAAAAATGAAAGTAAGAACGTTGGTGCAGCTGCTAGCAATTTGGTGTTGGGGTCTCACAGCTCCTTGTTGCCGCCAAGCCTACCTTGCTGTTACACTAATCACTCTCCTTCAAAACACCAGCCCCCTACAGGCGCTGAGACCCACCAGAGAGTTGCTGTGCCTCCACCGCCTACTGAGAGGACCCCCCCCCGGATCTCCCAGAATGCAACATCCTTGGACCGCCTATGCCAACAGACATTCATACCTGCCTTGATCCTTGGACCCGCCTACGATCAGACTGGATCAGACCGCCGCCAGCAACTTCAAAGATTGAGGAGGGGGCTGGGAATTTTTCCATGTTATTTAAACAGAGTTTGGTTATTAAACTTTGAGCCTCGAACAGAAAATCTTGTCCTGGCTCCATTTTCCTCTCGCACATTCCATTTCAGCCAGCCCGCCTCTCAGGATGAACCCAGACCGGATTAAAGTGAGTTTTGTCAGAAACTCACAATTTGGAATTTAATTAAATCTTGCCTGGCGGACAGGAGTGGAGGGTATGCTGCCAAGTTAGAAAAGTTTTCCTGTGGCCAGGCTGGGTATTTTAAAAGAGATTGCTTTCCCAATCGCCCACAGCCAACTACTGCAGCTCCCGTGAGACGTCCAAAATTATGTCCACGGTATAAGGGCTCATGCAGCAGAGGCAGAAGGGTGTGGGCGAGAAGCCAGCAGAAGAGAGGAGAGGCTGGAGAATGGGAGAGTGAGGAGGGAAGTTCGGATGGGTCATCTGACGGTGGGGACCCTGACCCATGTTTGAGCCAACTGCCCTCATTACCACTTAAATCAAAGCAGCTGGCTCAACTCCCTTGTTAAAGCTCAACTCCCTTGTTAACTCTCAGCCAAAAACTGGATTCTTACTGTAGATATTCTGGAGCAATTAGTCTTTGTGTCAGGTGNAAATTGTGCTTCCAAAATACTGCTTTCCATATATTCAAATCATAATGCTAAGTGTAACCTCTGTGCAGTTTCAGAATTTTTCTCGTGCAGCTAATTTGTCCCGCAAAACAGAAACATCCATGTGGAGATTGCCATCGCTCAGCAGTGGTTGAAGATGATCCAGAGGACCTTCAGCTTCCTCAAGGATTGAGGAGGGATGGTCTTCTGGGGAATTTTTGCTGTGTACTATATGCATGTTGTGTGCATGGTGTATATGTCAGTTGCAGTGTGCGCAGGCCCACACTTCTGCCATGGTGGTGCAGGCCTTTGCTGCCATGGAGGTGGGACATTCACCTCAGATTTGGCTTGCTGCCATAAAGAAATAGCTTTGCCACTTTTCAATCTTTCCATGGGATGTCAGGCTAAGCACTGCACAGGGGACAGCTAGTGACCTGTTTGGCATCCTCTGGAAGGCATGTCTAATTGCTTGAGGGTTAAGTGTCCAAGTGTCCTTCCCCCAGAAAAATGACACGGGAGCTGACCAAGGCCTCCCTGGGTGGTGAGCCCAGAGGAAGGCTTTGTGTAAGTCCCCTATGTTTGCATATGGGGAATTAGACCTCTACCTTCACCCATGTAGCTTGCTTGCAATACAAGAGAAAAGGGGGATATCTAGGAGGCCACGGCCCCTCCCCTGGGCTACCCAAAGCGGCACCTTAAAAGATGGCACCTGTTGGCTATCGAGCTTGTGGTAAACAGGTCCATATTTGGTGGTGATATGTTCCCGCTTTTCTGGTTGGCTGAGGCCGCATGCCTGGTGAAGTGATGTGACCTGCCACAATTGGTTAGCGTAAATGATATAAAAGGGCTTGAAGCCTGGGGCTCGGGGGAGAAGATGGTTCAAGGTTCCTGAATAAACTGAGAAGAACTGGTGGTTGTGTCTTTCTTGCTGGTCGAGAGGGGATGCAACACCTGTTGCCTTCTGCTTGAACAACAGTGAGCTCTGGTCTGGTTTCTGTGAAGGGAATATTTTTTTAGTAAAGAGCAGAAAACCTACAAACAAACAAAAACAAAAAATGTTCCATGAAGCTCCTGAAACTTCCAGTGGGTCACAAGGGCCTTCCCCAAGACTGTACAAGCTGGAACTAGATGTTTAGGTATGGCTCCCATAGACTTATGTGTTCAGACAGGTTTACGGAGGCCAGGGAGTGGAATGTGGTGGTTTGTATTTGTTTGGCCCAGGGAATGGCACTATTAGGACGAAGAAGAAACAGACCAAGTGACCTGCCTAAAAGTTAAGTTCCAAAGCTACAGCTTTTATTAGTCATCACCCAATTGGGGTAGACTTTTTGGTGATGCAGCTGACTTTGGTTCACCCATGCCCAGTAAGTCATCCCTCAATATATTTTTGGTAAGTAATCCCAATAAACTCACTGCTTTGCTGAGCTGAGCATGACTGAAATCCTTTCTGACTGTTGTCAGTGCCCTATCCAATGTGAAAAGTTGCTTGTGCAAGTCATTGTCAGAAAAGACAGACAATAATCAGAGTCAAACTATTTGACAAATGTTGTTATTGCTTTGTTTGTTTATATTTTCTTGATTTCAGTCCTGGGTTTGATTATTTCTTTCCATCAACAAATCTACTCTTTTGGGGCATTATTTTTCTTTTTGTTCTAATGCTTTCATGTGTGCTGTTAAGTGACTAATATGAGATTTCACCAATATTTTTATGTAGGTACTCAGTAGTATAAACTTGCCTCTTACAACCGCCTTCATTACATCCCATTGTATTTTTATTTTCATTCAATTATAAAATGTTTTTATATTTCTTCTTGATTCTGTCTTGACCCATTTTTCTTTCAGTAGTGCATTGTTTGGTTTCCATGAGTTTTAGGCTTTCTGGTTATTGTTGTTGTTGCTGCTGTTGTTGTTGTTGTTGTTGTTGTTTTCCTTTTGGTTCTATTGTTGATACACAGCTTTAATCTATGGTGATCAGATAGGGTACAAAGTGTAGCTTTTAACTGTTTTGTCTGTTGAGACTTGCTGTGTGTGTGAGTGTGTGGTTAATTGGGGGAATGTTCTATGAGGTACTGAGATAAAGGGCCAGTCTTTTGTGTTTGGGTGAGATGTTCTCAAAAATATATGTTAAGTATGTTTGGTTTATGACATAATTAAGTCCAGAACTTTAGCTTAGTTTTTGTCTGGATGACCTATCTATTGGTGAGAGTGGGGTGCTGAAGTCATTTATTTTCACTATGTGAGGGTCAATATGGCTTTTAGCTGTAGTGACATATAAGCTTGGATGCCCTGGTGTTTTATGCATGGATGGCAAACACCCTTCTTTATAGTTTATACCATTGTCACAAAAGATTCCACATCCATGTCATGTGATTTTAACAGGAATTCTCCAAATCAGTAAAGTGAATAATCAGAGTACTCTAAATAAATAAGACCAGGTTAAAATCAGAAAACTACTTAGCTTCACAAAACACCAAACTGCATTTCTACACAACCAGCCCAGGAGTCAAAAGCAGAGAACAACCTCTCAGGAGCTGAGAATTCTCCCACATTCTAACAGTGGGGACCAGATGGCAACATGCTTCCCTGACTCGCCAAAACTGCTCTGGCTCCCCGAAGTTCATGCTGAGTAGTTTTCCTGTGTCTTAAATGAAAAAGGGAAACAGAAATTGATGAAGTAAAATGGATTTCTTTACAGTTTTGCCCAAAGTAGCAAAACCACTCATTTCTCTCTACCTTTCTGTATCAGTATTATTACTTCACAGAAAAGATGAGGCATGTGCCAGAAAGCAGGCAAACATTAATTTTAACCATGAGACAGACAGAAATATCTAAAAAATCTCTTATTTTGAGTCAAGTTCCTTCCTCTGGCTGGTACCAGATTTTAGTGTTAATTCTCTCTCAGCATGTAATTTCTAAGAACATTTTAATTCAAGATGTCCGTTATCCCAAGAGTCTAATAACTGAAGGGAGAGAAAGGTACAAGTGTCTCCCTCTAAAATATATCTTTCTCTGTCAGTGCAATGGTTATGAGGGGTGAACAGGCTGGAGGACAGGCTGCTGGCTGCGGGTTCAGTGGCTGGTCAGAGTTAAAGCCAGATGGGAAACAGGTATATGCACAAGTTGGGAAGGCGTCTAGAGGAAAAGCTACAGAAATGAGGGCAGAAAGATGAGATGATGGGACACATTGCAGAGAGCAGAAGGATGGAAATCAAAGAGAAAGCAAAGTATGTGTAGATAAGCCAGAGACAAACGCAGGTATTGCAGGCCGCAGACCTCTGGAGCTGTCCTGACTCCATCAGAATTATCTTAGCTTCTTGAGACACAGGTGGATCCCATTCTTGGACTTCAACACAAGTCTTGCAATGGGGACTGGGATCCTGGTGGGATCTGGCAGCAATTCAAAGCGGAGCAGGGTCAGGGCCACAGCCACCTTCAGCTCGTTCATTGCGAACTGTTTCCCAATGCAGTTCCTGAACCAAGCAGAGACACATAAAGAGAGATGTGGCCTGAGACCTGTTCTGAGTACAGCGAGTATTGTTTCTTTAGTCTCAGTCCTGAGGGGCATCGAGGTTCCCCATGATGGTATCAGCCTAATAGTTTTCTTTACAGGCCACACACCTAAATTATTCCCTTGCTTTGAGACCACATTCCTTATAGGTCACACGACTACCTCAATCCCTTATCTTTGTGCATAGGCTCCTGACCAATGATAAATTATTGTGCTCCTCTAGGATTCTCTCTCTGACCTTAGTCCTATTCTTGGGTGTACAGAATGTCATTTGAAGAGTGCCAGCTCTATGGTCATAGAGTCCAAGGGCATGAGTTACTTAATAAAGCAATCACTAGTTAGCTGATTCTCTCCACTAACAGTTTCTGGATCTCCACTGTGAATATTTCTATTTAGAGCAATATGAGGAGGGGTAGGTCTCCATCCTGGGGATTATCATCTATGTGTAAAAATGGATTGATCTAGAATGAGAGTAGAAGCTTGGGGTGAATTCATCTGATTGGGGAGCCTCAAGCTGTTCCCCCATCTTCCTCCCACTCAGCTTTCAGGCTCCAATCCCTCATTTTCCCCCAGACTACCACCATCTGTACCCATCTACTCATATTACAGAAAAGTCCTTATTTGCATTTTCAATTTTTTATCTTGGTCTTTTGTCCTCCACAGCCACTCTTTCCAGGTTCTTCCTCCTATGCTCATCAGGTAGAACAGATGCTCCAGTCATACCCATTCCTAGTGTAGATTTGTTGTGTCATCACTTCTTATCTGTATAACTCCACTTCCTATTTCAGCTCATATTGCTGAAGTTGCCAAAGATGCTTCTCTTCACCCTCACTACCACACCCAAAGGAACAAACTAAGACTCAGACAGCTAGCTCTCTCTCCTCTGCTGGTATTCTTCCCCTCCTCGATGCTAAGGTAGCCTGGATGCTTTACTCAAGGGCCCACCACACTTCAGGTTGTAGGACAGCAAGGGATGTGTAACTTTTCATAAGCTGTCAGTGAGGGACACATAAGTATAAGGCAGAAAGAAGGGATGGTGGCTGCATCAAGAATAGGTGTCTCACTGCATTCTCTTCTGGTCTTGTTGCTAAGCTGGGCTCAGAAGCCTACACTTCTGCATTCCTGTCTCAGCAAGGAGCATGGCAGAAAAATACATTTTCAAAATACTTTTTCATTTGAATTAGGTGAGTTAAATTCTAAAAATAAAACAATATGCATAGAGGAGAAGGATATTTAAACTAGGAACTTAGCTACCTGCAACTCTCCCATCCTCCAATGGCTGCAGTATTCTTTTAACTGGTTAGGATTCTTAACCTCATGGTTAGACAGATCAGCTCTGTCATATGTCTTCTAGTGAAATGCCAAGTAGGAAGCCTGTTCTGTGGGAGCTGATTCAGTGCTTTAAGCTTCATAGAATTAGAATGTGTCATGATAGCCCTGGTGTCCAACATACAGCAAGCTGTGAATTCTTACATATATGACTTTAACAGAGGAGCCCACACAATTTTTAGAATTTGAAATATATCATATTATAATACTTAATATGTTTATTACATGTATATTTATATACACATATATTTTAAAGATTTATAGAAGCATCCAACTGTTCTGTTAATAAAAAAAACTTGTGAGGCTATAATGAGAATTTTGAGGAAGAAAAATTTATCCTTTAAGACTTTTGAAAACTAAATTTTCTTGGCTTAATTTTCATAAGAATATAATTCTGAAATATGAAATTCAGAATTTGTTAAAATACCAAAATATTCTAATTTTTATATGGATGCTTCAGTGGCCACAGGACAAACAATTAAAAAAATTTCTGTGTTATACTGAATTGCTGCTGTCTTTCCTTTTGGCACAAAACACATATACATGATACAATCCTCCCCCCCCACACACACACACACAGACCAACAGAAATACATGCAAGTAGACCACATAGGGACATAAGTGATCAGAAATATAAAATATTAATATGTTCCAACCCTCCATCCTTTCCCTTCAACACTTTCCCACCATTACCTTGATCCTCCTGAGAATGGCAGATAAGCATGGCTATGGTGAGAAGAATCTGGTGCAAATCTAGAGGGGTCAAACACCTGCAGAGAGAGCACAGGGCCAGGATGGATGGCGTCAAGCCCATTTCCAATGCAAAGGGTACAGAATGGTTACAGTTGCAAGGGAGTGACTCTCCTGTCTTCTCCAGACTTTCATACCTTTGGGTTTGGCCAGAAACTTGGGTTATGATGAAGGCCGTAAATGGAAATTGTGGCTGTGATACCTGTTGTGGGAGGGGAGAAGACGGGGAGCGAAACATAATTAAGCCGAAGAAATAGGGCTCTAGACCCATACCCGATGGCATATACAATGGCCTGTGTATAAAGAGTCACCACGTAGAGCTAATGATCCTCTTGGGGATAGGGAGTTTAGTGAAGTATACATTAGAAAACCATAAGCCTGGTGATAACAGACAGCATTAAAGAATAGGTTATATGGTGCTTCTAGTAAGTGCAATGACAGCACGTAGTCATCAAACATCTTACACCCACCATTGAGGAACATACACTAGGTAACAAGATGCAATTCCCCTTCCAACACCCCCAAAAGGCACTGTTTTATACCCAGTTTCACACAAAATACTAAATTCTCAGTGAAGCTCATTATCTTTCTTATGTTTCCACTGTTTGGATGTGGCAGAGACAGGATCATATCCAAGGATGTGTTTGCTAACATGTGTTTTCCAATGATGACAAGGGACTCAGAGCTTAGCAGCTCCCCTCTTTCATCACCTCAGTTGCCTGAGAAACTGGGAGACTTTTCACCCATGGATAGGATTCCTGTATCCTTTTCATTTGCCTTTACTCATAATCAAAACCTTTCCACTACAAGACTGGCGTCCTTCTTTTTCAACCCTGAGTGTATTACGTGACTGCAATTTCAAGGCTGAGAATGACATTTTTTAATTGAATATTTTCTTTATTTACATTTCAAATGCTATCCCCTTTCCTGGTGTCCCCTAGAAGCCCCCTATCCCATCCTCCCTCCCCCTGCTTCTATGAGGGTGTTCCTTCACCCACCCACCTACTCCCACTTCTCTACCCTCAATTCCCCTAACCTGGGGCATCTATTGAGCCTTCATAGGACCAAGGACCTCTCCTCCCATCCTCTGTGTACTCCTTTGTGGATGGCTTAGTCCCTGGGAGCTAGAATGTGGCATTTCTTCCAGGAGGCTTCCTCGGTCTCAACTTTACAATCTCATCTCAACTTTAAAGTAAGGATCCAGTTTGCTGGGACAACAGAAACACATGTGAGCATGTAGGTGACTGGATTTTGTTACCTTTGGGTATGGAACGTCCATCTGGGAAGGTGACAGGTGAGCTGAGCTCTCGACTCACAGATACTACTGGTGGATAGAGCCTCAGGGCCTCCTTGATGCACATGGTGGTGTAGGGCATCTGGCCCAGGTGGTCCCTGAAATGAAGCCCATCCCGAAGAGTCACACACAGCTCGGAAGACCAGAAGGTCTCTCCTATAAAAAGACAAGTGAGTGGTTCTCACCATGTGACAGAGGTTCCATCACCCAGAATGCTCTGCACCTCCTCTCTGCATCTCTGTTGGTGCTCAGGGTGGGTGGCCAGAGCATAGAAAATCCAGGAAATTCCACTGGCTGTAGTATCATGACCCTCAAACATGAATGTGTCCACCTCTGCACGCAGGTCCTCATCAGACAAGCTGCTCCTATCCTCCATCTGAATGAATATACAGGTGAGAGAACAGAGTTTTTATCTCATCTGTGCTTATGGGCCGAATCTCAACCCTGTACCCCACTCACTTTGGCAAACAAGAGAATGTCCAAGAAATCCAAGTGCCTCTTCTTTCTGGCCTCCTGCAGCTCTTCCTCATTCTGCAGCTGAGCCTTCCTCATCTTGATCACTCCATCTGTCTCATGATAGCACTTGTCAGACAGAACCCAGAGCTACTGCACTACACATAATCCCTGAACATGTCTTGTGGAACCCTAGATATATGTGCAGGTATGAATTTAGTCATTGTTTGAAGTCTATACAATTTTATATACCTCAAGTCTTGACTCAGGATCATGGGCCACATGTTGAAGGCTGTTGAATATGTCACCAATCTAGTAAAGCTGGTGGTAATTCTTATAATGTACCTTATATGCTAACATTCTAGCTCCCAAAACTTATATCTTAGTAACCTGCATGTGTACCTCAAGCCCTGCAGAGGCTTCTGGTAAACTCACTATGTCTGAGATATATGATCATGTCTTTGGGATGAGCCTAATAAAGGAAGGAAGGCAGGAGGGGAGAAGACAGAACCTGTGTGCTGATGAGCAATCTGGCAGGCACGGTGGGAAAAAAAGCCATCAGAGGACATATCATAGATGATGTTGTACTTATAAAAGGCATTCCTCATACGAAAGAAAGTCAGGTTGTTTAGATCCTCAACAGCCTTAGTATAGGACTTGGAATTCCTGAGGACAGAAGATACAATATACTGGTGATTAGGGTGTCTGACCCAATAATAATAGAGTGGGCTCTCTATAGTCATTCTTTTGACCATGGGGCACACAATACCAAGGCATACACAACTTCAAGATCTTTTGACCATGGAACTTTAGATAATGGATGACCAACTGAGCTTCTACATTTGCTAGAGTTCCACAGTGTTGGTTCTGGTTTGAAATTAAAGTTTGGCCTAGGGCTGGGTGAGAATCTTACATTTTGTAGAAATATGTCTTAGCTGCCCCACTTCCTTCTTACTAAACACTAACAGACTGAACTTAAATCCTAACTTACTAAACAGACTGATAAGACCACAGACCCTACAATGGATCGTCACTCACTCATCCAACTGAACACTGCCCTGGTAGCTGAAAGCACACTTCATAATAGTGTCCAGTGTCATCAATGAGACACAGTGGAAGATCTCCAGAGGGTGGTCCTGGCCATCAAGCTTCTCCCATTTGTCCTGTGGTGAGAACAAGACAATGTGTTTAGACTAATACTTTTCTCTTTATCTATAGATAATCAGTCTTGAGTCCCTCTCTATTAAGTTCACTTGCTTCCAGCAAATTAAAAGCACAAAGCAAATGTTTGTAATCTGATGTCTGCTTCTTCCAAACTCTAACAAAACATCATTTTCTCATGGTGTGCAATTATTGCTTATTTGGTTTTAGAAACAAGTTTAATCTTTCAGTTTATAAATATGATCCCTTTGACTGTTTGAGAGTAAACTAGAAATGAAAATGGATATAAATACAAATATAGAATGGCATAAAATGTATAAAGGAAAAGAAAGGCTGTGGACCCGGGGGAACATGCCTCAAGCATGCTATTGGTTACTTTAATTACATTTCATCTTTCATATGGTTATGCCAGAAAGTAAGGCCTAATATGAGATAATGATTTGTCAGGTGCTACATTCTCTCGAGTAGTGACAAGCGCAACAGGCCCCAAAAAACCTGGGCGCTGTCCTGAGGCGAAAGGTTCACAGAAACTTAGTCTCCTGGAATCGTGGCATCCTGTATAATGAATGCTCCAATGTCCTTGCTTTAGTTGGAAAACAGATCCATGTGCTTTCCCTTAATACATAGTCAAGTTAGATCCTAGGCAGTCAGTCCTTGAGCTGACCCTGGGTTTAGGTAGCTAAGTCACTGCCCTACACAGGAATTTACCATTCTCTAGGAAGAAGGAAGTTTGTGATCTAAAGAGGAACCAGAGTAGATACTTAGAACTATAGATAGCTGAGTTACACCCATACACAAGTATTTACAATGACCTAGGAAGAAGGTGGACTATAGGAACTATGGCAAGGCTACTAAATTTAAGCTGACTTTAGGTGGAGCTGTGTTTTGATCCCAGCTGTTAACATTGAATTCTACCCCAGTTGGTTCCTACCAGTCCTTCCGTGTTCGCATTCCTCTGTTTTGTATAACTTCCCTATTTTCTTCTGTATAAATAGTCTGATGCTCGATTTGACAAATTGCATTCAGATACCACACTCCCTTGTGTCCGTATTTATTTGTCAACCACATTCGCCAAATCCTTGCTCGCCTGCAACCAGAGACCAAGTTCCATGCAGATTGGGGACCCAAGTAAGGTCCGTCTGCAGCAGTTGGCACCTGAACAGGGACTTGAACCCTGGTCTGTCTGCGGCAGTCAGGCAAGGGTGTGAGAATGTGGACCTGGTGTCTACTTTCTCATGAGTCACTTAAGATCACACAGAAAACCTGGGTTCCAAGACATTCTTGTCTTATAACATCTTAAAGCTGCTGCTGTCCAGTCCCACCCAAATCAGGGAGTTTATACTGTGCGGTGTATTGTCTACTGTGGTAAACACTTGGTCCTGTACTTTCCACAGTGCTCTCTGAAGTGTGTGGCTCCATTCTGCTGAGCAGGAGCTGTCCAATTTATGCATTTGTGGGAGACTCACTTTATAGCAATACATGAGTTATTAGTCTATGTGAATGTCTAGAATGTGTTTAAGAGTGGAGTTATTGCAGGTATGCTGTTGAGGAGGTGTAAAAAAATGAGAAAGGGACAGAGCAACTCACTAGCATTGTATTGACAGACTCTGCCATGATGTTGACATAGGGTTTGAGGATGTCATAGTGGAAGGCTGGAGTCAACATCCGCCGATGCTGGAACCACTTCTTCCCATTCAACAGGAGCAAACCATAGCCTGGGTCAGAGACTGATATGTGAATGTGTCTGACAGAAGTGGAATTAAGGGTACCCCTGGAATCATTTGGTTACATTCACTGAGATGAAAAAAGGGAAAATCAAAGTTCAGTAATAGTGAAGTTTTTTTTTTCTTTTAGACAAAGACAGAAAGTGAGATTTCCAGAGTGTCTGATTAATCTGTTGTGACTAAGACAGAAGTGAAATAAGGGATGAAAATGTGTTGGGATCAGGTCAAGAGGGAAATATAAAAATGTCTGGCAATGAGTGTTGGAAGAAATAATATTGCAGAATCCAGGTATCATGCACACTCACACCAGCATTAAAAAGGACTAAGGGTTGATTGGAAGAAGAGAAATAAAGCTTGATTTAGGTCTGGATTGTGATACTTGTGACTAGTTACCTATTGTTCTCCATTAGCCAAAGAGCAGTGAAGAAAACACACTTCTTGTTTTAATATACTTACCAATCCAGGGAGCAAGGAAATGATAAATTCCAGAAGCCTTTGGATCTGAAATGCAAGACAGGTCTTGAGGACCAGATGGGGGATAGTGTTCAAACTGCAAGCTTTCCTTTAGTTTTTCAGAATTTTAAAACTTATTTATTGTTTGCAGTGCACCTACTACAGTGTCTGTGTGGAGTTCAGAAGGTAACTTTGTAGAGTTGGTTCATTCACCCCATTTTCAGTGTGGGTCTTAGGGCTTAAAATTAGGTCATTGGGCTTGGGCAGCAAACTTCTATACCAGTCCATCCATTTCAGCAACCGTATCATTAGTTTTTTCTTGATTTCATGCTGTTGCCTTTTCACTCAAGCTACCTCCCATTCCTTTTTGACTTTGTGTTGCCAGTTAGCTGGACTTAGGAAGGCAAACTTCATTGTACCAGCAGCTGAAAGTCTCTGTCATTATAATGTTTGGGAAATTTGTAAAACATATCAACTCAATATGTTTTAAGAGCAAAAGAAAAATAGGAGAGAGAGAGAGAGAGAGAGAGAGAGAGAGAGAGAGAGAGAGAATGAGAATGAGAATTTAAACCTTGTGCAGCTATTTTAAGTGATGAGAACTATGTAAGTATTTGCTAGCCATATGTTGGTCTCTGGACAGAAAGAATGGTAGGTATTATTTAGACATTGGTGGCTGAAGTGTCACTCTTTTCTAAATTTACACAGACTAGGGTCTTGAATGTTGGGTGGCAGATATGCTACAGCTGTAATGAGTTTGGACTCTCACCTGATCTCCCCAGAACCACCTTGACGTAGTCAGGGTCATAGAGCAGGACTCGTATATTGCTCCCCGAGAGACACTGTAAGCAGGCACTTGGGAATTTCTCTACCCACATAAGAATTTGCTGGAGCTCCTTGTCCTTTGGGAATAGACATCAAAGAAAAGTTGAATTCAGGAAGATGTTCTTTGACATCTAGTACTTCGTGTGGTATGGAAGATTCAGGACCACCACAGGGGCATAACCCTAGCGTGTTCAGGAAAGGGTAGAAAATTGGGTTGGTTTGATGATCTATCTTTTTTTTTTCTTCCATTCAGACCATTGCTGTGTCCCAGGACTAGTCCTGGCCAGATCCTGGAGTCTTATTAGATGAAGCTAAAGCTCCTTAGAGAAGCGACTGAGGTAATAACTTCTGTGTTCTGTAGTAACTCTGAATTTTGCTCTTCTTAAATGTGGCTAGTGTGTGAGCCCTCAGTGAATGCCTCTTCATGCAGACCCTTACCAAATTACATTATACTGAGAGTTAGTAGCACAGTCAGCCAGTCTTACTGCTTACATAGACTTGAGGATGGGAATGGCAAATGAATCCAGCCAGTTTCACCTCCCCATAGAACTTTCTTTATTGTAAGAGGCTTTCTTTCTAGATGGAGTGTTTTACCTCTAGAATGCCCTGTAGTGTAATCAGACATTTCTCTCCAAAATGGGCAGTTTCAATCTCAGAGGAAATTGATATACAACATAGAAATCATCACTTCTACAATTTCTCTCAGAGAACAACCTAGATTAGTTGTGTCTCTGTAGCTGAAATCACATTTTCCCATGCCCTTCTACAGCCTGAGATTTGAGTCTATTGTCATCATGTGTCCTTTTAAAAAAGAAATCATGCTCCACATGACTAAGGCAAGCCCACTCTTAGAAGTAAACCCAGCGTCCTTCAGAAACCACATGCTTATCACTCAGCAGACTGCCCTGTATACTAATGCTAAACTCTCATAGCTTCATCTTTTCAAGCTCTTTCACCCTCTCCCTTCTTCCTACCTTCAGATGGTGCCCCCAAAGCCAGTGGGAAGGCATGCATGGGAAATTCTGGAGGGCCTTGAGCAGCCACTGCCTTCGTAAGTAGAATTGGACTGCCTTGAGCAACACGATAAATAGACTGAGCAGGAAGGCCCCTTGGAAGAACCCAGAGATACCATCCAAGTATCTTGTAGGGCTAAATACAAAAAAAGCCATGGTTAGTTGTTTCTGGATCACTAGTGTCACTAAATGTTTAGAGCATCTGCATTTAAGTCATAAGAAGGTGGACACACCTACTTGTGGGAGGGGGAATGGAAAAAAACAGACAGAGACTGACCTCAGAATCCAAAGTTTATTAATCTGGAATGCCAGCTTTGGTAAACAGTAAAAACAAATCCCTAGTAGCTGACATTGATAACATCTATGTGCACACCCACTCTCATTTCTCTGAACTACTCACAACTATTTATTGAGTACATATTGCATGTTATGTAGTATCCTTGTTGATGAGGTAGAGTCATGGAATAGACATTCACCTGGATATTAAGAAATTCACATTCTAATTTACCAATCATTTAATAGGTGTGGCTGCTTATACTATTTACCTAATTTCAAGGTGAAGTGATGACAATGGTAATTGGCGTGTTCAGATGAATGTAATTGCTTAGAGTTTCTACCCATAGTCATCTTTGCATCTGGACTCCAAATCCAGCTGTTTCTTCCATTTTATCTGAGGCTTGTCACAATCACACTCCAGTTTGATCCAGGATGGATGTGCCAGCAGGTGGGACAGTGCAGTTGCATTCAGATGGCTCAAGACTCAGTCAGCCTCAACACATACGTAGCCTGTTACAGACTCTTTCTGTGCCTTACTATCTTGACTGAGTAGAATAATAATACCTTTCTTTCCTAAATACTTAAATTGCCCATCACCTATTCAGTCATTCATTAATTTAAGACATATTTCTTGAACTCATATTGGGCAAACTCTAAAAAAGAAATCAGTCCAATTATATATATAATGCCTTGCCTGAAAAAAATTTAATATCCACCCAGAACAAATAAAGCAAAAGTTAAAAAAAAAAAAAGAGGTATTGAAGGATTACTAGCCAATCAACTGAAAAGTGCTGAGATGGTTTCCAGCTATCTCATTTATTTATGGATTTTATGGAGAAATTATTTAAGCAGAGAAAGAATGTTTTGGTTGTGAGTCTATCCATTAACATGAAGGTGGATAGCTAGGAAGGTCCTGAGGATCTAGGAAAGGTTGGAGGAGAAAAGAATATGGTCAAAATATATTGCATGAAAAAAATGAAATAAAAAATAAATTTTAAAAATGACAAAATTTTTAGAAAGGAAGAAAAACAAAGAAGTTAAGGGACAGATATAAGCCCTTCTCTGGAATCTTTATCCTCACCTGGTTCATGATTGTCTTCCCTAAGTTAATCCCAGTTGTGAAGACCACAGAGAGGCATACACAAAAGATATTTTAACAAGAATCTCTAGAAAACCAGCCCATTCACTCTGCCAGGAATGTGTGTTTGCCCTTCACTTGGTCCTTCGCCCATCCAAACATTTTCTTTAACACCCCACTACTTCATCTTCCTCTGTGACACAACATGCATAACCCACTACTTTTTCCTTTCTTTCCACAATTCTGAGCTTTTGTCAAAATCAAAGACCAAAAGTTACCTGTAACTATTCACGCTCTATATGTCTGAACTTTAAGCCCACTTTGTGGTCATTTTACAACTTCAAATATTTGTTGGATGAGTAAATGATTGAAAGATCTAGTCATGCTGTGAATATTTGATCTTGTCCCAAGAAATGGAACGGCTCACCTTGTACCCTTTCTCCTTCCCTACTTGGATCCTCTCCCACTCTTCACTTGCAGAGTGGGAGACAGTAGTGGAAAGAGCTTTGGCATCCAAGACTACTGCTGAATTTTAGTTTTGACTGTTTCCTTCTCTGAATCTGAGTTCTATATTTGACCCATATTATGGTAAGCATGAACACAGAGTAGGTAGGTACTTGATCTACTTCCTCCCGTAACTCTCCAAAAGAATGTTGTTTTTTAATAATTGGGGAATGAAACCAGAGACTTACTACTGTTTTTCGCTACAACACATCCTACAGTAGTTCTACCATTTAGTTAAGAGCAGTGGTTGCCCTCCAGGGGACCTATGTTCTATTTCCAGCTCCCATACGGTGGGCGTCTCAGAAGCAACCATGGGTAGCTCCAATTCCATGGGATTTGACACCCTTTCTATCCCTCTGCGGTTACTATACACATGAGGTACATAGACATATATGGAAGTAAAATACCTCGGCACATTAAGTAAAAAAAAAAAAAAATTAATTGGGAGAATCTTCAGGAAAATGATGACTAGAGATCAGTCACTTATTCATTCTAATTTTTAAAAAAAAGAAAAAACATATCTTCAAATAAATTGCTAAACTCTGAGGCACCAAATTTCATAGAAGTAATAATATTAGATTCAGTACCAAAGATTTGCTCCACTAGAATAATAGTGCATGTTTTTTATATTAAATTATTTTTTTATTATTATTTTCTTTATTTTCATTTCAAATGGTATCCCAAAAGTTCCCTATACCCTCCACCCCTGCTCCCCTAACAACCCATTCCTACTACTTGGCCCTGGCCTTCCCCTGTG